>NC_037669.1:128630354-128964721 GCF_003255815.1 Theropithecus gelada
GGGGGGAAGGGAATCCCTTTTCCTAGCCAGGGGAACTGAGACACACAACACCTGGAGAATCGGGTAACTCCCACCCCAATACTGCGCTTTGAGCAAACAGGCACACCAGGAGATCATATCCCACACCTGGCCGGGAGGGTCCCACACCCACGGAGCCTCCCTCATTGCTATTACAGCAGTCTGTGATCTACCGGCAAGGCAGCAGCGAGGCTGGGGGAGGGGCGCCCGCCATTGCTGAGGCTTAAGTAAGTAAACAAAGCTGCTGGGAAGCTCGAACTGGGTGGAGCTCACAGCAGCTCAAGGAAACCTGCCTGTCTCTGTAGACTCCACCTCTGGGGGCAGGGCACAGAAAACAATAACAAAGCAGCAGACACCTCTGCAGACGCAAACGACTCTGTCTGACAGCTTTGAAGAGAGCAGTGGATCTCCCAACACGGAGGTTGAGATCTGAGAAGGGACAGACTCCCTGCTCAAGCGGGTCCCTGACCCCTGAGTAGCCTAACTGGGAGACATCCCCCACTAGGGGCAGTCTGACACCCCACACCTCACAGGGTGGAGTACACCCCTGAGAGGAAGCTTCCAAAGCAAGAATCAGACAGGTACACTTGCTGTTCAGAAATATTCTATCTTCTGCAGCCTCTGCTGCTGTTACCCAGGCAAACAGGGTCTGGAGTGGACCTCAAGCAATCTCCAACAGACCTACAGCTGAGGGTCCTGACTGATAGAAGGAAAACTATTAAACAGGAAGGACACCTACACCAAAACCCCATCAGAACATCACCATCATCAAAGACCAGAGGCAGATAAAACCACAAAGATGGGGAAAAAGCAGGGCAGAAAAGCTGGAAATTCAAAAAACAAGAGCGCATCTCCCCCGGCAAAGGAGCGCAGCTCATCGCCAGCAACGGATCAAAGCTGGACGGAGAATGACTTTGACGAGATGAGAGAAGAAGGCTTCAGTCCATCAAATTTCTCAGAGCTAAAGGAGGAATTACGTACCCAGCGCAAAGAAACTAAAAATCTTGAAAAAAAAGTGGAAGAATTGACGGCTAGACTAATTAATGCAGAGAAGGTCATAAACGAAATGAAAGAGATGAAAACCATGACACGAGAAATACGTGACAAATGCACAAGCTTCAGTAACCGACTCGATCAACTGGAAGAAAGAGTATCAGCAATTGAGGATCAAATGAATGAAATGAAGCGAGAAGAGAAACCAAAAGAAAAAAGAAGAAAAAGAAATGAACAAAGCCTGCAAGAAGTATGGGATTATGTAAAAAGACCAAATCTACGTCTGATTGGGGTGCCTGAAAGTGAGGGGGAAAATGGAACCAAGTTGGAAAACACTCTTCAGGATATCATCCAGGAGAACTTCCCCAACCTAGTAGGGCAGGCCAACATTCAAATCCAGGAAATACAGAGAACGCCACAAAGATACTCCTCGAGAAGAGCAACTCCAAGACACATAATTGCCAGATTCACCAAAGTTGAAATGAAGGAAAAAATCTTAAGGGCAGCCAGAGAGAAAGGTCGGGTTACCCACAAAGGGAAGCCCATCAGACTCACAGCAGATCTCTCGGCAGAAACTCTCCAAGCCAGAAGAGAGTGGGGGCCAATATTCAACATTCTTAAAGAAAAGAATTTTAAACCCAGAATTTCATATCCAGCCAAACTAAGTTTCATAAGTGAAGGAGAAATAAAATCCTTTACAGATAAGCAAATGCTTAGAGATTTTGTCACCACTAGGCCTGCCTTACAAGAGACCCTGAAGGAAGCACTCAACATGGAAAGGAACAACCGGTACCAGCCATCTCAAAAACATGCCAAAATGTAAAGACCATCGAGGCTAGGAAGAAACTGCATCAACTAATGAGCAAAATAACCAGTTAATATCATAATGGCAGGATCAAGTTCACACATAACAATCTTAACCTTAAATGTAAATGGACTAAATGCTCCAATTAAGAGACACAGACTGGCAAACTGGATAAAGAGTCAAGACCCATCAGTCTGCTGTATTCAGGAGACCCATCTCACACGCAGAGACATACATAGGCTCAAAATAAAGGGATGGAGGAAGATTTACCAAGCAAATGGAGAACAAAAAAAAGCGGGGGTTGCAATACTAGTCTCTGATAAAACAGACTTTAAACCATCAAAGATCAAAAGAGACAAAGAAGGCCATTACATAATGGTAAAGGGATCAATTCAACAGGAAGAGCTAACTATCCTAAATATATATGCACCCAATACAGGAGCACCCAGATTCATAAAGCAAGTCCTTAGAGACTTACAAAGAGACTTAGACTCCCATACAATAATAATGGGAGACTTCAACACTCCATTGTCAACACTAGACAGATCAACGAGACAGAAAGTTAACAAGGATATCCAGGAATTGAACTCATCTCTGCAGCAAGCAGACCTAATAGACATCTATAGAACTCTCCACCCCATATCAACAGAATATACATTCTTCTCAGCACCACATCGTACTTATTCCAAAATTGACCACGTAATTGGAAGTAAAGCACTCCTCAGCAAATGTACAAGAACAGAAATTATAACAAACTGTCTCTCAGACCACAGTGCAATCAAACTAGAACTCAGGACTAAGAAACTCAATCAAAACCGCTCAACTACATGGAAACTGAACAACCTGCTCCTGAATGACTAATGGGTACATAACGAAATGAAGGCAGAAATAAAGATGTTCTTTGAAACCAATGAGAACAAAGATACAACATACCAGAATCTCTGGGACACATTTAAAGCAGTGTGTAGAGGGAAATTTATAGCACTAAATGCCCACAAGAGAAAGCAGGAAAGATCTAAAATTGACACTCTAACATCGCAATTAAAAGAACTAGAGAAGCAAGAGCAAACACATTCCAAAGCTAGCAGAAGGCTAGAAATAACTAAGATCAGAGCAGAACTGAAGGAGATAGAGACACAAAAAACCCTCCAAAAAATCAATGAATCCAGGAGTTGGTTTTTTGAAAAGATCAACAAAATTGACAGACCGCTAGCAAGACTAATAAAGAAGAAAAGAGAGAAGAATCAAATCGACGCAATTAAAAATGAAAAAGGGGATATCACCACCGACCCCACAGAAATACAAACTACCATCAGAGAATACTATAAACACCTCCACGCAAATAAACTGGAAAATCTAGAAGAAATGGATAATTTCCTGGACACTTACACTCTTCCAAGACTAAACCAGGAAGAAGTTGAATCCCTGAATAGACCAATAGCAGGCTCTGAAATTGAGGCAACAATTAATAGCCTACCAACCAAAAAAAGTCCAGGACCAGATGGATTCACAGCTGAATTCTACCAGAGGTACAAGGAGGAGTTGGTACCATTCCTTCTGAAACTATTCCAATCAATAGAAAAAGAGGGAATCCTCCCTAACTCATTTTATGAGGCCAACATCATCCTGATACCAAAGCCTGGCAGAGATACAACAAAAAAAGAGAATTTTAGACCAATATCCCTGATGAACATCGATGCAAAAATCCTCAATAAAATACTGGCAAACCGGATTCAGCAACACATCAAAAAGCTTATCCACCATGATCAAGTGGGCTTCATCCCTGGGATGCAAGGCTGGTTCAACATTCGCAAATCAATAAACATAATCCAGCATATAAACAGAACCAAAGACAAGAACCACATGATTATTTCAATAGATGCAGAAAAGGCTTTTGACAAAATTCAACAGCCCTTCATGCTAAAAACGCTCAATAAATTCGGTATTGATGGAACGTACCTCAAAATAATAAGAGCTATTTATGACAAACCCACAGCCAATATCATACTGAATGGGCAAAAACTGGAAAAATTCCCTTTGAAAACTGGCACAAGACAGGGATGCCCTCTCTCACCACTCCTATTCAACATAGTGTTGGAAGTTCTGGCTAGGGCAATCAGGCAAGAGAAAGAAATCAAGGGTATTCAGTTAGGAAAAGAAGAAGTCAAATTGTCCCTCTTTGCAGATGACATGATTGTATATTTAGAAAACCCCATTGTCTCAGCCCAAAATCTCCTTAAGCTGATAAGCAACTTCAGCAAAGTCTCAGGATACAAAATTAAGGTGCAAAAATCACAAGCATTCTTATACACTAGTAACAGACAAACAGAGAGCCAAATCATGAATGAACTTCCATTCACAATTGCTTCAAAGAGAATCAAATACCTAGGAATCCAACTTACAAGGGATGTAAAGGACCTCTTCAAGGAGAACTACAAACCACTGCTCAGTGAAATCAAAGAGGACACAAACAAATGGAAGAACATACCATGCTCATGGATAGGAAGAATCAATATCGTGAAAATGGCCATACTGCCCAAGGTAATTTATAGATTCAATGCCATCCCCATCAAGCTACCAATGAGTTTCTTCACAGAATTGGAAAAAACTGCTTTAAAGTTCATATGGAACCAAAAAAGAGCCCGCATCTCCAAGACAATCCTAAGTCAAAAGAACAAAGCTGGAGGCATCACGCTACCTGACTTCAAACTATACTACAAGGCTACAGTAACCAAAACAGCATGCTACTGGTACCAAAACAGAGATATAGACCAATGGAACAGAACAGAGTCCTCAGAAATAATACCACACATCTACAGCCATCTGATCTTTGACAAACCTGAGAGAAACAAGAAATGGGGAAAGGATTCCCTATTTAATAAATGGTGCTGGGAAAATTGGCTAGCCATAAGTAGAAAGCTGAAACTGGATCCTTTCCTTACTCCTTATACGAAAATTAATTCAAGATGGATTAGAGACTTAAATGTTAGACCTAATACCATAAAAATCCTAGAGGAAAACCTAGGTAGTACCATACAGGACATAGGCATGGGCAAAGACTTCATGTCTAAAACACCAAAAGCAACGGCAGCAAAAGCCAAAATTGACAAATGGGATCTCATTAAACTAAAGAGCTTCTGCACAGCAAAAGAAACTACCATCAGAGTGAACAGGCAATCTACAGAATGGGAGAAAATTTTTGCAATCTACTCATCTGACAAAGGGCTAATATCCAGAACCTACAAAGAACTCCAACAAATTTACAAGAAAAAAACAAACAACCCCATCAAAAAGTGGGCAAAGGATATGAATAGACATTTCTCAAAAGAAGATATTCATACAGCCAACAAACACATGAAAAAATGCTCATCATCACTGGCCATCAGAGAAATGCAAATCAAAACCACAATGAGATACCATCTCACACCAGTTAGAATGGCGATCATTAAAAAGTCAGGAAACAACAGGTGCTGGAGAGGATGTGGAGAAATAGGAACACTTTTACACTGTTGGTGGGATTGTAAACTAGTTCAACCATTATGGAAAACAGTATGGCGATTCCTCAAGGATCTAGAACTAGATGTACCATATGACCCAGCCATCCCATTACTGGGTATATACCCAAAGGATTATAAATTATGCTGCTATAAAGACACATGCACACGTATGTTTATTGCAGCACTATTCACAATAGCAAAGACTTGGAATCAACCCAAATGTCCATCAGTGACAGATTGGATTAAGAAAATGTGGCATATATACACCATGGAATACTATGCAGCCATAAAAAAGGATGAGTTTGTGTCCTTTGTAGGGACATGGATGCAGCTGGAATCCATCATTCTTAGCAAACTATCACAAGAACAGAAAACCAAACACCGCATGTTCTCACTCATAGGTGGGAACTGAACAATGAGATCACTTGGACTCGGGAAGGGGAACATCACACACCGGGGCCTATCATGGGGAGGGGGGCGGGGGGAGGGATTGCATTGGGAGTTATACCTGATGTAAATGACGAGTTGATGGGTGCAGCACACCAACAAGGCACAAGTATACATATGTAACAAACCTGCACGTTATGCACATGTACCCTACAACTTCCAGTATAATAATAATAAATAAATTAAAAAAAAAAAAAAAGAAATATCCCATTGCAGATTTCAAGAAAACAGTGTTATCAAGCTGATAAAATGAAAAGAGAAGTGTAACTCTGTGACATACATTCACATGTCTCAATGTAGTTTCTCAGAAGGCTTCTTTCCAATTTTATGTGACGATATTTCCTTTTTCACCATAGCCCTCAATGAGCTCCCAAATATCGCTGTGCAGATTCCCCGAAAGTAGTGTTAGCAAACTGCTTCTTGATGACTCAGTTGTAACTCTGTGAGGTGAATGCACATATCACAAACAAGTTTCTCTGAAGGTTTCTTTCACGTTTTTAATTGAGGATATTTCCTTTATCAGGATAGGCCTCAATGAAATCCACAGTATCCCTTGTCAGATTCCCCAAAGATAGTGATAATAGACCACTCATGAAATGAAAGTACAACACTGAGAGATTAATTCACACATCACAAAGCAGTTCCTCAGAAAGCTTCTTTCTAGTTTTTATCTGAGGAAATTTCCTTTGTCACCATAAGCTTCATTGCACTAAGAAATATCCCATTGCAGATTTCAAGAAAACAGTTTTACCAAACTGATCCATGAATAGAAAAGTGTAACTCTGTGAGTTGCATTCACATGTCACAATGCAGTTTCTCAGAACGCTTCTTTCCAGGTTTATCTGACGATATTTCCTTTTTCAGCATAGCCCTCAATATGCACCCAAATATAACTTTTCAGATTCCCCAAAAGTAGTGTTAGCAGACTCTTTCATGAAGACTAAGCTGTAATTCTGTGAGATTAATTCAAATATCACAAAGAAGTTTCTCAGAAAGATTCTTTCACGTTTTTAATTGAGGATATTTCCTTCATCAGGATAAGTCGCAATAAAATCCACAGTATCCCTTGATAGATTCCCCAAAGACAGCGGTAATAGTCTCCTCCTTGTAAGAAAACTGTAATTCTGTGAATCGAATTCACACATCACAAAGCAGTTTCTCAGAAACCTTCTTTCTAGTTTTTATCTAAGGATATTTCCTTTGTCCCTCTAAGCTTCATTGCACTAAGAAATATTGCATTTCAGATTTCAAGAAAACAGTGTTAGCAAACTGATCCATTAAAAGAGAAGTGTAACTCTGTGAGATACATTCACATGTCACAATGCAGTTTCTCAGAACGCTTCTTTCCAGGTTTTATCTGACTATATTTCCTTTTTCCCCATAACCCTCAATGAGCTCCCAAATATCACTTTGCTAATTCCCCAAAAGTAGTGTTAGCAAACTGCATCATGAAGACTCAGTTGTAACTCTGTGAGGTGAATGCACATATCACAAAGAAGTTTCTCAGAAAGTTTCTTTCACGTTTTTAATTGAGGATATTTCATTTATCACTATAGACCTCAAAGCAATCCACAGTATCCCTTCTCAGATACCCAAAGACAGTGGTAATAGACCGCTACATGTAACGAAATTATAACTCTGAGAGACGAATTCACACATCAGAAAGCAGTTTCTCAGAAAACTTCTTTCTAGTTTTTATCTGAGCATATTTCCTTTGTCACCATAAGCTTCCTTGCACTAAGAAATATCCGTTTGCAGATTTCAAGAAAACAGTTTTACCAAACTGATCCATGAATAGAAAAGTGTAACTCTGTCAGTTGCTTTCACATGTCACAATGCAGTTTCTCAGAACGCTTCTTTCCAGTTTTTATCTGACGATATTTCCTTTTTCATCATAGCCCTCAATGCACTCCCAAATATAACTCTTCAGATTCCCCAAAACTAGTGTTAGCAGACTCTTTCATGAAGACTAAGCTGTAAATCTGTGAGGTGAATTCTCCTATTACAAAGAAGTTTCTCAGAAAGCTTCTTTCACGTTTTTATTTGAGGATATTTCCTTTATCAAGATACGTCTCAATACAATCCAAAGTATCCCTTGTCAGATTCCCTAAAGACAGTGGTAATAATCTGCTCCATGAAACGAAAGTGTAACTCTGTGAGACAAATTCACACATCACAAAGCAGTTTCTCAGAAAGTTTCTTTCTGGTTTTTATCTGACGATATTTCCTTTGTCACCATAAGCTTCATTGCACTAAGAAATATCCCATTGCAGATTTCAAGAAAACAGTGTTAGCAAACTGATGCATGAATAGAAAAGTGTCACTCTTTGAGATACACTCACATGTCCCAATGCAGTTTCTCAGAACGCTTCTTTCCAGTTTTTATCTGATGATATTTTCTTTTTCATCATAGCCCTCAACGCGCTCCCAAATATAACTTTTCAGATTCCCTGAAAGTAGTGTTAGCAGTCTCCTTCATGAAGACTAAACTGAAACTCTGTGAGATGAATTCAAATATCACAAAGAAGTTTCTCAGAAAGCTTCTTTCACGTTTTTAGTTGAGGATAATTTCTTTACCAAGATAGGCCTGAATGCAAACCAAAGTATCCCTTCTCAGATTCCTCAAAGACAATGTTAATAGACCGCTCCATGAAACTAAAGTGTAACTCTTTATGGATGAATTCACATATCTTAAAGCAGTTTCTTAAAAGGTTATTTGTACTTTTTATCTGAGTATATTTCTTTTGTCACCGTAAGCTTCATTGCACTAAGAATTATCCTATTGCCGATTTCAAGAAAACAGTGTTACCAAACTGATCCATGAATAGAAAAGTGTAACTCTGTGAGTTGCAGTCACATGTCACAATGCAGTTTCTCAGAACGCTTCTTTCCAATTTTTATCTGACGCTATTTTCTTTTTCATCGTAATCCTCAATGCGCTCCCAAATACCACTTTGCAGATTGCCGGAAAGTAGTGTTTGCAAACTGCTTAATGAAGACTCTGTTGTAACTCTGTGAGATGAATTCGCATATCACAAAGACGTTTCTCAGAAAACTTCTTTCACGTTTTTAATTGAGGGTATTTCCTTTATCAGGATAGGTCTCAATGCAATCCAAAGTATCCCTTATCAGATTCCCCACAGACAGTAGTAATAGTCTGCCCCATGAAACAAAAGTGTAACTCTGTGAGTCGAATTCACACATCATAAAGCAGTTTCTCAGAAAGGTTTTTTCTAGTTTTTGTCTGAGGATATTTCCTTTGTCACGGTAAGCTTCATTGCACTAAGAAATATCCCATTGCAGATTTCAAGAAAACAGTGTTAGCAAACTGATCAATGAAAAGAGAAGTGAAACTCTGTGAGATACATTCACATGTCACAATGTAGTTTCTCAGAACGCTTCCCTCCAGCTTTTCTCTGACGATATTTCCTTTATCCTCATATTCCTCAATTCGCTCTCATATATCATTTTGCAGTTTCCCCGAAAGTAGTCTTAGCAAACTGCTTCTTGAAGACTCATTTGTAAGTCTGTGAGGTGAATGCACATATCAAAAAGAAGTTTCTCAGAAAGATTCTTAAACGTTTTTAATTGAGGATTTTTCCTTTATCAAGATAGGCCTCAATGCAATCCAAAGTATCCCTTCTCAAATTCCCCAATGACAGCGGAAATAGACCGCTCCATGAAACGAAAGTGTAACTCTGAGAGATGAATTCACACATCACAAAGCAGTTTCTCAGAAAGCTTCTTTCTAGTTTTATCTGAGGATATTTCTTTTGTCACCACAAGCTTCATTGCACTGAGAAATATCCCATTGCAGATTTCAAGAAAACAGTGTCAGTAAGCTGATCAATGAAAAGAGAAGTGTAGCTCTGTGAGATACATTCACATGTCCCAATGCAGTTTCTCAGAACGCTTCTTTCCACTTTTTATCTGATTATATTTCCTCTTTCACCATAGCCCTCTATGCGCACCCAAATATCACTTTACAGATTCTGGGAGAATAGTGTTAGTAAACTGCTTGATGAAGACTCAGTTGTAAGTCTGTGAGGTGAAAGCACATATCACAAAGAAGTTTCTCAGAAAGTTTCATTCACGTTTTTGATTAAGGATTTTCCTTTTATCAGAATAGGCCTCAAAGCAATCCATGGTAACACTTTTCAGATTCCCCAACACAGTGGTAATACACCGCTCTAAGAAACAAAAGTATGACTTCGAGAGATGAATCCACACATCACAGAGCAGTTTCTCAGAAAGGTTCTTTCTAGTTTTTATCTGTGGATATTTCCTTTGTCATCATAAGCTTCATTGCAATAAGAAATATCCCATTGCAGATTAAAGAAAACAGTGTTAGCACACTGATCAATGAAAAAAGAAGTGTAATTCTGTGAGGTACACTCACATGTCACAATGCAGTTTCCTAGAACGCTTCTTTTCAGTTTTTATCTGATGATATTTCCTTCTTCACCATAGCCCTCAATGCGCTCCCAAAAATCACTATGCAGATTTCCGGAAAGTAGTGTTAGGAAATTGCTTCATGAAGACTCTGTTGTAACTCTGTGAGATGAATTCACATACCACAATGAAGTTTCTGAAAAAGCTTCTTTTCCGTTTTTATTTGAGGATATTTCCTTTATCAGGATAGGCCTCAATGCGATCCAAAGAAATGCTTCCCAGATTCCCCAAAGAGAGTAGTAATAGACTGCTCCTTGAAACAAACTGTATCTCTGTGAGTCGAATTCACAAATCACAAAGCAGTTTTTCAGAAAACTTCTTTCTAGTTTTTTTCTGAGTATATTTCCTTTGTCACCATGAGCTTCATTGCACTAAGAAATATCCCATTGCAGATTTCAAGAAAACAGTGTTATAAAACTGTACAATAAAAAGTGAAGTGTAACTCTGTGAGATACATTCACATGTCAAAATGCATTTTCTCAGAACGCTTCTTTCCAATTTTTATCTGACAATATTTCCTTTTTCCCATAGTCCTCACTGCGATCCCAAATATCACTTTGCAGATTTCCGTAAAGTAGTATTAGCAAACTGCTTCATGAAGACTCAGTTGTAACTCTCTGAGTTGAATTCACATGTCACAAAGAAGTTTCTCAAAAAACTTCATTCCCGTTTATATTTGAGGATATTTCGTTTATCAGGATAGGCCTCTATGCGATCCAAATTAACGCATCCCAGATTCCCCAAAGAGAGTAGTAATATACCGCTCCATGAAATGAAAGTGTAACTCTGTGACATGAATTCAGGTATCACAAAGCAGTTTCTCAGAAAGCTTCTTTCTAGTTTTTATCAGAGAATATTTCCTTTGTCACCGTAAGCTTCCTTGCACTAAGACATACGCTATTGCTGATTTCAAGAAAACAGTGTTAGGAAACTGATCAATGAAAAGAGAAGTGTAACTCTGTGAGATGCATTCACATGTCACAATGCAGTTTCTCAGAACGCTTCCTTCCAGTTTTTATCTGATGATATTTCCTTTTTCAACATAGCCCTCAATGTGCTCCCAAATATCGCTTTGCAGATTCCCCAAAAGTAGTGTTAGCAAACTACTTTTTGAACACTCAGTTGTAAGTCTGTGAGCTGAATGCACATATCACAAAGAAGTTTCTCAGAAAAATTATTTCACATTTTTAATGGAGGATATTTCCTTTATCAGGATAGGCCTCAAAGCAGTCCACAGTATCCCTTCTCAGATTCCCCAAAGACAGTGGTAATAGACTGCCCCATGAAGCAAAAGTATAACTCTTAGAAATGAATTCACACATCACAATTCAGTTTCTCAGAAAGTTTCTTTCTAGTTTTTATCTGAGGATATATCCTTTGTCACCATAAGCTTCATTGCACTAAGAAATATCCCACTGCAGATTTAAAGTAAACAGTGTTAGCAAACTGAAAAATAGCAAGAGAAGTGTAACTCTGTGAGATACATTCACATGTCCCAATGCAGTTTCTCAGAACGCTTCTTTCCAGTTTTTATCTGACGATATTTCCTTTTTCTCCACAGCCCTCAATGTGCTCCCAAATATCGTTTTGCAGATTCCCTGAATGTAGTGTTAGCAAACTGCTTCTTGAAGACTCAGTTGAAACTCTGTGGGGTGAATGCATATATCATAAAGAATTTTCTCAGAAAGCTTCTTTCACGGTTTTAATTGAGGATATTTCCTTAATCAGGATAGGCCTTAATGCAATCCAAAATATCCCTTCTCAGATTCCTGAAAGACAGTGATAATAGACCGCCCCATGAAACGAAAGTATAACTCCAAGAGATAAATTCACACATCACGAAGCAGTTTCTCAGAAAGCTTCTTTCTAGTTTTTATCTGAGGATATTTCCTTTGTCACCATAAGCTTCACTGCACTAAGATATATCCCGTTGTAGATTTCAAGAAAACAGTTTTACCAAACTGATCCATGAATAGAAAAGTGTAACTCTGTGAGTTGCATTCACATGTCACAATGCAGTTTCTCTGAACTCTTCTTTCCGGTTTTTATCTGATGATATTTACTTTTTCATCATACCCCTCAATGCGCTCCCAAATATAACTTTTTACATTCCCTGAAAGTAGTGTTAGCAAACTCCTTCATGAAAACTAAGCTCTAACTCTGTGAGATGAATTCAGATATCACAAAGATGTTTCTCAGAAAGCTTCTTTCACGTTTTTAATTGAGGATAATTTCTTTATAAAGGTAGGCCTGAATGCAATCCAAGGTATTCCTTCTCAGATTCCTCAGAGACAGTGTTAATAGACAGCTCCATGAAACTAAAGTGTAACTCTGTTGGGATGAATGCACACATCACAAAGCAGTTTCTCAGAATGCTTCTTTCTGCTTTTTATCTGAGGGTATTTCATTCCTTACCGTAAGCTTCATTGCACTAAGAAATATCCCATTGCAGATTTTGAGAAATCAGTGTTAGTAAACTGATCAATGGAAAGAAAAATGGAAGTCTATAAGATGCGATCACATCTGGCAATGCAGTTTCTCCGAAAGCTTTTTTCCAGCTTTTATATGAAGATATTTTCTTTTTCGCCATAACCCTCAATTAGTTGCCACATATCACTTTGCAGATTCCTGGAAAGTAGTGTTAGTAAACTGCTTCATGAAGACTCTGTTGTAATTCTGTGATGAATTCACATATCACAAAGGAGTTTCTCAGAAAGCTTCTTCCACGTTTTTAATTGAGGATATTTCCTTTATCAGTATAGGCCTCAATGCAATCCAAAGTATCCCTTGTCAAATTCCCCAAAGACAGTGGTAATAGTCTGCTCCATGAAAAGAAAGTGCAACTCTGTGAGTCGAATTCACACATCACAAAGCAGTTTCTTAGAAACCTTCTTTCTAGTTTTTATCTGAGGATATTTCCTTTGTCACCCTAAGCTTCACTGGACTAAGAAATATCGCATTTCAGATTTCAAGAAAACAATTTTACCAAACTGATCCATGAATAGAAAAGTGTAACTCTGTGAGTTACATTCACATGTCAAAATGCAGTTTCTCAGAACACTTCTTTCCAGTTTTTATCTGACGATATTTCTTTTTTTATCATAGCCCTTAATGCCCTGCCAAACATAACCTTTCAAATTCCCCGAAAGTAGTGTTAGCAGACTCCTTCATGAAGACTAAGTTGTAGCTCTGTTAGATGAATTCCCATATCAAAAAGAAGTTTCTCAGAAAGCTCCTTTCACGTTTTTAATTGAGGATATTTCCTTTATCAGGATACGTCTCAATGCGATCCAAAGTAATGCTTCCCAGAGTCCCCAAAGAGAGTAGTAATAGACCGCTCCATGAAACGAAAGTGCATCTCTTTGACATGAATTCACACAGCACAAAGCAGTTTCTCAGAAAGACTCTTTCTAGTTTTTATCTGAGCATATATCCTTTGTCACCATAAGCTTCATTGCACTAAGAAATATCCCATTGCAGATTTCAAGAAAACAGTGTTAGCAAACTGATCAATGAAAAGAGAAGTATAACTCTGTGAGATACATTCACATGTCACAATGCAATTTCTCAGAACGCTTCTTTCGAGTTTTGGTCTTATGATATTTTCTTTTTCACCATAGCCCTCAATTCGCTATCAAATGTCAATTTGCAGATTTTCGGAAGTTGGAGTTAACAAACTGCTTCATGAAGACTCTGTTGTAACTCTGTGAGATCAATTCACATATCACAAAGAAATTTCTCAAAAACCTTCTCTCCCGTTTTTAATTGAGGATATTTCCTTTATCAGGATAGGCCTCAATGTGATCCAAAGTAAGGCTTCCCAGATTCCCCCAAGAGATAGTAATAGACCGCTCCATGAAACGAAAGTGAAATCCTGTGACATGAATTCACAAAACACAAAGCACTTTCTCAGAAAGCTTCTTTCTAGTTTTTATCTGAGCACATTTCCTTTGTCACTGTAAGCTTCATTGCACTAAGAAATATCCCATTGCAGACTTCAGGAAAAAAGTGTTAGCAAATTGATCAATGAAAAGAGAAGTGTAACTCGGTGAGATACAGTCACATGTCACCATGTAGTTTCTCAGAACACTTCTTTCCAGTTTTTTATCTGACGATATTTCCTTTTTCATCATAGCCCTCAATGAGCTCCCAAATATAACTTTTCAGATTCCATGAAAGGAGTGTTAACAGACTCCTTCATGAAGACTAAGATGTAACTCTGTGAGATGAATTCATATATCACAAAGAAGTTTCTCAGAAAGCTTCTTTCACCTTTTAAATTGAGGATATTTTTTAAAAGGATATGCCTCAATGCAATCCAAAGTATCCCTTCTCAGATTCCCCAAAGACAGTGGTAATAGTCCACTCCATGAAACGAAAGTGTTACTCTGTAAGACGAATTCACACATCACAAAGCAGTTTCTCAGAAAGCTTCTTTCTAGTTTTTATCAGAGGATATTTTCTTTGTCACCATAACCTTCATTGCACTAAGAAATATCCCATAGCAGATTTAAAGAAAACAGTGTTAGCTGACTGCTCAATGAAAAGAGAAGTGTAACTCCGTGAGATACATTCACATGTCACAATGCAGTTTCTCAGAACGCTTCCTTCCAGATTTTATATGACGATATTTCCTTTTTCCCCATAGCCCTCAAAGTGCTCCCAAATATTGCTTTGCAGATTCCCGGAAAGTAGTGTTAGCAAGCTGCTTCGTGAAGACTCAGTTGTAACTCAGTGAGATGAATGGACATATCACAAAGAAGTTTCCCACAAAGTTTCTTTCACCTTTTCAATTGAGGATATTTCCTTTATCAGGAGAGGCCTCAATGATGTCCACAATATCCCTTCTCAGATTCCCCAAAGAGAGAGGTAATAGACTGCTCCATGAAACGAAAGTGTAACTCTGAGAGATGAATTCACACATCAAAAAGAAGTTTCTCAGAAAGCTTCTTTCTAGTTTTTATCTGAGGATATTTCCTTTGTCACCATAAGCGTCATTGCACTAAGAAATATCCCACTGCCGACTTCAAGAGAAAAGTGTTAGCAAACTGATCAATGAAAAGAGAAGTGTAACTCTGTGAGATACATTCACATGTCACAATGCAGTTTCTCAGAACGCTTCTTTCCAATTTTTATCTGACAATATTTCCTTTTTCATCATAGCCCTCAATGTGCTCCCAAGTATAAATTTTCAGATTCCCCGAAAGTACTGTTAGCAGACTCCTTCATGAAGACTAAGCTGTAATTCTGTGAGATGAATTCACAGATCAGAAAGCAGTTTCTCAGAAAACTTCTTTCTAGTTTTCATCTGAGGATATTATCTTGGTCACCGTAAACTTCATTGCACTAAGATATATCGCATTGCAGATTTCAAGAAAACAGTGTTAGCTAACTGCTCAATGAAAAGAGAAGTGTAACTCTGTGAGATATATTCACATGTCACAATGCAGTTTCTCAGAACGCTTCTTTCCAGTTTTTATCTGACGATATTTCCTTTTTCATCATAGCCCTCAATGTGCTTCCAAATACAACTTTTCAGATTCCCCAAAAGTAGTGTTAGCAGACTCCTTCATGAAGACTAAACTATATCTCTGTGAGATGAATTCACATATCACCAAGAAGTTTCTCAGAAAGTTTCTTTCACGTTCTCAATTGAGGATATTTCCTTTATCAGGGTAGGCCTCAATGAAGTCCACAATATCCCTTCTCAGCTTCCACAAAGAGAGTGGTAATAGATCGCTCCATGAAACGAAAGTGTAAATCTGAGAGATAAATTCACACATCAGAAAGCAGTTTCTCAGAAAGCTTCTTTCTCCTTTTTATCTGAAGATATTACCTTTGTCACTGTAAGCTTCATTGGGCAAAGGAATATCCCATTGTAGATTTGAAGAAAACTGTGTTAGCAAGCTGATCAATTAACAGAAAAGTTTAACTCTGTGAGTTGCATTCACACGTCACAATGCAGTTTCTCAAAACGCTTCTTTTAAGTTTTTCTCTCAAGATATCTACTTTTTCACTGTAAACCTCAATGTGCTACCAAATATCACTTTGCAGATTCCATGAGAAGAGTGTTAGCAAACAGCTACATGAACAGAAAGGTGGAACTCTGTGAGTTGAATTCAGAGATCAGAAAGACATTTCTCAGAAAACTTCTTACTCGTTTTTATCTGGGGATGTTTCCTTTGGCTGCATTCTCTTCAAAGCGATCCGATATCAGTTCTCAGATTCCACAAAAACTGCACTAGCAAACACCTTCATGAAATACAGCTGTAACTCAGTGAGTTGAATTCATCCATCACAAAGCAGTTTCTCAGAAAGCTTCTTTCTCCTTTTTGTTTGAGTATACTTCCTCTGTCACCGCAAGCTTCATTGCACAAAGAAATATCCCACTGCAGATTTGAAGAAAAGAGAGTTAGCAAAGTGATCAATGAAAAGAAATGTATAACTCTGTGAGTTGCATTCACACGTCACAAAGCAGTTTCTCAGAACGTTTCTTTCCAGGTTTTATCTGTGGATATTTCCTTTTTCACTATAGCCCTATTGCACTCCGAAATATCCCTTTGCAGTTTCACGAAAACAGTGTTAGCAAACGATACATGAACACAAAGGTGGAACCCTGTGAGATGAATTCACAGATCACAAACAAGTTTCTCAGAAAATTTCTTTCTCGTTTTTATCTGATTATATTTCCTTTTCCACCATAGCCTTCAATGCGCTCCCAATTATCACTTTGCAGATTCCACGAGAAGAGTGTTAGCAAACAGTTTCATGAACAGGAAGGTGGAACTCTGTGGGATGAATTCAGAGATCAGACAGAATTTTTGTAGAAAACTTCTTTCTCGTTTTTATCTGAGGATATTTCCTTTGGCTGTATAGTATTCAAAGCGATCCTAAATATCAGGTCTTAGATTCCACAAAACCAGGACTAGCAAAGAGCTCCACGAAATACAGCTGTAACTCAGTGAGTTGAATTCACACATCACAAAGTAGTTTCTCAGAAAATTCTTTCTATTTTTTATCTGAAAATATTTCCTTTGTCTCCGTAAGCTTCATTGGGCAAAGAAATATCCCATTGAAGATTTGAAGAAAACTGTGTTAGCAAACTGATCAATTAACAGAAAAGTGTAACTCT
Organism: Theropithecus gelada; assembly: GCF_003255815.1. Classification (NCBI taxonomy): domain Eukaryota; kingdom Metazoa; phylum Chordata; class Mammalia; order Primates; family Cercopithecidae; genus Theropithecus; species Theropithecus gelada. Next base: position 128,647,699 of record NC_037669.1, read on the forward strand.
GTGAGGTGCATTCACACATCACAATGCAGTTTCCCAGAACGCTTCTTTTCAATTTTTATCTGAAAATATTTCCTATTTCACTGTAGCCCTCAATGCGCTCCCAAATATGACTTAGCAGCTTCCACGAGAAGAGTGTTAGCAAACAGCTACATAAACAGAAAGGTGGAACTCTGTGAGATGAATTCAGAGATGAGAAAGACATTTCCCAGAAAACTTCTTTCTCGTTTCGATCTGGGGATATTTTCTTTGCCTGTATACTCTTCAAAGCGATCCGAAATATCGGTTCTCAGATTCCACAAAAACAGGACTAGCAAACAGCTCCATGAAATGCAGATGTAACTCAGTGAGTTGAATTCACCCATCACAAAGCAGTTTCTCAGAAAGCTTCTTTCTACTTTTTGTTTGAGTATAATTCCTTTGTCACCGCAAGCTTCATTGCACTGACAAATATCCCATTGCAGAGTTCAGGAAAAAAATGTTAGCAAACTGATCAATGAAAAGAGAAGTGTATCTCTGTGAGATACAGTCACATGTCACAATGCAGTTTCTCAGAACGCTTCTTTCCAGTTTTTATCTGATGATATTTCCTTTTTCATCATAGTCCTCAATGCGCTCCCAAATATAATTTTTCAGATTCCCCGAAAGTAATGTTAGCAGGCTTCTTCATGAAGACTAAGTTGTAACTATGTGAGATGAATTCACATATCACAAAGAAGTTTCTCAGAAAGTTTTTCTCACGTTTTGAATTGGGGATATTTCCTTTATCAGGATATGCCTCAATGAAATCCAAAGTATCCCTTCTCAGATTCCCCAAAGACAGTGGTAATATTACGCTCCGAGAAAAGAAAGTGTTACACTGTAAGACGAATTCACACATCACAAAGCAGTTTCTCAGAAAGCTTCTTTCTAATTTTTATCTGAGGATATTTCTTTTGTCACCATAAACTTCATTGCACTAAGAAATATCCCATTGCAGATTTCAAGAAAACAGTGTTAGCTAACTTCTCAATGAAAAGAGAAATGTATCTCTGTGTGATACATTCACATATCACAATGCAGTTTTTCGAACACTTCCTTCCAGATTTTATCTGACGATATTTCCTTTTTCCCCATAGCCCTCAATGCACTCCCAAATATCGCTTTGCAGATTCCCCGAAAGTAGTGGTAGCAAACTGCTTCATGAAGACTCTGTTGTAACTCTGTGATTTGAATGCACATATCACTAAGTAGTTTCTCAGAATGTTTCTTTCTCCTTTTCAATTGAGGATATTACCTTTATCAGGATAGACCTCAATGAAGACCTCAATATTCCTTCTCAGATTCCCCAAAGAGAGTGGTAATAGACGGCTCCATGAAACGTAATTGTAACTCTGAGACATGAATTCACCTATCACAAAGCCGTTTCTCAGAAAGCTTCTTTCTAGATTTCATCTGAAGATATTTCCTTTGTCACCATAAGCTTCATTGCACTAAGAAATATCCCATTGCAGATTTCAAGAGAAAAGTGTTAGCAAACTGATCAATGAAAAGAGAAGTGTAACTCTGTGAGATACATTCACATGTCACAATGTAGTTTCTCAGAATGCTTCTTTCCAGTTTTTATCTGACGATATTTCCTTTTTCATCATAGCCCTGAATGTCCTCCCAAATATAACTGTTCAGATTCCCCGAATATAGTGTTAGCAGATTCCTTCATGAACACTAAGCTGTAACTCTGTGAGATGAATTCACATATCACAAAGAAGTTTCTCAGAAAGCTTCTTTCACATTTTTAATTGAGGATATTTCCTTTATCAGGATAGGCCTCAAAGCGATGCAAAGTAACGCTTCCCAGGTTCCCCAAAGAGAGTAGTAATCGACAGCTCCTTGAAACGAAACAATAAATCTGTGATATGAATTCACACGTCGCAAAGCAGTTTCTCAGAAAGTTTCTTTCTAGTTTTTATCTGAGCATATTTCCTTTATCACCGTAAGCTTCCTTGCACTAAGAAATATTCCATTGCATATTTCAAGAAAACAGTGTTAGCAAACTGATCAATGAAAAGAGAAACGTAACTCTGTGAGATACATTCACATGTCCCAATGCAGTTTCTCAGAACGCTTCTTTCCAGTTTTTATCTGACGATATTTCCTTTTTCACCATAGCCCTCAATGAGCTCCCAAATATCACTTTGTAGATTCCCAGAAAGTAGTGTTAGCAAACTGCTTCATGAAAACTCTCTTGTAACTCTGGGAGATGAATTCACATATCACAAAGAAGTTTCTCCAAAAGCTTCTCTCCCGTTTTTATTTGAGGATATTTCCTTTATCAGAATAGGCCTCAATGTGATCTAAAGTAACGCTTCCCAGATTCCCCAAATAGAGTAGTAATAGATCGCTCCATGCAACGAAAGTGTAACCCTGTGACATGAATTCACACATCACAAAGCAGTTTCCCAGAAAGCTTCTTTCTAGTTTTTAAGTAAGCATATTTCCTTTGTCATCGTAAGCTTCATTGCACTAAGAAATATCACATTGCAGACTTCAGGAAAAAGTGTTAGCAAACTGACCCATGAATAGAAAAGTGTAATTCTGTGAGTTGCATTGATATGTCATAATGCAGTTTCTCAGAACGCTTCTTTCCATGTTTATATCTGACGATATTTCCTTTTTCATCATAGCCCTCAATGCGCTCTCAAATATCGCTTTGCAGATTCCCCGAAAGTAGTGTTAGGAAACAGCTTCTTGAAGAATCAGTTGTAGCTCTGTGAGGTGAATGCACATATCACAAAGAAGTTTCTCAGGAAGCTTCTTTCACGTTTTAAATTGAGGATATTTGCTTTATCAGGATACGTCTCAATACAATCCAAAGTATCCCTTGTCAGATTCCCCAAAGACAGTGGTAATAGTCTGCTCCATGAAACGAAAGTGTAACTCTGTGAGACGAATTCACATATGACAAAGCAGTTTCTCAGAAAGCTTTTTTCTAGTTTTTATCTGAGGATATTTCCTTTGTCACCGTAAGCTTCCTTGCACTAAGAAATATCCCATTGCAGATTTCCAGAGAGAGTGTTAGCAAACTGATCAATGAAAAGAGAAATGTAACTATCTGCGATACATTCACATGTCACAATGCAGTGTGTCAGATAGCTTCTTTCCAGTTTTTATCTGACGATATATCCTTTCTCCCCATAGCCCTCAATACGTTCCCAAATATTGCTTTGCAGATTCCCCGAAAGTAGTGTTAGCAAACTGCTTCTTGAAGACTCAGTTGTAAGTCTGTGAGGTGAATGCACATATCACAAAGATGGTTGTCAGAAAGTTTCTTTCACGTTTTTAATTGAGGATATTTCCTTTATCAGGATAGGCCTCAATGCAATCAAGAGTATCCCTTCTCAGATTGCCCAAAGAGAGTGGTAATATACCACTCCATGAAAAGAAAATGTAACTCTGAGAGATGAATTCACACATCACAAAGTAGTTTCTCAGAAACCTTCTTTCTAGTTTTTATCCGAAGATATTTCCTTTGTCACTATAAGCTTCATTCCACTAAGAAATATCTCATTGAAGATTTCATGAACACAGTGTTAGCAAACTGATCAATGAAAAGATTATTGTAACTCTGTGAGAAACATTCACATGTCCCAATGCAGTTTCTCAGAACGCTACTCTCCATTTTTTATCTGATGATATTTCCTTTTTCACCATAGCCCTCAATGCGCTCCCAAATATCACTTTGCAGATTTCCGGAAAGTTCTGCTAGCAAACTGCTTCTTGAATAATCCGTTGTAACTCTGTGAGTTGAATACACACATCACAATGAAGTCTCAGAAAGTTTCTGCACTTCCAAATATCGCTTTGCAGATTCCCCGGAAGTAGTGTTAGCAAACTGCTTCTTGAAGACTCAGTTGTAACTCTGTGAGGTGAATGCGCATATCACAAAGAAGTTTCTCAGAATGTTTCTTTCATGCTTTTACTTGAGAATATTTCCTTTATCAGGATAGGCCTCAATGCAATACACTGTATCCATTCTCGGATTCCCCAAAGACAGTAGTAATAGAACGCTCCATGAAACGAAATTATAACTCTGAGAGATGAATTCACACATCACAAAGCAGTTTCTCAGATAACTTCCTTCTATTTTTTATATGAGGATATTTCCTTTGTCACCATATGCTTCATTACACTAAGAAATATCCCACTGCAGATTTGAAGAAAACAGTGTTAGCAAACTAATCAATGAAAGAGAGGAGTGTAACTCTGTGAGATACATTCACATGTCACAATGCAGTTTCTCAGAACGCTTCTTTCCAGTTTTTATCTGACAATATTTCCTTTTTCACCACAGCCCTCAATGAGCACCCAAATATCACTTTGCAGATTCCCAGAAAGTAGTGTTAGCAAACTGCTTCATGAAGACTCTGTTGTAACTCTGTGGGATGAATTCACATATCAAAAAGAAGTATCTCAAAAAAATTTTTCTCATTTTTATTTGAGGATATTTCCTTTGTCAGGATAGGTCTCAATGCAATCCAAAGTAACGCTTTCCAGATTCCCAAGGAGAGTAGTAATAGACCACTCCATGAAATTAAAGTGCATCTCAGTGACATGAATTCACACATCACAAAGCAGTTTCAAAGAAAGCTTCTTTCTAGTTTTTATCTGAGCATATTTCCTTTGTCACTGAAAGCTTCCTTGCACTAAGAAATATCCCATTGCAGATTTCAAGAAAACAGTTTTAGCAAACTGATCTAAAAATAGAAAAGTGTAACTCTGTGAGTTGGATTCACATATCACACTGCAATTTCTCAGAATGCTTCCTTCCAGTTTTTTTATGGCCATATTTCCTTTTTCCCCATAGCCCTCAATGCACTCTGAAATATCACTTTGCAGATTCCCCGAAAGTAGTGTTAGCAAACTGCTTCTTGAAGACTCAGTTGTTACTCTGTGAGGTGAAGGCACATATCACAAAGAATTTTCTCAGAAAGCTTCTTTCACGTTTTTAATTGAGGATATTTCCTTTATCAGGATAGGTCTCAATGCAATCCACATTTTCCCTTCTCAGATTCACCAAAGACATTAGTAATATACCGCTCCATGAAACGAAAGTATAACTCTGAGAGAGGAATTCACACATCAGAAAGCAGTTTCTCAGAAAGCTTCTTTCTACTTTTTATCTGAGTATATTTCGTTTGTCACCATAAACTTCACTGCAATAAGAAATATCTCGTTGCAGATTTCAAGAAAACAGTGTTAGCAAACTGATCAATGAAAAGAGAAGTGTAACTCTGTGTGATACATTCTATTGTCCCAATGCAGTATCTCAGAATGCTTTCCAGTTTTTATCTGACGATATTTCCTTTTTCACCATAGCCCTCAATGTGCTCCCAAATATCATTTTGCAGATTTCTGGATGTAATGTTAGCAAATTGCTTCATGAAGACTCTATTGAAACTCTGTGAGATGAATACAGATATCTCAAAGAAGTTTCTCAAAAATCTACTTTCCCATTTTTATTTGAGGATACTTCCTTTATCAGGATAGAAGTAAATGCAATCCACAGTATCCCTTCTCAGATTCCCCAAAGACAATGGTAATACACCGCTCCATGAAACGAAAGTATATCTCTGAGAGATGAATTCACACTTCACAAAGCAGTTTCTCAGAAAGCTTCTTTCTATTTTTTATCTGAGGATATTTCCTTTGTCACCATAGGCTTCATTGCACTAAGAAATATCCCATTGCAGGTTTCAAGAAAACAGTTTTAACAAACTGATCCATGAATAGAAAAGTGTAACTCTGTGAATTGCATTCACATGTCACAATGTAGTTTCTCAGAACGCATCTCCCCAGTTTTTATCTGACGATATTTCCTTTTTCATCATAGCCCTCAATGCGCTCCCAAATATAACTTTTCAGATTCCCCAAAAGTAGTCTTAGCAGACTCCTTCATAAAGACTAAGCTGTAACTGTGTGAGATTAATGCACATATCACAAAGAAGTTTCTCAGAAAGCTTCTTTCACGTTTATTATTGAGGATATTTCCTTTATCAGGGTATGTCTCAATGCAATCCAAAATATCCCTTGTCAGATTCCCCAAAGACAGTGGTAATAGTCCACTCCATGAAATGAAAGTTTAACTCTGTGAGTTGAATCCACACATCACAAACCGTTTCTCAGAAAATTTCTTTGTAGTGTTTACTGAGGATATTTCGTTTGTCACTGTAAGCTTCATTGCACTAAGAAATATCTCATTGCAGATTTCAAGAAAACAGTGTTAGCAAACTGACCAATGAAAAGAGAAGTGTAACTCTGTGAGATACATTCACATGTCACAATGAAGTTTCTCAGAACGCTTTTTTCCAGTGTTTATCTGAAGATATTTCCTTTTTCCCCATAGCCCTCAATGCGCTCCTAAATATCGCTTTGCAGATACCCCGAAAGTAGTGTTACCAAACTGCTTCATGAAGACTCCCTTGTAACACAGTGAGGTGAATTCACATATCACAAAGAAGTTTCTCAGAAGGTTCTTTCACCTTTTTAATTGAATATATTTCCATTATAAAGAGAGGCCTCAATGCAATACACAATATCCCTTCTCAGATTCCACAAAGACAGTGGTAATAGAACGCTCCATGAAATGAAAGTATAACTCTGACAGATTAATTCACACATCACAAAGCAGTTTCTCAAGAGCTTCCTTCTAGTTTTTATTTGAGGATATTTCCTTTGTCACCCTAAGCTTCATTGTACTAAGAAATATCCCATTGCAGATTTCAAGAAAACAGTGTTCGCAAACTGATCAATGAAAAGAGAAGTGTAACTCTGTGAGTTGCATTCACATATCACAATGCAGTTTCCCATTAACGCTTCTTTCCAGTTTTTAACTGATGATATTCCCTTTTTCCCCATAGCCTTCAATGGGATCCCAAATGTCGCTTTGCAGATTCCCCGAAAGTAGTGTTAGCAAACTGCTTCTTGACGACTCAGTTTTAACTCTCTGAGAAGAATGCACACATCACAAAGAAGTTTCTCAGAAAGCTTTTTTTCACGGTTTTAATTCAGGCTATTTCCTCTATCAGGATAGGCCTAAACGCAATCCCCAGTATCCCTTCTCAGATTCCCCAAAGACAGTGGTCATAGACTTCTCGATGAAACGAAAGTGTAACTCTGAAAGATGAATTCACACATCACAAAGCTGTTTCTCAGAAAGCTTCTTTCTAGTTTTTATCTGAGGATATTTCCTTTTACTCCATAAGCTTCATTGCACTAAGAAATATCCAATTGCAGATTTCAAGAAAACAGTGTTATCAAACTGATCAATGAAAAGAGAAGTGTAACTGTGAGATGCATTCACACATCACAATGCAGTTTCTCAGAACACTTCTTCCCAGTTTTTATCTGATGATATTTCCTTTTTCCCCATAGCCCTCAATGCGTTCCCAAATATCGCTTTGCAGATTCCCTGAAAGTAGTGTTAGCAAACTGCTTCTTGAAGACTCAGTTGTAAGTCTGTGAGGTGAATTCACATATCACAAACAAGTTTCACAGAAAGGTTCTTTCACGTTTTTAATTGAGGATATTTCCTTTATCAGGATAGGACTCAATGCGATCCAAAGTAATGCTTCCCACATTCCCCAAAGAGAGTTGTAATAGACCGCTCCATGAAAAGAAAGTCTAACTCTGTGACATGAATTCACACATCACAAAGCAGATTCTCAGAAAGCTTCTTTCTAGTTTTTATCTGGGCATATTTCTTTGTCACTGTAAGCTTCCTTTCACTAGGAAACATCCCATTGCAGATTTCAAGAAAACAATTTTAGCAAACTGATCCATGAACAGAAACGTGTAACTCTGTGAGTTGCGTTCACATGTCACAATGCAGTTTCTCAGAACGCTTCTTTCCAGTTTTTATCTGACGATATTTCCTTTTTCATCATAGTCCTCAATGTGCTTCCAAATATAACTTTTCAGATTCCCCAAAAGTAATGTTAGCAGACTCCTTCATGAAGACTAAGCTGCAACTCTGTGAGATGAATTCACATATCACAAAGAAGTTTCTCAGAATGATTCTTTCATGTTTTTAATTGAGGATATTTCCAATATCAGGATAAGTCTTAATAAAATCCAAAGTAACCCTGGTCAGATTCTCCAAAGACAGTGATAATAGTCTGCTCCATGAAATGAAAGTGTAACTCTGTGTGTCGAATTCACACATCACAAAGCAGTTTCTCAGAAAGATTCTTTCTAGTTTTTATCTGAGAATATTTCCTTTGTCACCATAAGCTTCCTTGCACTAAGAAATATCCGATTGCAGATTTCAAGAAAACAGTGTTAGCAAACTGATCAATGAAAAGAGAAATAAAACTTTGTGAGATACTTTCACATATCACAATGCAGTTTCTCAGAACGCTTCTATCCAGTTTTTATCTGACGATATTTCCTTTTTCCCCATAGCCCTCAATGCACTCCTAAGTATCGCTTTACAGTTTCCCCGAAAGTAGTGCTAGCAAACTGCTTCTTGAAGACTCAGTTGTAGGTCTGTGAGGTGAATGCACATAGCACAAAGAAGTTTCCCAGAAAGTTTCTTTCACGTTTTTAATTGAGGATATTTCCTTTATCAGGATAGGACTCAATGCAGTCGACAATTTCACTTCTCAGATTCCCCAAAGACAGTGGTAATAGACCGCTCCATGAAATGAAAGTATAAGTCTGAGTGAAGAATTCACACATCACAAAGCAGTTTCTCAGAAAGATTCTTTCTAGTTTTAATCTGAGAATATTTCCTTGTCACCATAAGCTTCATTGCACTACGAAATATCCCATTGCAGATTTCAAGAAAACAATGTGAGCAAACTGATCAATGAAAAGAGAAATGTATCTCTCTGAGATACATTCACATGTCCCAATACAATTTCTCAGAACGCTTCTTTCCAGTTTTTATCTGATGATATTTCTTTTTTCCTCTTAGCCCTCAATGCGTTCCCAAATACCACTTTGCAGGTTCCCCGAAAGTAGAATTAGCAAACTGCTTCTTGAAGACTCAGTTGTAAGGCTGTGAGGTGAATGCACATATCACAAAGAAGATCTCATAAAGTTTCTTTCACGTTTGTAATTGAAGATTAAAAACTTGTTCAGTATAGGCCTCAATGCAATCCACAGTATCGCTTCTCAGAATCCCCAAAGACAGAAGTAATAGACCGCTCCATGAAAGGAAAGCGTAACACTGAGAGACTAATTCAAACAACACAAAGCAGTTTCTCAGAAAACTTTTTTCTAGTTTTTATCTGAGGATATTTCCTTTGTCACCATAAGCTTCATTGCTCTAAGATATATCGCATTGCAGACTTAAAGAAAACAGTGTCAGCAAACTGATCAATGAGAACAGAAGTGTAACCCTGTGAGATCCATTGACATGTCCCAATGCAGTTTCTCAGAACTCTTCTTTCCAGTTTTATCTGACGATATTTCCCTTTTCACCATAGACCTCAATGAGCTCCCAAATATCGCTTTGCAGTTTCTCCGAAAGCAGTGTTAGCAAACTGATTCATGAAGACTCAGTTGTAACTCTGTGAGGTGAATGCACATATCACAAAGAAGTTTCTCAGAAAGCTTCTTTCACGTTTTTAATTGAGGATATTTCCTTTATCAGTATAGGCCTCAATGAAGTCCACAATATCCCTTCTCAGATTCCACAAAGACAGTGGTAATAGACCGCTCCATGTAACGAAAGGGTAACTCTGAGAGATGAATTCACACATCACAAAGCAGTTTCTCAGAAAGATTCTTTCTAGTCTTTATCTGAGGATATTTCCTTTGTCACCATAAGCTTCATTGCACTAAGTAGTATCCCATTGCAGATTTCAAGAAATCAGTGTTAGCAAACTGATCAATGAAAAGAGACATGTAACTCTGTGAGGTACATTCATGTGTCACAATGCAGTTTCCTAGAACGCTTTTTTCCAGTTTTTATCTGATGATATTTCTTTTTCCCCATAGCCCTCAATGCGCTCCCAAATATCACTTTGCAGATTGCCAGAAAGTAGTGTTAGCAAACTGCTTCATGAAGACTCTGTTGTAACTCCGTGAGATGAATTCACATATCACAAAGAAGTTTCCCAGAAGGATTCTTTCACGTTTTTCATTGAGGATATTTTCTTTATGAGGATAGGCCTCAAAGCGATCCAAAGTAACGCTTCCCAGGTTCCCCAAAGAGAGTAGTAATAGACAGCTCCTTGAAACGAAACAATAAATCTGTGATATGAATTCACACGTCACAAAGCAGTTTCCCAGAAAGCTTCTTTCTAGTTTTTATTTGAGCATATTTCCTTTATCACCATAAGCTTCCTTGCACTAAGAAATATCCCATTGCAGATTTCCAGAAAACAGTTTTAGCAAACTGATCCATGAATAGAATAGTGTAACTCTTTGAGTTGCATTCACATGTCACAATGCAGTTTCTCTGAACGCTTCTTTCCGGTTTTTATGTGACGATATTTACTTTTTCATCACAGCCCTCAATGCGCTCCCAAATATAACTTTTCTGATTCCCCGAAAGTAGCGTTAGCAGACTCCTTCATGAAGACTAAGCTGTAACTCTGTGAGATGAATTCACATATCACAAAGATGTTTCTTAGAAAGCTTCTTTCACGTTTTTAATTGAGGGTATTTCCTTTATCAGTATACGTCTCAATGCAATCCAAAGTATCCCTTGTCAGATTCCCCAAAGACAGCGGTAATAGACCGCTCCATAAAACGAAAGTGTAATTCTGAGAGATGAATTCACACATCACAAAGAAGTTTCTCTGAAATCTTCATTCTAGTCTTTATCTGAGGATATTTCTTTTGTCACCATAAGCTTCATTGTACTAAGAAATATCCCATTGCATATTTCAAGAAAACAGTGTTAGCAAGCTGATCAATGAAAAGAGAGGTGTATCTCTGTGACATACATTCACATGTCACAGTGAAGTTTCTCAGAACGCTTCTTTCCAATTTTATGTGACGATATTTCCTTTTTCACCATAGCCCTCAATGCGCTCCCAAATATCTCTTTGCAGTTCCCCGAAAGTAGTGATAGCAAACTGCTTCTTGAAGACTCAGTTGTAACTCTGTGAGGTGAATACACATATCACAAAGATGTTTCTGACAAAGCTTCTTTCACGTTTTTAATTGAGGATATTTCCTTTATCAGGATATGTCTCAATGCAATCCACAGTATCCTTTCTCAGACTTCCCAAAGACAGTGGTAATAGACCGCTCCAAGAAACGAAAGTGTAACTCTGAGAGATGAATTCACACATCATAAAGCAGTTTCTCAGAAAGCTTCTTTCTAGTGTTTATCTGAGCATATTTTCTTTGTCACCATAAGCTTCATTGCACTAAGAAATATCCCATAGCAGATTTCAAGAAAACAGTGTCAGCAAACTGATCAATGAAAAGAGAAATGTAACTCTCTGAGATATATTCACATGTCACTATGCAGTTTCTCAGAACACTTCTTCCCAGTTTTTATCTGATGATATTTCCTTTTTCACAATAGCCCTCGAGGTGCACCCATATATCGCTTTGCAGATTCCCCGAAAGCAGTGTTAGCAAACTGTTTCTTGAAGACTCAGTTGTAACTCTGTGAGGTGAATGCACATAGCACAAAGAAATTTCTCAGAAAGTTTCTTTCACATTTTTAATTGAGGATACTTCCTTTATCAGGTTAGGCCTCAATGCAATCCAGAGTATCCTTTCTCAGATTCCACAAAAACAGTGGTGATAGACTGCTCCATGAAACGAAAGTGTAACGTTGAGAGATGAATTCACACATCACAAAGCAGTTTCTCAGAAGCTCCTTTCTAGTTTTTTTCTGAGGATATTTCTTTTGTCACCATGAGCTTCATTGCACTAAGAAATATCCCAGTGCAGATTTCAAGAAAACAGTGTTAGCAAAGTGATCAATGAAAAGTATAACTCTGTGAGATACATTCACTTGTCACAATGCAATTTCTCAGAATGCCTCTTTCCATTTTTTATCTGATGATATTTTCTTTTTCATCAAAGCCCTCAATGCGCTCCCAAATATCACTTTGCAGATTCCCAGGAAGTAGTGTTAGCAAAATGTTTCATGAAGACTCTGTTGTAAATCTGGGAGATTAATTCACATATCACAAAGAAGTTTCTCAAAAAGCTTCTTTCCCGTTTTTCTTTGAGGATATTTCCTTTATCGGGATAGGCCTCAATGCGATCCAAAGTAACACTTCCAAGGTTTCCCAAAAAGAGTAGTAATAGACTGCTCCGTGAAACGAAAGTGTAACTCTGTGACATGAATTCACATATCATAAAGCAGTTTCTCAGAAACCTTCATTCTAGTTTTTTTCTGAGCATATTTCCTTTGTCACTGTAAGCTTCCTTGCAATAAGAAATATCCCATTGCAGATTTCAAGAAAACAGTTTTAGAAAACTGATCCATGAATAGAAAAGTGTAACTCTGGTAGTTGCATTCACTTGTCACAATGCAGTTTCTCAGAACAGTTCCTTCCAGTTTTTATCCAACGATTTTTCCTTTTCAGCATAGCCCTAAATGCACTCCCAAATATAACTTTTCAGTTTCCCGAAAGTAGTCTTAGCAGACTCCTTCATGAAGACTAAGCGGTAACTCTGTGAGATGAATGCCCATATTGCAAAGAAGTTTCCCAGAAAGTTTCTTTCACGTTTTTAATTGAGGATATTTCCTTTATCAGGATAGGCCTCAATGCAATCCACAGTATCCCTTCTCAGATTCCCCAAAGACAGTGGTAACAGACTGCTCCATGAAACGAAAGTGTAACTCTGAGAGATGAATTCACACATCACAAAGCAGTTTCTCAGAAAGCTTCTTTTTACTATTTATCTGAGGATATTTCCTTTGTCACCATAAGCTTCCTTGCACTAAGAAATATCCCATTGCAGATTTCAAGAAAACAGTTTCAGCAAACTGATCCATGAATAGAAAACTGTAACTCTGTGAGTTGAATTCAAATATTACAATGCAGTTTCTCAGAAGGCTTCTTTCCAGTTTTTATCTGATGATATTTCCTTTTTCATCATAGCCCTCAATGCGCTCCCAAATATCGCTTTGCAGATTTCCCGAAAGTAGTGTTAGTAAACTGCTTCTTGAAGACTCAGTTGTAACTCTGTGAGGTGAATGCACATATCACAAAGAAGTTTCTCAGAAAATTTCTTTCACGTTTTTAATTGAGGATATTTCCTTTGTCAGTATAGGCCTCAATGCAATCCAGAGTATCCCGTTTCATAATCCCCAAAGACAGTGGTAATAAACCGCTCCATGAAACGAAAGTGTAACTCTGAGAGATGAATTCACGCATCATAAAGCAGTTTCTCTGAAAGCTTCTTTCTAGTTTTTATCTGAGGATATATCTTTCGGCACCATAAGTTTCATTGCATTAAGAAATATCCCGTTGCAAATTTCAAGAAAACAGTGTTAGCAAGCTGATCAATGAAAAGAGAAATTTATCTCTCTGAGATACATTCACATGTCACAATGCAGTTTTTCAGAACGCTTCTTTCCAATTTTATGTGATGACATTTCCTTTTTCACCATAGCCCTCAATGCACTCCCAAATACCTCGTTGCAGATTCCCCAAAAGTAGTGTTAGCAAACTACTTCTTGAAGGCTCTGTTTTAACTCTGTGAGGTGAATGCATATATCACAAAGATGTTTCTGACACAGTTTTTTCACGTTTTTAATTGAGGATATTTCCTTTATCAGGATATGTCTCAATGCAATCCACAGTATTCCTTTCTCAGACTCCCCAAAGACAGTGGTAATAGACCGGTCCATGAAACGAAAGTGTAACTCTGAGAGATGAATTCACACATCACAAAGCAGTTGCTCAGAAAGCTTCTTTCTAGTGTTTATCTGAGCATATTTCCTTTGCCACCATAAGCTACATTGCACTAAGAAATATCCCCTAGCAGATTTCAAGAAAACAGTGTCAGCAAACTGATGAATGAAAAGAGAAATGTAACTCTGTGAGATACATTGACATGTCCCAATGCAGTTTCTCAGAACGCTTCTTTCCAGTTTTATCTGACGATATTTCCCTTTTCATCATATCCCTCAATGAACTCCCAAATATCGCTTTGAAGTTTCCCCTTAAGTAGTGTTAGCATTCTGCTTCTTGAATAATAAGTTATACTTCTGTGAGATGAATTGACATATCACAAAGAAGTTTCTCAGAAAGCTTCTTTCACGTTTTTAATTGAGGATATTTCCCTTATCAGGATACGTCTCAATACATTCCAAAGTATCCCTTGTCAGATTCCCCAAAGACAGCGGTAATAGTTTGCTCCATGAAACAAAAGTGAAACTCTGTGAGTCTAATTCACACATCACAAAGCTGTTTCTCAGAAAGCTTCTTTCTAGTTTTTATCTGAGGATATTTCCTTTTACTCCATAATCTTCATTGCACTAAGAAATATCCAATTGCAGGTTTCAAAAAAACAATGTGAGCAAACTGATCAATAAAAAGAGAAGTGTAAGTCTATGAGATACATTCACATGTCACAATGCAGTTTCTCAGAACGCTTCTTTCCAGTTTTTATCTGACGATATTTCCTTTTTCTCCATAGCCCTCAATGCATTCCCAAATATCGCTTTGCAGATTCCCCAAAAGTAGTGTTAGCAAACTGCTTCTTGAAGACTCAGTTGTAAGTCTGTGAGGTGAATTCACATATCACAAACAAGTTTCTCAGAAAGTTTCTTTCACGTTTTTAATTGAAGATATTTCTTTTATCAGGATAGGCCTGAATGCAATCCAGAGTATCCCTTGACGGATTCCCCAAAGACAGCGGTAACAGTCTGCTCCATGAAACGAAAGTGAAACTCTGTGAGTCGAATTCACACATCACAAGGAGTTTCTCAGAAAGCTTCTTTCTAGTTTTTATCTGAGCATATTTCCATTGTCACCGTAAGCTTCCTTACACTAAGAAATATTCCATTGCAGATTTCAAGAAAACAGTTTTAGCAAACGGATCCATGAATAGAAAAGTAAAACTGTGTGAGTTGCACTCACATATCACAATGCAGTTTCTCAGAATGCTTCTTTCCAGTTTTTAACTGAGGATATTTCCTTTTTACCCACAGCCTTCAATGCGCTCCGCAATATCGCTTTGCTGATTGCCCGAAAGTAGTGTTAGCAAACTGTTTCTTGATGTCTCAGTTGTAACTCTGTGAGGTGAATGCACATATCACAAGTTTCTCAGAAGGTTTCTTTCACATTTTTAATTGAGTATATATCCTTTATCAGGATAGGCCTCAATGCAATCCACAGTATCCCTTCTCAGATTCCCCAAAGACAGTGGTAATAGACCACTCCATGAAACGAAAGTACAACTCTGAGAGATGAATTCACACATCACAAAGTAGTTTCTCAGAAAGCTTCTTTCTAGTTTTTATCTGAGGATATTTCCTTTGTCACCAGAAGCTTCATTGCACTAAGAAATATCCCATTGCAGATTTCAAGAAAACAGTTTTAGCAAACTGATCCATGATTAGAAAAGTGTAACTCTGTGAGTTGCATTCACATGACACAATGTAGTGTCTCAGATAGCTACTTTCCAGGTTTATCTGATGATATTTCCTTTTTCCCCATAGCCCTCAATGCTCTCTGAAATATCGCTTTGCAGATTCCTCGAAAGCAGTCTCAGCAAACTGCTTCTTGAAGACTCAGTTGTAACTCTATGAGGTGAATGCACATATCACAAAGAAGTTTCTCAGAAAGATTCTTTCACGTTTTCAATTGAGGATAATTCCTTTATCAGGGTAGACCTCAATACAATCCACAGTATCCCTTGCCAAATTCCCCAAAGACATAGATAATAGACCGCTCCATGAAACGAAAGTATAACTCTGAGAGATGAATTCACACATCACACAGCAGTTTATCAGAAACCTTCTTTCTAGTTTTTTTTCGAGGATATTTCCTTTATCACCATAAGTTTCATAGAACTAAGAAATATCCCATTGAAGATTTCAAGAAAACAGTGATAGCAAACTGCTCAATGAAAAGAGAAGTATAACTCTGTGAGATACATTTACATGTGCCAATGCAGTTTCTCAGAACGCTTTTTTTCCAATTTTATTTGACGATGTTTCCTTTTTACCATATCCCTCAAAGCGCTCCCAAATATCATTTTGCAGATTCCCGGAAAGTACTGTTAGCAAACTGCTTCTTGAATAATCAGTTGTAACTCTCTGAGGTGAATGCACATATCACAAAGAAGTTTCTCAGAAAGCTTCCTTCACGTTTTTAATTGAGGATATTTCCTTTATCAGGATAGGCCTCAATGCAGTCTACTATATCCTTTCTCAGATTCCCCAAAGACAGTTGTAATAGACCGCTCCATGAAACGAAAGTGTAACTCTGAAGGATGAATTCACACATCACAAAGCAGGTGCTCAGAAAGATTCTTTCTAGTTTTTATCTGTGAATATTTCCTTTGTCACCATTAGCTTCATTGCAAAAAGTAATACCCTATTGCAGATTTCAAGAAAATAGTACTAGCAAACTGATCAATGAAAAGAGAAGTGTAACTCTGTGAGATACATTCACATGTCCCAATGCAGTTTCTCAGAAAGCTTCTTTCCAGTTTTTATCTGACGATATTTCCTTTTTCCCCGTAGCCCTCAACGCGCTCCTATATATCGGTTTGCAGATTCCCTGAAAGTCGTGTTAGCAAACTGCTTCATGAAGACTCTGTTGTGACTCTGTGAGATGAGTTCAGATATCACAAAGAAGTTTCTCAAAAAGCCTCTTTCTCGTTTTTATTTGAGGATATTTCCTTTATCAGGATAGGCCTCAATGCTATCGAAACTAACGCTTCCCAGATTCTCCATAGAGAGTAGTAATAGACCACTCCATGAAACGAAAGTATAACTCTGTGACATTAATTCACACATCACAAAACAGTTTCTCAGAAAGCTTCTTTCTAGTTTTTATCTGAGCATATTTCCTTTGTCACCGTAAGCTTTCAAGCACTAAGAAATACCCCATTACAGATTTCAAGAAAACAGTTTTAGCAAACTGATCCATGAAGAGAAAAGTATAATGCTGTGAGTTGCATTCACATGTCACAATGCAGTTTCTGAGAACGCTTCTTTCCAGTTTTTGTCTGGTGATATTTCCTTTTTCCCCATAGCCCTCAATACACTCTCAGATTCCACCAAAGTAGTGTTAGCAAACTGCTTCATGAAGACTCAGATGTAACTCTGTGAGGTGAACGCACATATCTCCAAGAAGTTTCTCAGAAATTTTTTTTCACGATTTTAATTGAGGATATTTCCTTTATCAGGGTAGGCCTCAATGCAATCCACAGTATCCCTTCTCAGATTCCCCAAAGACAGTGGTAATAGATCGCTCCATGAAGCAAAAGTATAACTCTGAGAGATGAATTCACAAGTGACAAAGCAGTTTCTCAGAAAGCTTCTTTCTAGTTTTTATCTGAGGTATTTCTTTGTCACCATAAACTTCATTGCACTAAAAAATATTCCATTGTAGATTTCAAGAAAACAGTGTTATCAAACTAATCAATGAAAAGAGAAACGTAACTCTGTGAGATACATTCACATGTCCCAATGCAGTTTTCAGAATGGTTCATTCCAGTTTTTATCTGACGATATTTCCTTTTTCACCATAGCCCTCAATGAGCTCCCAAATATCACTTTGCTAATTCCCCGAAAGTAGCGTTAGCAAACTGCATCATGAAGACTCAGTTGTAACTCTGTGAGATGAATTCACATATAACAAAGAAGTTTCTCAAAAAACTTCTTTCCCGTTTTTATTCGATGATATTTCCTTTATCAGGATAGGCCTCAAGGCGATCCAAAGTAACGCTTCCCATATTCCCCAAAGAGAGTAGTAATAGACCGCTCCATGAAATGAAAGTGTAATTCTGTGACATGAATTCACACATCACAAAGCAGTTTCTCAGAAAGTTTCTTTCTAGTTTTTATCTGAGCATATTTCCTTTGTCACCGTAAGCTTCTTACACTAAGAAATATTCCATTGCAGATTTCAAGAAAACAGTTTTAGCAAACTGATCCATGAATAGAAAAGTGTAACTCTGTGAGTTGCATTCACATATCACAATGTAGTTTCTCAGAACGCTTCCTTCCAGTTTTTATCTGACGATATTTCCTTTTTCCCCATAGCCCTCAATGTGCTCCCAAATATCGCTTTGTAGATTCCCCGAAAGTAGTATTAGCAAACTGCTTCTTGAAGAATCAGTTGTAATTCTGTGAGGTGAATGCACATATCACAAACAAGTTTCTCAGAAAACTTCTTTCACGTTTTTAATTGAGGATATTTCCTTTATCAGGATAGGCCTCAATGCAATCCACAGTATCCCTTCTCAGATTCCCCAAAGACAGTGGTAATAGACCGCTCCATGAAACAAAAGTATAACTCTGAGAGATGAATTCACACATCACAAAGCAGTTTCTCACAAAGCTTCTTTCTAGTTTTTATCTGAGGATATTTCCTTTTTCACCATAAACTTAATTGCTATAAGAAATATCCTATTGCCGATTTCAGGAAAACAGTGTTAGCAAACTTATCAATGAAAAGAGAAGTGTAACACTGTGAGATACATTCACATGTCACAATACAGTATCTCAGAACACTTCTTTCCAGTTTTTATCTGAAGATATTTCCTTTTTCCCCTTAGCCCTCAATGAGCTCCGAAATATGGCTTTGCAGATTCCCCAAAAGTAGTGTTAGTAAACTGCTTCTTGAAGACTCAGTTGTAACTCTGTGAGGTGAATGCACATATCATGACAAAGTTTCTCAGAGTGTTCCTCTCACGGTTTTAATTGAGGATATTTCCTTTATCAGGATAGGCCTCAATGCAATCCACAGTATCCCTTCTCAGATTCCCCAAAGACAGTGGTAATAGACTGCTCCATGAAGCAAAAGTATAACTCTGAGAGATGAATTCAGACGTCACAAAGCAGTTTCTCAGAAAGCTTCTTTCTAGTTTTTATCTGAGGATATTTCCTTTGTCACCATAAGCTTCATTGCATTAAGAAACATCCCTTTGAAGATTTCAAGAAAACAGTGTTAGCAAACTGATCAATGAAGAGCGAAGTGAAACTCTGTGAGAAACATTCACATGTCCCAATGCAGTTTTGCAGAACGCTTGTTTTCAATTTTTATCCGACGATATTTTCTTTTTCACCATTGCCCTCAATGCGCTCGCAAATATCACTTTGCAGATTCCCGGAAAGTAGTGTTAGCAAACTGCTTCATGAAGACTCTGTTTTAACTCTGTGAGATGAATTCACATATCGCAAAGAAGTTTCTTAAAAAGCTTCTTTCCCGTGTTTATTTGAGGATATTTCCCTTATCAGGATAGGCCTCAATGCGATCCAAAGTAACGCTTCCCGGATGCCCCAAAGAGAGTAGTAATAGACGGCTCCATGAAACGAAAGTGTAACTCTGTGACATGAATTCAGGTATCACAAAGCAGTTTCTCACAAAGCTTCTTTCTAGTTTTTAACTGAGCATATTTCCTTGGTCACCATAAGCTTCCTTGTGCTGAGAAATATCCCATTGCAGATTTCCAGAAAACAGTTTTAGCAAACTGATCCATGAATAGAAAAGTATAACTCTGTGAGTTGCAGTCACATTTCACAATGCAGTTTCTCAGAACGCTTCTTTTCAGTTTTTACCTGACGATATTTCCTTTTTCACCATAGCCCTCAATGCGCTCCCAAATATCGCTTTGCAGATTCCCTGAAAGTAGTGTTAGCAAACTGCTTCATGAAGACTCTGTTGTAACTCTGTGAGGTGAATTCACATATCAAAAAGAAGTTTCTCAGAAAGTTTCTTTCACGTTTTTAATTGAGGATATTTCCTTTATCAGGGTAGGCCTCAAAGCAATCCACAGTATCCCTTCTCAGTTTCCCCAAAGACAGTGTTAATAGACCGCTCCATGAAACGAAAGTATAACTCTGAGAGATGAATTCACACATCACAAAGCATTTTCTCAGAAAGCTTCTTTCTAGGTGTTATATCTGGATATTTCCTTTGTCACCGTAAGCTTCACTGCACTAAGAAATATCCCATTTCAGATTTCAAGAAACCAGTTTTAGCAAACTGGTCCATGAATAGAAAAGTGTAACTCTGTGAGTTGCATTCACATGTCACAATGCCGTTTCTCTGAATGCTTCTTTCCAGTTTTTATCTGACGATATTTACTGTTTCATCATAACCCTCAATGCACTCCCAAATATAACTTTTCACATTCCATGAAAGTAGTATTAGCAGACTGCTTCATGAAAACTAAGCTCTAACTCTGTGAGTTGAATTCACATATCACAAAGAAGTTTCCCAGAAAGCTTCTTCACGTTTCTAATTGAACATAATTTCTTTATCAAGATAGCACCGAATGCCATCCAAGGTATCCCTTCTCAGATTCCTCAGAGACAGTGTTAATAGACAGCTCCATGAAACTAAAGTGTAACTCTGTAGGGATGAACTTACACATCACAAAGCAGTTTCTCAGAATGCTTCTTTCTGCTTTTTATCTGAGGGTATTTCCTTCCTTAGCGTAAGCTTCATTGCACTAAGAAATATCCCATTGCAGATTTCGGGAAATCAGTGTTAGTAAACTGATCAATGGAAAGAAAAATGGAACTCTATAAGATCCAATCACATCTGGCAATGCAGTTTCTCCGAACGCTTTTTTCCAGCTTTTATATGAAGATATTTTCTTTTTCACCATAGCCCTCCAAACTGCTTAGTGAAAAGAAAAATGTAACTGTGTAAGACGTGTTCACATGTCACAATGCAGTTTCTCAAAACGCTTCTTTCGAGTTTTGGTCTTATGATATTTTCTTTTTCACCATAGCCCTCAATTCGCTATCAAATATCACTTTACAGATTCCCGAAAAGTGGAGTTAGAAAACTGCTTGATGAAGACTCTGTTGTAACTCTATGAGATGAATTCACATATCACAAAGAAATTTCTCAAAAAGCTTCTTTC
This sequence comes from Theropithecus gelada, assembly GCF_003255815.1. Lineage (NCBI taxonomy): Eukaryota > Metazoa > Chordata > Mammalia > Primates > Cercopithecidae > Theropithecus > Theropithecus gelada. The sequence goes on from NC_037669.1 coordinate 128,668,714, forward strand.
CTGTTTTTGAGGATATTTCCTTTATCCCGATAGGCCTCAATGCGATCCAAAGTAAGGCTTCCCAGATTCACCAAAGAGAGTAGTAATAGACCGCTCCATGAAACGAAAGTGTAACTCTGTGACATGAATTCACACAACAGAAAGTAGTTTCTTAGAAAGCTTCATTCTAGTTTTTATCTGAGGATATTTCCTTTGTCACCGTAAGCTTCATTGCACTAAGAAATATACCATTGCAGACTTAAGGAAAAAAGTGTTAGCAAACTGATCAATGAAAAGAGAAGTGTAACTCTGTGAAATACAGTCACATATCACAATGTAGTTTCTCAGAGTACTTCTTTCCAGTTTTTATCTGACAATATTTCCTTTTTCATCATAGCCCTCAATGCACTCTCAAATATAACATTTCAAATTCCCCGAAAGTAATGTTAGTAGACTCCTTCATGAAAACTAAGCTGTAACTCTGTGAGTTGAATTCACATATCACAAAGAAGTTTCTGACAAAGCTTCGTTCACGTTTTTAATTGAGGATATTTCCTTTATCAGGATACGTCTCAATAGAAACCAAAGTATCCCTTCTCAGATTCCCCAAAGACAGTGGTAATAGTCCACTCCGTGAAACGAAAGTGTTACTCTGTAAGACGAATTCACATATCACAAAGCAGTTTCTCAGAAATCTTCTCTCTACCCTTTATCTGAGGATATTTCCTTTGTCACCGTAAGCTTCATTGCATTAAGAAATATCCCATTGCAGATTTCAAGAAAACAGTGTTAGCAAACTGATCAATGAAAAGAAAAATGTAACTCTATAAGATGTGTTCACATGTCACATTGCAGTTTCTCAGAACGCTTCTTTCGAATTTTGTTCTTATGATATTTTCTTTTTCACCATAGCCCTCAATGCGCTATCAAACATAACATTGCAGATTCCCGGAAAGTAGTGTTAGCAAAGTGCTTCATAAAGACTCTGTTGTAACTCTGTAAGATGAATTCACATATCACAAAGAAATTTCTCAAAAAGATTCTTTCTCGTTTTTAATTGAGTATATTTTCTTTATCAAGATAGATTTCAATGCGATCCAAAGTAATGCTTCCCAGATTCCCTAAAGAGAGTAGTAATAGACTGCTCCATGAAAGGTAAAAGTAACTCTGTGATTTGAATTCACACATCACAAAGCACTTTCTCAGAAAGTTTCTTTCTAGTTTTTATCTGAGCATATTTCCTTTGTCACCGTAAGCTTCATTGCACTAAGAAATATCCCATTGCAGTCTTCAGGAAAAAAGTGTTAGCAAATTGATCAATGAAAAGAGAAGTGTAAATCTGTGAGATACACTCACATGTCACCATGTAGTTTCTCAGAACACTTCTTTCCAGTTTTTATCTGACAATATTTCTTTTTTCATCATAGCCCTCAATGTGCTCAGAAATAATAAGTTTTCAGATTCCCCGAAAGTAGTGTTAGCAGACACCTTAATGAAGACCAAGCTGTAATTCTGTGAGATGAATTCATATATCACAAAGAATTTTCTCAGAAATCTTCTTTCACGTTTTGAATTGAGGATATTTCCTTTATCAGGATACGCCTCAATGAAATACAAAGTATCCCTTCTCAGATTCCCCAAAGACAGTGGTAATAGTCTGCTCCGTGAAATGAAAGTGTAACTCTGTGACATGAATTCACACGTCACAAAGCATTTTCTCAGGAAACTTCTTTCTAGTTTTTATCTGACCATATTTCTTTTGTCACCGTAAGCTTTATTGCACTAAGAAATATCCCATTGCAGACTTCAGGAAAAAAAGTGTTAGCCAACTGATCAATGAAAAGGGAAGTGTAACTCTGTGAGATACAGTCACATGTCACAATGCAGTTTCTCAGAACGCTTCTTTCCAGTTTTTATCTGATGATATTTCCTTCTTCATCATAGACCTAAAGGCGCTCCCAAATATAACTTTTCAGATTCCCCGAAAGTAGTGTTAGCAGAATCCTTCATGAAGACTAACCTGTTACTCTGTGAGATGAATTCAGATATCACAAAGAAGTTTCTCACAAAGATTCATTCACGTTTTAAATTGAGGATATTTCCTTTATCAGGATAAGCCTCAATAGAATCCAAAGTATCCCTTCTCAGATTCCCCAAAGACAGTGGTAATAGTCCTCTCCGTGAAACAAAAGTGTTACGTGGAAAGAAGAATTCACACATCATAAAGCAGTTTATCTGAAAGCTTCTTTCTAGTTTTTTTTTGGAGGATATTTCCCTTTTCATCAAAGCCCTAATGCGCTCCCAAATATCCCTTTGCAATTTCCACGAGGACAGTGTTAGCAAACGGCTTCATGAACACAAAGGTGGAACTCTGTGAGATGAATTCACATATCAGAAAGAAGTTTCTCAAAAAACTTCTTTCTCGTTTTTATCTGAGGATATTTCCCTTGGCCATATAATGTTCAAAGAGATCCAAAATATCAGGTCTTAGATTCCACAAAACCAAGGCTAGCAAACAGCTCCACGAAATAGAGCTGTAACTCAAGGAGTAGAATTCACACATCACAAAGCAGTTTCTCAGAAAGCTTCTTCCTACTTTTTATCTGAAGAAATTTCCTTTTCTATCATATGCTTCATTGGGCAAAGAAATATCCCATTGTAGATTTGAAGACAACTGTGTTAGCAAACTGATCAATGAGCAGAAAAGTGTAACTCTGTGAGGTGCATTCACACGTCACAATGCAGTTTCTCAGAACGCTTTTTTTCAGTTTTTATCTGAAGATATTTACTTTTTTACTGTAGCCCTCAATGCGCTTCCTAATATCACTTTGCAGATTCCACCAGAAGAGTGTTAGCAAACAGCTACATGAACAGAGGTGGAACTCAGTGAGATGAATTCAGAGATGAGAAAGACATTTCCCAGAAAACTTCTTTCTCGTTTTTACCTAGGGAAATTCCTTTGGCTGTATAATCTTCAAAGCGATCTGAAATTTCAGTTCTCAGATTCCACAAAAACAGGACTAGCAAACAGCTCCATGAAATGCAGCTATAACTCAGTGAGTTAAATTGACCCATCAGAAAGCAGTTTCTCAGAAAGCTTCTTTCTACTTTTTGTTTGAGTATAATTCCTTTATCACCGCAAGCTTCATTGCACTGAGAAGTAATCATTGCAGACTTCAGGAAAAAAGTGTTAGCAAACAGATCAATGAAAAGAGAAGTGTAACTCTGTGAGATACACTCACATGTCACAATGCAGTTTCTCAGAACGCTTCTTTCCAGTTTTCATCTGACGATATTTCCATTTTCATCATAGCCCTCAAAGCGCTCCCAAATATAACTTTTCAGATTCCCCTAAAGTATTGTTAGCAAACTCCTTCATGAAGACTAAGCTGTAACTCTGTGAGATGAATTCACATATCGCAAAGAAGTTTCTCAGAAAGCTTTTGAGAAAGCTTTTTTAATTGAGGATATTTCCTTTATCAGTATAAGTCTCAAAGCAATCCAAATATCCCTTCTCAGACTCCCCAAAGACAGTGGTAATAGTCCACTCCATGAAACGAAAGTGTAACTCTGTGATCAATGAAAAGAATTCACAGATCACAAAGCAGTTTCTCAGAAAGCTTCTTTGTAGTTTTTATCTGAGGATATTTCCTTTGTTATTGTAAGCTTCATTGCACTACGAAATATCTCATTGCAGATTTCAAGAAAACAGTGTTAGGAAACTGATCAATGAAAAGAAAAATGTAACTCTGTGAGATTTTTTCACATGTCAGAATGCAGTTTCTCAGAATGCCTCTGCGAGTTTTGGTCTTATGATATTTTCTTTTTCACCACAGCCCTCAATTGGCTATCAAATATCACTTTGCAGATTCCCGGAAAGTAGTGTTACCAAACTGCTTCATGAAGACACTGTTGTAACTCTGTGAGATGAATTCACATATCACAAAGACATTTCTCAAAAAGCTTCTTTCCCGTGTTTAATTGAGCATATTTCCTTTATCAGGATAGGCCTCAATGCGATCCAAAGTAACGCTTCCCAGATTCCCCAAAAAGAGTAGTATTAGACTGCTCCATGAAACGAAAGTGTAACTCTGTGACATGAATTCACACATCACAAAGCACTTTCTCAGAAAGCTTCTTTCTAGTGTTTGTCTGAGCATATTCCCTTTGTCATCATAAGCTTTCAATCACTAAGAAATATCCCATTGCAGACTTCAGGTAAAAAGTGTTAGCAAACTGATCAATGAAAAGAGGAGTGTAACTCTGTGAGATACAGTCACATGTCACAATGCAGTTTCTCAGAACGCTTCTTTCCCGTATTTATCTGACGATATTTCCTTTATCATCATAGCCCTCAATGCGCTCCCAAATATAATATTTCAGATTCCCCGAAAGTGGTGTTAGCAGACTCTTGAATGGAGACCAAGCTGTAACTCTGTGAGGTGAATTCACATATCACAAAGAAGTTTCTCAGAAAGTTTCTCTCCGTTTTGAATTGGGGATATTTCCTGTATCAGGATATGCCTCAGTGCAATCCAAAGTATCCCTTCTCAGATTCCCCAAAGACAGTGGTAAGATTCGGCTCTGTTAAACGGAAGTGTTACTCTGTAAGACGAATTGACACATAACAAAGCAGTTTCTCAGAGAGCTTCTTTCTAGTTTTTATCTCAGGATATTTCCTTTGTCACCGTAAGCTTCATTGCATTAAGAAATATCCCATTGCAGATTTCAAGAAAACATTGTTAGCTAACTGCTCATTGAAAAGAGAAGTGTAACTCTGTGAGATATATTCACATGTCACAATGCAGTTTCTCAGAACGCTTCTTTCCAGATTTTTTCTGACGATATTTCCTTTTTCCCCACAGCCCTCAATGTGCTCCCAAATATCGCTTTGCAGATCCCCGGAAAGTTGTGTTAGCAAACCGCTTCTGGAAGACTCAGTTGTAAATCTGTGAGATGAATGTATATATCACAAGGAAGTTTCTCAGAAAGTTTCTTTCACGTTTTCAATTGAGTATATTTCCTTTATCAGGATAGGCCTCAATGAGGTCCACAATATCCCTTCTCAGATTCCCCAAAGACAGTCATAATAGATCCCTCCAGGAAACAAAAGTATAACTCTGAGAGATGAATTCACACATCACAAAGCAGTTTTTCAGAAACATTCTTTCTAGTTTTTATCTGAGGATATTTCCTATGTCACCATAAGCTTCACTGAACTAATAAATATCCCATTGCAGACTTCAAGCGAAAAGTGTTAGCAAACTGATCAATGAAAAGGGAAGTGTAACTCTGTGAGATACATTCACATGTCACAATGCAGTTTCTCAGAACGCTTCTTTCCAGTTCTTATCTGACGATATTTCCTTTTACATCATAGCTCTCAATGTGTTCCCAAATATAACTTTTCAGATTCCGCGAAAGTAGAGTTAGCAGACTCCTTCATGAAGACTAAGCTGTGACTCTGTGAGATGAATTCACATATCACAAAGAAGTTTCGCAGAAAGCTTCTTCCATGTTTTGAATTGAGGATATTTCCTTTATCAGGATACGCCTGAATGCAATCCAAAGTATCCCTTCTCAGATTCTCCAAAGACAGTGGTAATAGTCTGTTCCATGAAAGGAAAGTTTAACTCTGTGAGACGAATTCACAGATCACAAAGCAGTTTAGCAAAAAGCTTCTTTCTAGTTTTTATCTGAGGATGTTTCCTTTGTTATCGTAAGCTTCACTGCACTAAGAAATATCCCATTGTAGATCTCAAGAAAACAGTGCTGGCAAACTGATCAATGAAAAGCAAAATGTAACTCTGTAAGATGTGTTCACATGTCACAATGCAGTTTCTCAGAACGCTTCTTTCGAGTTTTGGTCTTACGATATCTTCTTTTTCACCATGGCCCTCAATTCACTATCAAATATCACTTTGCAGATTCCCGGAAAGTAGTGTTTGCAAACAGCTTCAGGAAGACTCTGTTGTAACTCTGTGAGATGAATTCACATATCACAAAGAAATTTCTCAAAAAGCTTATTTTCCATCTTTAATTGAGGATATTTCCTTTATCAGGATAGGCCTCAATGCAATCTAAAGTAAGGCTACCCAGATTCCCCAAAGAGAGTAGTCATAGACTGCTGCATGAAATAAAAATGTAACTCTGTGACATGAATTCAGACATCACAAAGCACTTTCTCAGAAAGATTCCTTCTAGACTTTATCTAAGCATAATTACTTTGTCACCGTGAGCTTCATTTCACTAAGAAATATCCCATTGCAGACTTCAGGAAAATAGTGTTAGCAAACTGATCAATGAAAAGAGAAGTGTAACTCTGTGAGATACAGTCACATGTCACAATGCAGTTTCTCAGAACGCTCCTTTCCAGTTTTTATCTGACGATATTTCCTTTTTCATCATAGCCCTCAATGAGCTCCAAAATACAACTTTTCAGATTCCCCAAAAGTAGTGTTAGCAGACCCCTTCATGAAGACCAATCTGTAACTCTGTAAGATGAATTCACCTATCACAAAGAAGTTTCTCAGAAAGCTTCATTCACGTTTTGAATTCAGAATATTTCCTTTATCAGGATACGCCTCAATGCAATCCAAGTATCCCTTCTCAGATTCCCCAAAGACAGTGGTAAGAGTCCGCTCCGTGAAACAGAATTGTTACTCTGTAAGAGGAATTCACATATCACAAAGCAGTTTCTCAGAAAGTTTATTTCTAGTTTTTATCGGAGGATATTTCCTTTGTCACCGTAAGCTTCATTGCACTAAGAAATATCCCATTGCAGATTTCAAGAAAACAGTGTTAGCTAACTGCTCAATGAAAAGAGAAGTGTAACTCTGTGAGATACATTCACACGTAACAATGCAGTTTGTCAGAACGCTTCCTTCCAGATTTTATCTGATGATATTTCCTTTTTCCCCATAACCCTCAAAGCGCTCCCACACACCACTTTGCAGACTCCCCTAAAATAGTGTTAGCAAGCTGCCTCTTGAAGACTCAGTTGTAACTCTGTGAGATGAATGCACATATCACAAAGAAGTTTCTCAGAAAGTTTCTTTCACGTTTTCAATTGGGACTATTTCCTTTATCAGGATAGGCCACAATGAAGTCCACAATATCCCTTCTCACATTCCCCAAAGAGAGTGGTAATACACCACTCCATGAAACGAAAGTGTAATTCTGTGACATGAATTCACACATCACAAAGAACTTTCTCAGAAAGCTTCTTTCTAGTTTTTATCAGAGCATATTTCCTTTGTCACTGTAAGCTTCAGTGCACTAAGAAATATCCCATTGCAGACTTCAGGCAAAAAGTGTTAGCAAACTGATCAATGAAAAGAGAAGTGTAACACTGTGAGATACAATCACATGTCACAATGCAGTTTCTCAGAACGCTTCTTTCCTGTTTTTATCTGATGATATTTCCTTTTTCATCAGAGCCCTCAAAGCGCTCCCAAATATAAATTTTCAGATTCCCCTAAAGTAGTGTTAGCAGACTCCTTCATGAAGACTAAGCTGTAACTCTGTGAGATGAATTCACATATCACAAAAAAGTTTATCAGAAAGCTTCTTTCACGTTTTGAATTGAGAATATTTTCTTTATCAGGATACGCCTCAATGCAATCCAAAGTATCCCTTCTCAGATTCCCCAAAGACAGTGGTAAAAGTCCGCTCCGTGAAACGAAAATGTTACTCTGTAAGACTATTTCACACATCACAAAGCAGTTTCTCAGAAAGCTTCTTTCTGGTTTTTATCGGAGGATAGTTTCTTTATCACCGTAAGCTTCATTGCACTAAGAAATATGCCATTGCTCATTTCAAGAAAACAGTGTTAGCTAACTGCTCAATGAAAAGAGAAATGTAACCCTGTGAGATACATTCACATGTCACAATGCAGTTTTTCAGAATGCTTCCGTACAGATTTTATCTTATGATATTTCCTTTTTCCCCATAGCCCTCAATTCGCTCCCAAATATTGTTTTGCAGATTTCCTGAAAGTAGTGTTAGCAAGCTGCTTCTTGAAGACTGAGTTGTAACACTGTGAGATGAATGCACATATCAAAAAGAATTTTCTCAAAAGTTTCTTTCACCTTTTCAATTGAGGATATTTCCTTTATCAGGATAGGCCTCAATGAAGTCCACAATATCCCTCTCAGATTCCCCAAAGACAGTGGTAATAGACCGCTCCATGAAACGAAAGTGTAACTCTGAGAGATGAATTCGCACATCAGAAAGCAGTTTCTCAGAAAGCTCCTTTCTAGTTTTTATCTGAGGAAATTTCCTTTGTCACCATAAGCTTCATTGCACTAAGTAATATCCCATTGCAGACTTCAAGACAAAGGTGTTAGCAAACTGATCAATGAAAAGAGAAGTGTACCTCTGTGAGATACATTCACATGTCACAATGTAGTTTCTCAGAATGCTTCTTTCCAGTTTTCATCTGACGATATTTCCTTTTTCATCGTAGCCATCAATGTACTCCCAAATATAATTTTTCAGATTCCCCAAAGTAGAGTTAGCAGACTCCTTCATGAAGACTAAGCTGTAACACTGTGAGATGCATTCATATATCACAAAGAAGTTTCTCAGAAAGCTTCTTTCACATTTTGAATTGAGGATATTTCCTTTATCAGTATACGTCTCAAAGCAATCCAAATATCCCCTCTCATTCCCAAAGACAGTGGTAATAGTCCACTGTATGACTAGTATACAGTGTAACTCTGTGAGACGAATTCACAGATCACAAAGCAGTTTCTCAGAAAGCTTCTTTCTAGTTTTTATCTGAGAATATTTCCATTGTCACCGTAAGCTTCATTGCACTGAGAAATATCCCATTGCAGATTTCAAGAAAACAGTGTTAGCAAACTGATCAATGAAAGAAAAATGTAACTGTGTAAGATGTGTTCACATGTCACAATGCAGTTTCTCGGAACACTTCTTTCCAGTTTTTATCTTACGATATTTCTTTTTTCACCATTGCACTCAATTCGCTCCAAAATATCACTTTGCAGATTCTTGGAAAGTAGTGTTAGCTAACTACTTCATGAAGACTCTGTTGTAACTCTGTGAGATGAATTCACATATCACAAAGAAGTTTCTCAAAAAGCTTCTTTCCCGTTTTTAATTGAGGATATTTCCTTTATCGGGATACGCCTCAATGCGATCCAAAACAACGATTCCCCGATTCCCCAAAGACAGTAGTAAGAGACCGCTCCATGAAACGAAAGTGTACTTCATTGCACTAAGAAATATTTCATTGCAGATTTCAAGAAAACAGTTTTAGCAAACTGATCAATGAAAGGAAAAGTTTATCTCTGTGAGTTGCAATGGTATGTCACAATATAGTTTCTCAGAACGCTTCTTTCCAGTTTTTATCTGATGATATTTCCTTTTTCTCCATAGCCCTCAATGCGTTGCCAAATATCTCCTTTTAGTTTCCCCGAAAGCAGTGTTAGCAAACTGCTTCATGAAGACCCAGTTATAATTCTGTGAGATAAATTCACATATCAAAAACAGGTTTCTCAGAAAGCTTACTTCACGTTTTTAATTGAGGATATTTCCTTTATCAGGATAGGCCTCAATGCGATCCAAAGTATCCCGTCTTGGATTCCTCAAAGACAGTGCTAATAGACTGCTCCATGAAACGAAATTGTAATTCTGTGAGATGAATTCACACATCACAAAGCAGTTTCTCAGAAAGCTTTTTTCTAGTTTTTTTCTGACAATATTTCCTTTGTCACCGTAAGCTTCATTGCACTAAGAAATAGCGCTTTGCAGATTTCAACAAAACAGTGTGAGCAAAGTGGTCAATGAAAAGTCAAGTGTAACTCTGTGAGATATATTCACATGTCATAATGCAGTTTCTCAGAACGCTTCTTTCCAGCTTTTATCTGACTATATTTCCTTTTTCACCATAGCCCTCAATGCGCTCCCAAATATCGCTTTGTAGATTCCCTGAAAGTAGTGTTAGCAAACTGCTTCATAAAGACTAAGCTGTAACTCTGTTGAATGAATTCACATATTACAAAGAAGTTTCTCAAAAAGCTTCTTTCCCGTATTTAATTGAGGATATATCCTTTATCGGGATACGCCTCAATGCGATCCAAAACAACGATTCCCAGATTTCCCAAAGACAGTAGCAATAGACCGCTCCATGAAACGAAAGTGTACTTCATTGCACTAAGAAATATTTCATTGCAGATTTCAAGAAAACAGTTTCAGCAAACTGATCAATGAAAGGAAAAGTTTATCTCTGTGAGTAGCAATGGTATGTCACAATGCAGTTTCCTAGAACGCTTCTTTCCAGTTTTTATCTGATGATATTCCCTTTTTCTCCATAGCCCTCAATGCGCTGCCAAATATCTCATGGCAGTTTCCCCGAAAGCAGTGTTAGCAAACTGCTTCATGAAGACCCAGTTATAATACTGTGAGATAAATTCACATATCAAAAACAGGTTTCTCAGAAAGCTTACTTCACGTTTTTAATTGAGGATATTTCCTTTATCAGGATAGGCCTGAATGTGATCCAAAGTATACCTTCTCGGATTCCTCAAAGACAGTGCTAATAGATTGCTCCATGAAACGAAATTGTAACTCTGTGAGATGAATTCACACATCACAAAGCAGGTTCTCAGAAAGCTTCTTTCTAGTTTTTTTTGACGATATTTCCTTTGTCACCATAAGCTTCATTACACTAAGAAATAGTGCTTTGCAGATTTCAACAAAACAGTGTGAGCAAAGTGATCAATGAAAAGAAAAGTGTAACTCTGTGAGATATATTCACATGTCATAATGCAGTTTCCCAGAACGCTTCTTTCCAGTTTTTATCTGATGATATTTCCTTTTTCACCATAGCCCTCAATGCGCTCCCAAATATCGCTTTGTAGATTCCCCGAAAGTAGTGTTAGCAAACTGCTTCATGAAGACTCAGTTGCAACACTGTGAGATAAATTCACATATCAAAAAGAAGTTTCTCAGAAAGCTTCTTTCATGTTTTTAATTGAGGAGTTTTCCTTTAGAAGGATACACCTCAATGCAATCCAAAGTGTTAATTCTCAGATTCTCCATAGACAGTTGTAATATTCCGCCTCCTGAAACGAAAGTGTAACTCTGAGAGATGAATTCACACATCACAAAGCAGTTTCTCAGAAAGTTTCTTTCTACTTTTTATCTGAGGATATTTCCTTTGTCACCGTAAGCTTCATTGCACTAAGAAATATCCCTTTGCAGATTTCAAGAAAACAGTCTTAGCAAAATCATCAATAAAAAGAAAAAGGTAACTCTGTGAGTTGCATTGACATGTCACAGTGGAGTTTCTCAGAATGCTTCTTTCCGGTTTTTTTCTGGCCATATTTCGTTTTTAACGCTAGCCCTCAATGAGCTCCCAAATATTGCTTTGCAGTTTCCCCGAAAGTGGTGTTAGCAAACTGCTTCATGGAGACTCAGTTGTAACTCTGTGAGATGAATTCACATATCACAAAGAAATTTCTCAGAAAGCTTCTTTCCCGTTTTCAGTTGAGGATATTTCCTTTATCAGGATAGGCCTCAATGAGATCCAAATTATCCCTTCTCTGATTCAACAAAGACAGTGGTAATAAACTGTTCCGTAAAAGGAAAGTGTAACTGTGTAAGATGAATTCACACATCACAAAGCAGTTTCTCAGATAGCTTCTTTCCAGTTTTTATCTGAGGATATATTCTTTGTCACCGTAAGCTTCATTGGACTACCAAAAGTCCCATTGCAGATTTCAAGAAAACAGTGTTAACAAACTGATCAATGAAAAGAGAAGTGTAACTCTGTGAGATAAATTCACATGTCACAACGCAGTTTCTCAGAACGCTTCTTTCCAGTTTTTATCTGGCGATATTTCCTTTTACACCGTAGCCCTCAACGCGCTCCCAAATATCGCTTTGTAGATTCCTCGAAAGTACTGTTAGCAAACTGCTTCATGAAGACTCAGTTGTAATTCTGTGAGATGAATACACATGTCACAAAGTGTTTCTCAGAAAGCTTCTTTCATGTTTTAATTCAGGACATTTCCTTATTAGGATAGGCCTCAATGCGATCCAAAGTGTCCCTTCTCAGATTCCACAAAGAGAGTGCTAATAGACTGCTCCCATGAGATGAATTCACACATCACAAATCAGTTTCTCTGAAAGCTTCTTTCTAGATTTTATCAGATTATATTTTCTTTGTCACCGTAAGCTTCATTGCACTAAGAAATATCCCATTTCAGATTTCAAGAAAACAGTGTTAGCAAACTGATCCATGAAAAGAAAAGTGTAACTCTGTGAGTTGCATTCACAGGTCACAATGCAGTTTTTCAGAACGCTTCTTTCCAGTTTTTATCTGTTGATATTTCCTTTTTCATCATAGCCCTCAATGCGCTCCCAAATATAACTTTGCAGATTCACTGAGAGTAGTGTTAGCAGACTGCTTCATTAAGACTAAGCTGTAACTCTGTTGGATGAATTCACATATCACAAAGAAGTTTCTCAGAAAGCTTCTTTCACGTTTTTAATTGAGGATATTTCCTATATCAGGATATGCCACAATGCAATCCAAAATACCCCTTCTCAGATTCCCCAAAGACAGTTGTAATAGTCTGCTCACTGAAACGAATGTGTAACTGTGTGACATGAATTCACACATGACAAAGCAGTTTCTCAGAAAACTTCTTTCTCGCTTTTATCTGAGAATATTTCCTTTGTCACCATAAGCTTCATTGCATTAAATAATATCTCATTGCAGATTTCAAGAAAACAGTGTTATCAAACTGATCAATGCAAAGAAAATTGTAACTCTGTGAGTTGCATTCTCAAGTCACAATGTAGTTTCTCAGATTACATCTTTCTAGTTTTTATCTGACGATATTTCCTTTTTCACCATATCCATCCATGTTCTCCCAAATATCACTTTGCAGATTCCCAAAAAGCAGTGATAGCAAACTGCTTCATGAAAACTAAGTTGTAACTCTGTGAGATGAATTCACATATCATGGAGAAGTTTCTCAGAAAGATTCTTTTACGTTTTCAGTTGAAGATATTTTCTTTATCAGGATAGGCCTCAATGCGATCCAAAGTATCCCTTCTCAGATTCCCCAAAGACAGTGGTAATAGCCCGCTCCATGAAACGAAATTGTAACTCTGTGAGAGGAATACACACATCACAAAGCAGTTTCTCTGAAAGCTTCCTTCCAGTTTTTATCTAAGGATATTTCCTTTGTCACTGTGAGTAAGCTTCATTGCACTAACAAATATTCCACTGCAGATATCAAGAAAACAGTGTCAGCAAACTGATCAATGAAAGGAAAAGTATATCTCTGTGAGTTGCAATCACATGTCACAATGCAGTTTCTCAGAGCGTTTCCTTCCAGTTTTTATCTGACGATATTTCCTTTTTCACCATAGCCCTCAAAGTGCTCCCAAATATTGCTTTGCAGATTCCCTGAAAGTAGTGTTAGCAAACTGCTTCATGAAGACTAAGCTGTAACTCTGTGAGATGAATTCACATATCAAAAAGAAGTTTCTCAGAAAGCTTCTTTCCCGTTTTTAATTGAGGATATATCCTTTATCAGTAGAGGCCTCAATGCGATCCAAAGTAACCCCTCTTACACTCCCCAAAGACAGTGGAAATAGACTCCTCCATGAAATGAAAGTGTAACTCTGTGAGATGAATTCACACATCACAAAGCAGTTTCTTAGAAAACTTCTTTCTAGTTTAATCTGAGAATATTTTCTTTGTCACTTTAAGCTTCATTGCACTAAGAAATATCCCATTGTAGATTTCAAGTAAACAGTTTTAGCAAACTAATACACGAAAAGAAAAATATAACTCTGTAAGATGCATTCACATGTCACAATGCAGTTTCCCAGAAAGCTTCTTTCCAGTTTTCATCTGGCGATATTTCCTTTTTCACCTTAGCCGTCAATGCGCTCCCAAATGACGCTTTGCTCTTTCCCGAAGGTAGTGTTATCAAACTGCTTCATGAAGACTCGGTTATAACTCTGTGAGATGAATTGGCATATCACAAATAAGTTTCTCAGAAAGTTTCTTTCACTTTTTAAATTGAGGATATTTTCTTTATCAAGATAAGCCTCAATGCAATCCAAAATTTCCCTTCTCAGATTCCCCAAAGACAGTGGTTATAGATTGTTCCATGACACGAAAGTGTAACTCTATGAGATGAATTCACACATCACAAAGCAGTTTCTCAGAAAGATTCTCTCTACTTTAATCTGAGAATATTTCCTTTGTCACTGAAAGCTACATTGCACTAAGAAATATCCCATTGCAGATTTCAAGAAAACAGTGTTAGCAAACTGAACAATGCAAAGAAAAGTGTAACTTTGTGAGTTGCATTCACAAGTCACACTGCAGTTTCTCAGAATACATCTTTCAATTTTTATTATGACGATATTTCCTTTTTCACCATATCCCTCCATGCGGTCCCAAATATCATTTTGCAGATTCCCCAAAAGTAGTGTTAGCAAACTGCTTCATAAAAACTAAGTTGTAACTCTGCGAGATAAATTCACATATCACAGAAAAGTTTCTCAGAAAGCTTCTTTCACATTTTTATTTGAGGATATTTCCTTTATCAGGATAGTCCACAAAGCGATCCAAAGTATCCCTTCTCAGATTCCCCAAAGACAATGATAGTAGACTGCTCCATGAAATGAAAGTGTAACTCTCTGAAAGGAATTCACATATCACAAAGCAGTTTCTACGAAAACTTCCTTCCAGTTTTTATCTGAGGATATTTCCTTTGTCACCGTAAGCTTCACTGGACAAACAAATATTCCATTCCAGATTTCAAGAAAACAGTGTCAGCAAACTGATCAATGAAAGGAAAAGTGTATCTCTGTGAATGGCAATCACATGTTACAATGCAGTTTCTCAGAACGCTTTTTTCCAGTTTTTATTTGACGATATTTCCTTTTTGACTATAGCCCTCAAAGTACTCCCAATCTTGCTTTGCAGACTCCCCGAAAGTAGTGTTAGCAAACTGCTTCTTGAAGACTCAATGGTAACTCTGTGAGATGAATTCACATATCACAAAGAATTTTCTCAGAAAGCTTCCTTCTCATTTTTTAACTGAAGATATTTCCTTTTTCAGGAGAGGCCTCAATGTGATCCATAGTATCCCTTCTCAGATTCCCCAAAAAAGGTGGTAATAGACAGCTTCATGAAACTAAAGTGTAATTCTTTGGGATGAATTCACACATCACAAAGCAGTTTCTCAGAAAGCTTCTTTCTACGTTTTATCTGAGGATATTTCCTTTGTCACTGTAAGCTTCATTGCACTAAGAAAGATCTCATTTAGATTTCAAGAAAACAGTGTTATCAAACTGATCAATGTAAAGGAAAGTGTAACTCTGTGAATTGCATTCACATGTCAAAACGCAGTTTTCAGAACGCTTCTTTCCAGTTTTTATCTGATGATATTTCCTTTTTGTACATAGCCCTCAATGCACTTCCAAATATCTCTGTGCAGATTCCCCGAAAGTAGTCTTACCACACTGTTTCATGAAGAGTAAATTCAAACTCTGTGAGAGGAACTCTCACATCACAAAGAAGTTTCTTAGAGAGCTTCTTTCACGTTTTTAATGGAGGATATTTCCTTTATCAGGATAGGCCTCAATGCGATCCAAAGTATCCCTTCTCAGATTTCCCAAAGACAGTGGAAATAGACCACTCCAAGAAACGGAAGTGTAACTCTGTGAGATGAATTCACACATCACAAAGCAGTTTCTCAGAAAGCTTCTTTCTCCTTTTTATCTGAGGATATTTCCTTTGTCACCGTAAGCTTCATTGCACTAAGAAATGTCTCATTGCAGATTTCAAGAAAACAGTGTAAGCAAACAGATCAATGAAAAGAAAAGTGTAACTCTGTGCACTGCATTCTCATATCACATTGCAGTTTCTCAGAATGCTTCTTTCCAATTTTTATTTGATGATATTTCATTTTTCACCGTAGCCATCAAAGCGTTCCCAAATATCGCTTTGCAGATTCCCCGAAAGTAGTCTTAGCAATCTGCTTCATGAATACTAAGTTGTAACTCTGTGAGAAGAATTCACACGTCATAAAGAAGTTTCTCAGAAAGCTTCTTTCACGTTTTTAATTGAGGATATATCCTTTACCAGGATAGGCCTCAATGCGATCCAAAGTATCCCTTCTCGGATTTCCCAAAACAGTGGTAATAGACTGCTCCATGAAAAGAAAGTGTAACTCTGTGAGATGAATTCACACTTCACAAAGCAGTTTCTCAGAAAGCTTCTTTCTCATTTTTATCTGAGCATATTTACTTTGTCACCATAAGCTTCATTGCACTACCAAAAATCCCATTGCAGATTTCAAGAAAACAGTGTTAGCAAACTGATCCATGAAAAGAAAAGTGTAACTCTATGAGTTGCATTCACATGCCACAATACAGTTTCTCAAAGTGCTTCTTTCCAGTTTTTATGTGACGATATTTTCTTTTCCACCATATCCCTGAATGCGCCCCCAATTATCTCTCTGTAGATTACCCGAAAGTAGTGTTAGCACACTGTTTCATGAAGACTAAGTTGTAACTCTGTGAGATGAATACATAGATCACAAAGAAGTTTCTTCGAAAGTTTCTTTCACGTTTTTAATTTAGGATATTTCCTGTATCAGGATAGACCTCGATGTGATCCAAGGTATCCCTTCTCAGATTCCACAAAGACAGTGGTAATAGACCACTCCATGAAACAAAAGTGTAACTCTGTGAGATGAACTCACACATCACAAAGCAGTTTCTCAGAAAGCTTCTCTCTACTTTTTATCTGAGGATATTTCCTTTGTCAATGTAAGCTTCATTGCACTAAGAAATATCCCATTGCAGATTTCAAGAAAACATTGTTAGCAAACTGATCAATGAAAAGAAAAGGGTAACTGTGTGAGATACATTCACATGTCACAATGCAGTTTCTCAGAACGCTTCTTTCCTGTTTCTATGTGACGATATTTCCTTTTTCACCATAGCCGTCAATGCGCTCAAAAATATCGCTTCGCAGATTCCCCGAAAGTAGTGTTAACAACCTGCTTCATGAAGACTCAGTTGTAACTTTGTGAGGTGAATTCACATATTACAAAGAAGTTTCTCAGAAAGCTTCTTCCACGTTTTTAATTGAGGATATTTCCTTTATCAGGAAAGGCCTCAATACGATCCAAACTATCCCTTCTCAGATTCCCCAAAAACAGTTGTAATAGTCTGCTCCATGTAAAGAAAATGTATCTCTGTGAGATGAATTCACAAATCACAAAACAGTTTCTCAGAAAGCTTCTTTCTACTTTTTATCTGAGGATATTTCCTTTGTCACCGTAACCTTCATTGCACATAGAAATATCCCATTGCAAATTTCAAGAAATCAGTGTTAGCAAAGTGATCATTGAAAAGAAAGGTGTAACTCTCTGAGCTGCATTCACATATCATATTGCAGTTTCTCAGAACGCTTCTTTCCAGTTTTTATCTGATGATATTTCCTTTTTCACCATAGCCATCAAAGCACTCCCAAATATCGCTTTGCACATTCCCCGAAAGTAGTGTTAGCCAACTGTTTCCTGAAGACTAAGTTGTAACTCTGTGAGATGAATTCACGCATCATAAAGAAGTTTCTCAGAAAGCTTCTTCCACGATTTTAATTGAGGATATGTGCTTTACCAGGATAGGCCTCCATGCGATCGAAAGTATCCCTTCTCAGATTCCCGAAAGACAGTGGTAATAGACTGCTCCATGAAACAGATGTGTAACTCTGTAAGATGAATTCACACATTACAAAGCAGGTCCTCAGAAAGCTTCTTTCTACGTTTTATCTGAGGATATTTCCTTTGTCACCATAAGCTTCATTGGACTTACAAATATCCCATTGCAGATTTCAAGAAAACAGTGTTAGCAAACTGATTAATGCGAAGAAAAGTGTAACTCTGTGAGATGCATTCACATGTCACAATGCAGTTTCTCAGGACACTTCTTTGCAGTTTTTATCTGACGAAATTTCCATTTTTGCCATATCTCTCAATGCGCTCCCAAATGTTGCTTTGCAGATTCCCCGAATGTAGTGTTGGCAAACTGCTTCATGAAAACTAAGTTGTATCTCTGTGAGATGAATTCACATATCACAAAGAAGTTTCTGAGAAAGCTTGTTTCATGTTTTTATTGGAGGATATTTCCTTTATCAGGATAGGCCTCAATGCAATCCAAACTATCCTTTCTCAGATTCCCCAAAGACAGTGATAACAGACTGCTCCCTGAAAAGAAAGTGTAACTCTGTGAGATGAATTCACACATCACAAAGCAGTTTCTCAGAAAGCTTCTTTCTAATTTTTATCTGAGGATATTTCCTTTGTCACCGAAAGCTCCTTTGCACTTAGAAATATCCCATTGTAGATTTGAAGGAAACAATATTAGCAAACTGATCAATGAAAAGAAATGGGTAACTCAGCCAGTAGCATTCACATGTCATAATGTAGTTTGTCAGAACACTTTTTTCCAGTTTTTATCTGATGATATTTCCTTTTTCACCATATGCCTCAATGTGCTCCCAATTATCTTTTCGTAGATTACCCAAAAGTACTGTTAGCACACTGTATCATGAAGACTAAGTTGTAACTCTGTGAGATAAATTCACAGATCACAAAGAAGTTTCTCCGAAAGTTTCCTTCACGTTTTTAATTTAGGATATTTCCTTTATCAGGATAGACCTCAATGCGATCCAAGGTGTCCCTTCTCAGATTCCCCAAAGACAGTGGTAATAGACTGCTCCATGAAACGAAAGTGTAACTCTGTGTGATGAATTCACACATCACAAAACAGTTTCTCAGAAAGATTCTCTCTACTTTTTATCTGAGGATATTTCCTTTGTCACTGTAAGCTTCATTGCATTAAGAAATATCCCATTGCAGATTTCAAGAAAACAGTGTCAGCAAACTGATCAATGAAAAGAAAAATGTAACTCTGTGAGTTGGAATCACATGTCACAATGCAGTTTCTCAGAATGCTTCTTTCCTGTTTTTATCTGATGATATTTCCTTTTGCACCATAGCCCTCAATGCGCTCCAAAATATCGCTTCGCAATTTTCCAGAAAGTAGTGTTAGAAAACTGCTTCATGAAAATCAATTTGTAACTCTGTGAGATGAAATCACATATCACAAAGAAGTTTCTGAGAAAGTTTGTTTCACGTTTTTATTGGAGGATATTTCCTGTATCAGGATAGGCCTCAATGCGATCCAAACTATCCCTTCTCAGATTCCCCAAAGAGAGTAATAGACTGCTCCATGAAAAGAAAGTGTAACTCTGTGAGATGAATTCACATATCACAAAGTAGTTTCTCAGAAAGCTTCTTTCTCATTTTTATTTGAACATATTTACTTTGTCACCAAAAGCTTCTTTGCACTTAGAAATATCCCATTGCAGATTTGAAGAAAAGTGTTAGCAAACTGATCCATGAAAAGAAAAAGGTAACTCTGTCAGTAGCATTCACATGTCACAATGCAGTTTGTCAGAACGCTTCTTTCCAGTTTTTATCTGATATTTCCTATTTCACCATATCCCTCCTTGCGCTCCCAATTATCTCTTTGTAGATTACCTGAAAGTACTGTTAGCACACTGTATCATGAAGACTAAGTTGTAACTCTGTGAGATGAATTCACAGATCACAAATAAGTTTCTCCAAAAGTTTCCTTCACGTTTTTAATTTAGGATATATCCTTCAACAGGATCGACCTCAATGCGATCCAAGGTGCCCCTTCTCAGATTCCCCAAAGACAGTGGTAATAGACTACTCCATGAAACGAAAGTGTAACTCTGTGTGATGAATTCACACATCACAAAGCAGTTTCTCAGAAAGCTTCTCTCTACTTTTTATCTGAGGATATTTCCTTTGTCAATGTAAGCTTCATTGCACTAAGAAATATCCCATTGCAGATTTCAAGAAAACAGTGTCAGCAAACTGATCCGTGAAACGAAAAGTGTAACTCTGTGAGTTGGAATCACATGTCACATTGCAGTTTCTCAGAACGCTTCTTTCCTGTTTTTATCTGACGATATTTCCTTTTGCACCATAGCCCTCAATGCGCTCCAAAATATCGCTTTGCAAATTTCCCGAAAGTAGTGTTAGAAAACTGCTTCATGAAAATTAATTTGTAACTCTGTGAGATGTAATCACATATCACAAAGAAGTTTATGAGAAAGCTTGTTTCACGTTTTTATTGGAGGATATTTCCTTTATCAGGATAGGCCTCAATGCAATCCAAACTATCCCTTCTCAATTCCCCAAAGACAGTGGTAATAGACTGCTCCATGAAAAGAAAGTGTAAGTCTGTGAGATGAATTCACACATCACAAAGCAGTTTCTCAGAAAACTTCTCTCTACTTTTTACCTGAGGAAATTTCCTTTGTCAACGTAAGCTTCATTGCACTAAGAGATATCCCATTGCAGATTTCAAGAAAACAGTGTCAGCAAACTGATCGATGAAAGGAAAAGCGTAACTCTGTGAGTAGCAAGCACATTTCACAATGCAGTTTCTCAAAACGCTTCTTTCCTGTTTTTATCTGATGATATTTCCTTTTGCACCATAGCCCTCAATGCGCTCCCAAATATAGCTTCATAAATTCACCGATAGTAGTGTTAGAAAACTGCTTCATGAAGACCCAGTTGTACCTCTCTGAGATGAATTAACATATCACAAAGCAGTTTCTCAGAAAGCTTGTTTCACATTTTTAATCCAGGGTATTCCTTTATCAGGATATACCTCAATGTGATCCAAAGTAACCCTTCTCAGATTCCCCAACCACAGTGGAAATAGACCAATAAATGAAACAAAAATGTAACTCTGTGACATGAATTCACACATCACAAAGCAGTTTCTCAGGAAACTTCTTTCCAGTTTTTATTGGAGAATATTTCCCTTGTCACCATAAGCTTCATTGCACTAAGAAATATCCCATTGCAGATTTCAAGAAAACAGTGTTAGCAAACTGATCAATGAAAAGAAAAGTGTATCTCTGTGAGCTGCATTCACATGTCACAATGCAGTTCCCCAGAACGCTTCTTTCCAGTTTTTATCTGATGATATTATCTTTTTCACCTTAGAACTCAACGCGCTCCCAAATATTGCTTTGCAGACTCCCTGAAATTAGTGTTAGCAAATGCTTCATGAAAACTAGGTTGTAACTCTGTGAGATAAATTGACATATTACAAAGAAGTTTCGCAGAAAGCTTCTTTGACGTTTTAATTTGAAGACATTTCATTTATCAGGATGGGCCTCAATGCGACCCAAAGTGTCCCTTCTTAGATCCCCCAAAGACAGTGGTAATAGACTGCTCCATGAAAAGAAAATGTTAAGTATGTGAGATGAATTCACACATCACAAAGTAGTTTCTCAGAAAGTTTCTTTCTAATTTTTATCTGAGGATATTTCCTATGTCACTGTATGCTTCATTGCACTAACAAATATCCCATTGCAGATTTCAAGATAACAGTGTCAGCAAGCAGATCAATGAAAAGAAAAGTGTAACTCTGTGAGATGCATTCACATGTGACAATGCAGTTTCTCAGAATGCTTCTTTCTAGTTTTTAATCTGACGATATTTCCTTTTTCACCATTGCCCTCAATGCGCTCAGAAATATGGTTTTGCAGATTCTCGAAAGTAGTATTAGCAAACTCCTTCATGAAGACCCAGTTGTAATTCTGTGAGATGAATTCGCATATCATAAAGAAGTTTCTCAGAAAGCTTGTTTCACGTTTTTAACTGAGGATACTTTCTTTATCAGGATAGGCCTCAATGCGATCCAAAGTATCCCTTTTCAGATTCCTCAAAGTCAGTGGTAATAGACTGCTCCATGAAACGAAAGTGTAACTCTGTAAAATGAATTCACACATCACAAAGCAGTTTCTCAGAAAGCTTCTTTCTAGTTTTCATCTGAGAATATTTCCTTTGTCAATGTAAGCTTCATTGCATTCAGAAATATCCCATTGCAGATTTCAAGAAAACAGTGTCAGCAAACTGATCCATGAAAAGTGTAACTCTGTGAGTTGCATTCACATGTAACATTGCAGTTTCTCAGAACGGTTCTTTCCAGTTTTTATCTGACGATATTTCCATTTTCATCAGAGCCTTCAAGGCGCCTCCCAATATCGCTTTGCAGATTCCCCGAAAGTAGTCTTAGCAAACTGCTTCATGAAGACTAAGCTGTAACTCTGTGAGATGAATTCACATATCACAAAGAAGTTTCTCAGAAAGTTTCTTTGCCGTTTCTAATTGTAGATATTTCCTTTAACATTATTGGTCTCAATTCGATCCAAATTATCCCTTCTCAGATTCCCCAAAGATAGTGGTAATAGACTGCTCCATGAAATGTAAGTTTAACTCTGTGAGATGAATTCACACATCACAAAGCAGTTTCTCTGAAAAGTTCTTTCTAGTTTTTATCTAAGGATATTTCTTTGTCACCGTAAGCTTCATTGCATTAAGAAATATCCCATTGCAGATTTCAAGAAAACAGTGTTAGCAAGCTGATCAATGAAAAGAAAAGTGTAATTCCGTGAGTTGCATTAACAGGTCACAATGCAGTTTCTCAAAATGCTTCTTTCCAGTTTTTATCTGATGATGTTCCCATTTTCACCATAGCCCTCAAAGTGCTCCCAAATATCTCTTTGCAGATTCCCTGAAAGTACTGTTGGCACACTGTTTCATGAAGGCTAAGTTGTAACTCTGTGAGATGAATTCACATATCACAATGAAGTTTCTCAGAAAGCTCCTTTCACGTTTTTAATTGAGGATATTTCCTTTATCAGGATAGGTCTCAACACAATCCAATATATTCTTTCTCAGACTCCCCAAAGACAGTGGTAAAGGACTGCTCCATGAAATTTAAATGTAACTCTGTGAGATGAATTCACACATCACAAAGCAGTTTCTCAGAAAGCTTATTTCGAGTTTTTATCTGAGGATATTTCCTTTGTCACCGTAAGCTTCATTGCACTAAGAAATATGCCATTGCAGATTTCAAGAAAACAGTGTTAGCAAACTGATGAATGAAAAGAAAAGTGTAACTCTGTGAGTTCCATTCCCATGTCACAATGCAGTTTCTCAGAACACTTCTTTCCAGTTTTTATCTGATGATATTTCCTTTTTCCCCATAGCCCTCAATGCACTCCCCAATATCGCTTTGCAGATTCCCCAAAAGTACTGTTAGGAAACTGTTTCATGAAGACTCAGTTTTACTCTGAGAGATGAATTCACATATCAAAAAGAAATTTCTCAGAAAGTTTCTTTCACCTTTTTAACTGAAACTATTTCATTTATCAGGATAGGCGTCAATGCGATCCAAAATATCCCTTCTCAGATTCCCCAAAGACAGGTGTAATACACCGCTCCTTGAAACAAAAGTGTAACTCTGTGAGATGAATTCACATGTCACAAAGCAATTTCTCAGAAAGCTTCTTTTTAGTTTCTATGTGAGGATAGTTCCTTTGTCACCGTAAGCTTCATTGCACTAAGAAATGTCCCATTGCAGATTTCAAGAAAACAGTGTTAGCAATCTGATCCATGAAAAGAAAAGTGTACTCTGTGAGATGCATTCACAGGTCACAATGCAGTTTCTCAGAACACTTCTTTCTGGTTTTTATCTGACGATAAATCCTTTTTCACCATATCCCTCAATGTGTTCCCAAATATCGCCTTGCAGATTTCCTGAAAGTAGTGTTGGCAAACTGCTTCATGAAGACTAAGTTTTAACTCTCTGAGATGAATTCAGACAGCATAAAACTTTCTCAGAAATCTGCTTTCACCTTTTTAATTGAGGATTTTTTTTTTTTTAATCAGGATAGGCCTCAATGCGATCCAATGTATCCCTTCTCAGAATCCAGAAAGACAGTGGTAATAGACCGCTCCATAAAACGAAAGTGTAACTCTGTGAGATGATTTCACTCGTCACAAAGCAATTTCTCAGAAAGCTTCTCCTACTTTTTAACTGAGGATATTTCCTTTGTCTCCATAAGCTTCATTGCATTAAATAATATCTTATTGCAGATTTCAAGAAAACAGGGTTAGCAAAGTGATCAATGCATAGAAAAGTGTAACTCTGTGAGTTGCATTCACATGTCACAATGCAGTTTCTCAGAACGCTTCTTTCCTGTTTTTACCTGACGATATTTCCTCTTTCACCATAGCCCTCAACCCTCAATGCACTCGCAAATATCGCTTTGCAGATTCCCCGAAAGTAGTGTT
The DNA here is from genome assembly GCF_003255815.1 of Theropithecus gelada. Classification (NCBI taxonomy): domain Eukaryota; kingdom Metazoa; phylum Chordata; class Mammalia; order Primates; family Cercopithecidae; genus Theropithecus; species Theropithecus gelada. The sequence goes on from NC_037669.1 coordinate 128,692,953, forward strand.
AGCAAACTGCTTCATGAAGACTAAGTTGTAACATTTGTGATGAATTCACATACCACAAAGAAGTTTCCCAGAAAGCTTCGTTCATGTTTTTAATTGAGGATATTTCCTTTATCGGGATAGGTCTCATTGCGATCCAAGGTATCCCTTCTCAGATTCCCCAAAGACAGTGGTAATAGACTGCTAAATGTAACGAAAGTGTAACTCTGTGAGATGAATTCACATGACACAAAGCAGTTTCTTGGAAAGCTTCTTTCTGTTTTTTCTCTGAAGATATTTCCTTTGTCACCGTAAGTTTCATTGTCCTTACAGATATCCTATTGCAGATTTCAAGAAACACTGTCAGCAAACTGATCAATGAAAAGAAAAGTGTATCTCTGTGTGTTGCATTCACATGTCACAATGCAGTTTCTCAGAACGCTTCTTTCCAATTTTTATCTGATAATATTTCCTTTTTTATCATAGTCCTCAGTGTGCTCCCAAATATAACTTTTCAGATTCCCTGAAAGTAGTGTTAGCTGACTCCTTCATGAAGTCTAAGCTGTAACTCTGTGAGATGAATTCACATATCACAAAGAAGTTTCTCAGAAAGCTTCTTTCCCGTTTTTAATTGAGGATATTTCCTTTATCATGATTGCCCTCAATGCAATTAAAAAGTATGCCTTCTCAGATTCCACAAAGTCAGTGGTAATAGACTGCTCCATGAAACGAAAGTGTAACTCTGTGAGATGAATTCACACATCACAAAGTAGTTTCTCTGAAAGCTTCTTTCTACTTTTTATCTGAGGATATTTCCTTCATCACCGCAAGCTTCATTGCACTAAGTAATATCCCATTGTAGATTTCAAGAAAACATAGTTAGCAAACTGATCAATGAAAAGAAAAGTGTAACTCTGTGTGTTGCATTCACATGTCACAATGCAATTTCTCAGAACGCTTCTTTCCAGTCTTTATCTGACGATATTTCCTTTTTTACCATAGCCGTCAATGCGCTCCCATATATGGCTTTGCAGATTCCCCGAAAGTAGTGTTAGCAAACTGCTTCATGAAAACTAAGTTGTAACTCTGTGAGATGTATTCACATATCACAAAGAAGTTTCTCAGAAAGCTTCTTTCACCTTTTTAATTGAGGATATTTCCTTTATCGAGGTAGGCCTCAGTGCGATCCAAAGTATCCCTTCTCAGATTCCCCAAAGAGAGTGTTAATAGACTGCTCCATGAAACGAAAGTGTAACTCTGTGAGATGAATTCACACATCACAAAGCAGTTTCTCAGAAAGCTTCTTTCTTGTTTTTATCTGAGGATATTTTCTTCGTCACCGTAAGCTTCATTGCACTAAGACATATCCCATTGCAGATTTCAAGAAAACAGTGGTAGCAAACTGATGAATAAATAAAAGTGTAACTCTGTGAGTTGCATTCACATGTCACAATGCAGTTTGTCAGAATGCTTCTTTCCAGTTTTTATCTAATGATATTTCCTTTTTCACCATAGCCCTCAATGTGCTCCCAAATATCTCTTTGCAGATTCCCCGAAAGTAGTGTTAGGAAACAGCTTCATGAAGACTCAGCTGTAACTCTGTGAGATGAATTCACATATCAAAAAGAAGTTTCTCAGAGTTTCTTTCACCTTTTTAACTGAAACTATTTCCTTTTCAGGATAGGACTCAAAGCGATCCAAAATGTCCCTTCTCAGATTCCCCAAAGACAGTGGTAATAGACTGCTCCATGAAACAGAAGTTTAACTCTGTGAGATGAATTCACACAACACAAAGCAGTTTCTCAGGAAGCTTCTTTCTACTTTTTATCTAAGAATATTTTGTCACTGTAAGCTTCTTTGCACTAAGAAATATCCTACTGTTTATTTCAAGAAAACAGTGTCAGCAAACTGATCAATGAAAAGAGAAGTGTAACTCTGTGAGTTGCATTCATATATCACAATGTAGTTTTCAGAATGTTTCTTTCCAGTTTTTATCTGACGATATTTCCTTTTTCACCATAGCCCTCAATGCACTCCCAAATATCGCTTAGCAGATTCCCTGAAACTAGTTTTTGCAAACTGCTTCATGAAGACTCAGTTGTAACTCTGTGAGATGACTTCACATATCACAAAGAAGTTTCTCAGAAAGCTTCTTTCACATTTTCAATTGAGGATATTTCCTTTATCAGGATAGGCCTTAATGTGATCCAAAATATCCCTTCTCAGATTCCCCAAAGACAGTGGTAATAGACTGCTCCATGAAATGAAAGTGTAACTCTGAGAGACGAATTCACACATCATAAAGCAGTTTCTCAGAAAGCTTCTTTCTACTTTTTATCTGAGATTATTTCCTTTGTGACCATAAGCTTCATTGCCCTAAGATATATCCCATTGCAGATGGGATATATCTTTCCCTTCTCTCTGCTAACATCAGTGTTTGCTAACATCAATGTTCACTATCATGAGACCAGCTCCCAATATTTCAACTTAGGTTATTTTCTATTTTCCCTCAGCTTCAGCCAGTCTGAGAAATAAAGAGAAAGAGTACAAAAGAGAGGAATTTTACAGCTGGGTTTCTGGGAGTGACATCATGTGTTGGTATGTTCTGTGATGCCCACCTGAGCTGCAAAACCAGCATGTTTTTATTAGAGGTTTCAATAGGGGAGGGGAGTACAAATAAGCAGTGGATCACAGAGATCACATGCTACAAAGGCAATAAAATATCACAAAGGCAGAGAGGCAGAGTGAGATCACAAGGCCAGGGCAAAACTACAATTTCTGATGAAGGTCCATGTCCTGCTGGGCACACATTGTCATTGATAAACATCTTAACAGGAAACAGGGTTCAAGGACACACAAGTGGTCTGACTAGAATTAACCAGGCCACAATTTCCTAATCCTAGCAAGCCTGGGGATGCTGCAGAAGACCAGGGTGTATTTCTTCCCTTATCTACAGCAGCATAAGGCAGACACTGCCAGAGCAGCCATTTTGGAGACCTCTCCCTGGGAATGCATTGTTTTCCCAGGGTTGTTTCTTGCTGAGAAAAAGAATTAAGTGATATTTCTCCTATTAGCTTTTGCAAGAAGAGAAATATTGACTCTGTTCTGCCTGGCCCTGCAGGCAGTCAGGTCTTATGGTTATCTCCCTTGTTCCCTGAAAATCACTGATATCCTGTTCTTTTCAAGGTTTCCAGATTTCATATTGTTCAAATACACATGCTTTACAAACAATTTGTGCAGATAACGCAATCATCACAAGGTCCTGAGGTGACATACATCATCAGCTTACGAAGATGAAGGGATTAAGAGATTAAAGTAAATACAGGCATAGGAAATTATAAGAGTATTGATAGGGAAAGTGATAAATGTCCATGAAATCTTCACAATATATATTCAGAGATTTCAGTAAAGACAGGGATAAGAAATTACAAAAGTATTAATTTGGGGAACTAATAAATGTCCATGAAATCTTCACAATTTATGTTCTTCTGCCATGGCTTCAGCCAGTCCTTCCATTGTGGGTACCTGACTTCCTGCAACAGTTCACAACAACCAAGATTTGGAATCAACTTTCGTGTCTATCAACTGATGAATGAATAAAGAAAATATGGCACATATACGTAATGGAGTACTTATTCAGTCATAAAAAGAATGAGATCCTATCATTTGCAACAACATGGAAGCAACTGAAGGGCCTTAAATTAAGTGAAATAAGCCAGGCACTTACGGACAAGCTTCCTATATTTTCACTTATTTGTAGGGGCTAAAAGTTAAAATAATTTAACTCAGAAAGACAGATAATACAATGATGTTTACCAGCAGCTGGGAAGGGTAGTGCAGATGGGGCAGAAGTGAGGATAGGTAATGAGTACAAAATTATTGTTAAATAGAATAAATAAGATCTATTTATTGATAGCACAACAGGGTAATTACAGTTGATAATACGTTATTGTAAATTTTAAAATAGCTAAAATATAATCATTGAAATGTTTAGAATACAAATAAATGATAAATGTTTCAGGTGATGGACAATTTACCCTAATGTGGTTCTTATGCAGTATATGCCTGTATCAAAATATCTCATGTGTCTCCCCCACAAAAAAAAAAATATATATATATATATGCCTACTATACAATCACAAAAATAAAAAAATAATAATAATTAATTAATTTAAGAAAAGAAACAAAAAACCCAGGACACGTTCACCTCAAAAAGTCTCTGGCTGAGTCTTTTTATCTGGCTATATCAGATTGGTTCCTAAGCACAGGACAATAACATTTAGAATTAAATATTTAGAGAAAATTGAAAGTTAAGCATTTAAAATTTAAAGGTGAAGTTTTCATTAAAAATAATCTTTCACCCTATACTCATGTTGAAGATCTCCTTAATCTAGGTAGCTGTATCCCATTGAGCTGCCAATTATGTAACCAAGGCAACCAATACTGGAAAAATATTAAATGTTAGATTGCCAAAGCATGTGAAAGAATTTCTTGCCTCCCTATTTTTCTTTTCTTTTCTTTTCTTTTCTTTTCTTTTCTTTTCTTTTCTTTTCTTTTCTTTTCTTTTCTTTTCTTTTCTTTTCTTTTCTTTCTTTCTTTCTTTCTTTCTTTCTTTCTTTCTTTCTTTCTTTCTTTCNACATTACTTTTTCCTTCCTTCCTTCCTTCCTTCCTTCCTTCCTTCCTTCCTTCCTTCTTTTTCTTCCCTTCCCTTCCTTTCCCTTCCCTTCCCTTTTTCCTTTCCTTTCCTTTCTGTCCTGTCCTGTCCTGTCCTGTCCTGTCCTGTCTTTTCATGCTTGATTTTTGAGACTGAGTTTTGCATTGTCACCCAGGCCAGAGTGCAGTGGCACGATCTTGGTTCACTGCAACTTCCACCCACTGAGTTCAAGCAATTCTCCTGTCTCAGCCTCCCGAGTAACTGCGATTGCAGGCGTGTGTCATGACACCCATGTAGGGGTCCGCATGTTTCCTAAACAAAGGAATGAACACACAAGACAACACAAGACAAGACAAACATGGCGGCCGCCCCACATGGCGTGCTCTGCTTTATTTTATACAGTCGTTTGTGGAATGTTACCAAGTCACAAGACACATTGTTGTTTTTCTGACCTTTCCCTGACTTCGTTTGCAAGAGCAGGACTTATGCGGAACGCCCTGCTTCGTTTACGAGAGCAGGACTTATTGGGAACACCCTGTTTGTGAGCACGTAGTCCTCTACATTTCCGCTTTCCTTATTTACAAGTTTGAATTTCTTTTAAAACCATCATTACGTGTTGGGCTCACTGGGATTCGGTGTTTTCCCTTTGGTACCGTCTCCAGCAGACTGTGAAAATGACAAAGGCAAGAACAACAATCAATACATTACTAGAAACAGAGGTCAGCAAAGTTTTTACAGGGCTCATAGGGTTCAAAGACGTCAAACCTTGTGCAATACCAGTCATCACATCTGCACCAGTCAGCAGTGGTAACTGATTGCGAAAAGTTTCAAAAATGTTCTGTGTTAATTCTTGTATTTCTAGGGAAAGATTATTATGACCAATTAAAAGTCTCTTTATCTCAGTCCAATTATGTACAGTGCTGTCAAAAGGAACAGGAGTAATACAAAATTGGGTAGTGTTCCAATCACATTTCAACAAAGCTCGGGTATTCAACACTGTTAGCTGATCTCTCAACCAAGAAATCACTTGTTCCAGATTATCTACTCGTTCAGTCAAATGAGCATCTATGTCTCGTTGCTGCTGCCACAACAAATGTGATTGTTCATGCCATTGTTGCACAAATTCTGCATTTTGCATACTCTGGTGTAGAGCTAATCCAGTAACAGTGGCAGTGGAAGCAATTGCTACAAGTCCTATCACCGCAGTCACGACGATTCCAACCATTCTCTGACTGCAGTGGACAAGATCTTGCATAACCTTATAAATTTGAGTAACCCCAGCAGATTCACTCCAAGTACGTGTTAAGTTTACAGGTAGCCAGGTTTCTTTTCTGGCTCTTAGTATATATAAATCGGAATGAGACTCATTCCAATTATTATTCCACCAAGTAGTATTTATACAACTTAAGAATGTACAATTGTTTGTACAGTTAACTACCCCTGTATTATTATCCCATTTAAAAATTCCTGTCAACAACCAGTAAGGCTTTCTTACACATGCAATAACGTATCTAGAACTATTTCGATGCAAAGATATATGGAAAGGGTTAGCAATATTAGTAAGATTTAAGGACATGTTTCCCGTGAAAGTGAACATTGGTTTACCAGCAGCTAGCAACTTCCAAATATGACCTTCTATTTGTGAGGTATTAGCCAAATGTGGCATAGGGGGTGATAGACCACCATCATGCCAAATAATAGTTTCATTGCCATCCGTAGAAATGCTGTGATTACCTTTATACCAACGCAGGTTGACATGGCTGAATTTAGTCTGAAAATCTCCATGTACACTTCAGTCTGTAACAAGGTATTTACGACTCTTGCCTTTTAATTCTAACAACAATCGAGGACCACTACCTCTACATCTAATCCACTCTAGTTGGGAAACACCTCTGGACACATCAGGGATAGGGCATAAAGATAATGTACTTGACAGAGTTTCATTAAGTACTACAGAATGATTATACTTGAAACTTTGAGCCACAACAATCATAGTAAAGGCAGAGATATGACTATGGTTATAGCGAACAGCCCAAGACTCATGAGAAAGATGCAGACAATGCGGACTACCCCAGAGACATATAGGTAACCCTTCAACCACAAATTGATATGAACTGTTTACTGTGCCAGTGTCTAATTCAGGATCCTGGTTTAAAAAAGGTGATGGCATCCAAGCAGTATCACTAGTAAATACTGGGACTTCCCTGTCTCCCCAGGCCACACCTTGATATAAGCATGGAAAATGAATATAAGCCCAGTAAGTAAATTCTCCAGCTGTTACCTGACAATTTACTATGGCCAGCATAGCCAGGAATAGAGTCAGTGGGGTTTTTGGCTGCTCAGCTTGTTGAACAACTCCTTCAGCTTCTTGAGTTAACTTTTTCAGTTGTCTCCATGTCGGGGGCTCCGCATGTCGAGTTCTGGAAGTCAATGTTCTCTGAGCGCTCAGATTTAGCTCCTGGAATTCCTTCAGGAACTCTTCGGATCGGCTGCTCTTCGCCATGGCACTGTTTCAACCGTCGAGATGGAAACCACTCATCTCTGGCACCTGTACGGATAAGAGCATAGCCTCGGCCCCATTGTAAAACTTTTCCTTTTAAATATTTCCCTTGTAATGAAGGATAATACACCCACAGATTACTGGTTTGCGGCTTTTCTAAAGGCTGTTCAAAATGTTTCACCGCTGCAGACTGCTGTAATTGGCGCCAATGGTTGAGAAAATTTAAAGTAAAAAGGGCTTTCAGAATTTGATGTTTTGGGGAATCTCACCCATCTCCCACTTTTTGCTTTAAAAGTTGTAATTTTAAGGTAGCATTGGCTCGTTCAATAATTGCTTGACCTTGACTGTTAAATGGAATACCAGTGGAATGATGAATATGGTATAAAGAGAGTAAGGCAGCCAATTTGCAAGAACAATAAGCAGGGGCATTATCAGTTTTTAATTCAGTAGGGACTCCCATAACTGCAAAGCAAGTAAGTAAGTGAGTAATAACAGAGTCAGCCTTTTCATAGGGTAATGGCGTAGCCCACTGGAAATGTGACCACGTATCAATAGTATGATGAACATATTTTAAACGACCAAAGGAAGGAACATAAGTTACATCCATTTGCCAAATGTGATTTTGTTGAATGCCCCTAGGATTAATACCTGGACTTAAAAAAGATGCAATAATAGGAGGACAAGATGGGCAGGCTCTGACAATAGCTCCGGCTTGATGGCGTGTTATAGAAAATTGCCGTTGTAATCCTAAACTATTAGTATGATGTAGTTGGTGCTCATCCTGAGCCCGTTGGACACTGCCAATAAGTAAAGAATCAATCTGACTATTGCCAAAAGATAAAGGTCCTGGCAAAGCTGAATGAGAACGAATATGAGTGATAAAAAGGGGGGCAGTGTGGGAAGTAAGAGTTACAAATAATAAAGAAAATAATTTTTGTAAAGGAGTTTGAGGAAATAATGGCAAAGAAGTCTGAGAAATCTATTTAGTTACATATACAGCATATTGGGAGTCACTAACTATATTATAAGGGGTTTGACGCCAGTCTTGTAGAACCATAAGAATGGCAAAAAGTTCTCCTTGTTGTACTGATTCAAATGGATAGTGAGAAATTTTTGAATTGTCTGAAGTCCAGTATCCAGCCTTTCCATTGCTTGAAGCATCAGTAAAAAAGGTGGGACCTTTAACTGGAGTGTAAGAGATAGGATGATATGGCAGTAAAGAATATTGTTGCAGAAAAGCAAACAATTTATTACTAGGATAATGCTGAGAAAAAGAACCAATATACTCAGCGCAAGCCACTTGCCAACCCTCATGAGTTTCCAGCAGAGATTCAATGTATTGATTAGATAATTGGGTAATAATTTTTATAGGGTCAGCACCAAGCAACTGACGAGCTCGATGTCATCCTTTAATAATTAATTCAGCCAATTTATCAATATATGGGTGAATTTTCTTAATGGCTTTATTAACCAAAAACAGCCACTCCAGAATATTATTATCCTGATGTAAAACGGCCGTTGGCGAATGGGGAGTATGAAAAAGACACAACGAAAGTGGAAGATTGGGTGCAATATAATCAAGGTGAGCTTCACTAATTCTATTTTCTACAAATGACAATTCTTCTTCTGCTACAGGGTATAATTGACGGGAACTATTTAAATCTGAATCTCCTTCTAAGGTAGCAAATAGATGTTGCAATTTGTAAGTAGGTATGCCTAAGATGGGGCGAAGCCAATTTATGTCTCCTAGCAATTTTTGAAAATCATTAAGAGTCAAAAGTTGATCTCTTCGAATTTGAACTTTTTGTGGCCTAATCTGCTTTTCTGCTAAAAGGTATCCCAAATATTGAATAGGAAATTGAGTCTGTATTTTCTCAGAAGAAATATGTAAATTATATTGAGTTAATTGTTGTTGTAAGACCTGAAAAACTTGACCTTGTAGGACTTCATCAGGAGTTGCTAATAGAATATCATCCATATAATGGTATATTAACACAGTAGGGAATTGACATCTAACAGGATTTAAGGCTCTATGAACAAACTCTTGACATAAGGTAGGACTATTAAGCATACCTTGAGGAAGAACTTTCCATTGATATCTTTGAGTAGGCTGTCCATTATTATATTTGGGGACAGTAAAGGCAAATTTCTCACAATCTTGGGGTTATAACGGGGTAGTAAAAAAGCAATCCTTAAGATCTATAACCATTAATTTCCAATTTTGTGGGATAAGAGCTGGATTAGGAAGCCCAGGTTGTAAAGTCCCCATAGGTTGAATACAAGCATTTACAGCTCTAAGATCAGTTAATAAGTGCCATTTTCCATTTTTCTTCTTAATGACAAACACAGGGGAATTCCATGCAGAAGTACTTGGTTCAATATGCCCCTCGGCCAATTGTTCCTTAACTAAATTCTTTAAAGCCTCAAGTTTTTCTTTAGATAATGGCCACTGTTCCACCCAAACAGGAGTTGTAGCTCTCCACTTCAACTGTAAAGTTTGACGCTTGTGGACAGTGGCTAAGAGTTTAAAGGATTGTAGCCCATTTTGAACATCGTATTTTTGGCAGCTGAAGAAATATGAGGAATGCTTAAAAAGGCACCAAATTGTTGTAAAAGATCACGGCCCCAAAGGTTAATATTAATGGGAACAATATAAAATAACACTTTTCCTTGTTGTCCTTTAGGTCCTACACAGCTCAGGGGCTCGACACTTTCGTAGACTATAGAGCCAAACATTATTATATACATCCACTCCTGGGTCGACTAATCCCTCAAAAAGTATCCCATTAATTTACCATGAACATAAAGGTTTTTGATCAGAAACTAAAGTTTCCCAGAAAACAGTTTTCCCAGTACTACCGAAACCTCCTTGACGAGACACATCTCTAGATAAGAGAGGAAAAAAAGGCAATAAAAGCAATTGTGCAATACGTTCTCCTTCCTCTAGGAGCATAAGTTGTGAGACTTGTACCATAATAAGGATTTCATCAGTAAAATCAGGATCAATAATTCCTGGGACCACCATTAACCCCCGCATAGCGCTACTGCTTTGACCTAGTAAAAGTCCTATATGTCCCTTTGGCAAAGGACCACACACTCCGGTAGCCAACTTATATATTCCTCCATTAGGAGATAAAGTATAAGGTTGGACAATAGCTAGGTCAGCAGCGACACTCTGCTTAGTGGCAGCGTAAAGCTGAGAAACTGGGGTAGGGTAAGATGTCTTTAAGGAGGACTCGAGGTCATTCCTTGATGTTGTAAGCCACTGCTCACTGTGTACTGGGGTAGGCCTGCATTGTAGTTGTTGGGGCCCCAAGCCTGCGGGCCCCGGCTCCCGTTTCCCGAGAGGGGTGACAGTACATTCCCACTTTTATCAGTTTTTGAATGGCATTCATTGGTCCAATGTCGACCCTTTCCATATCGTTTACACATATCAGATGGTAACCTTTTTTCTTTTAGAGCAGAAGAGCCTAATTTTTTCCGGCATTCCTTTTTAAAATGACCGGGTTTCCCACATTGATAGCATATACCTTGTTTAGAATTGCCTTTTAAAGCCTTAGAAAGTGCCCCAGCAAACAATTGAGCATTGTAAATAGCTCCTCCAACACCTGCACAAGCCTGAATGTATTCATCTAAATCAGCTCCACTAGCTTTTAGAGGATGCAGCAATTTTTGGCACTCAGGATTAGCACTTTCAAAAGCGAGAGTATCCAAAAGAATTTTAGCAGCAGGTCCTGAACCTACAGTCTTTAATATAGCATCTTGAAGATGGGCTACAAAATCTGGATATGGCTCAGTGGCTCCTTGTAGGATCTTTACAAAAGATAAAGAAGTTTTACCCGCTATTTCAACCTTAGTCCACGCTTTTAAAAACAAGGCTTTAATCTGAGTGGGAGCAATATCATCTAGGCCCGCCTGAGCATTAAGAGTGGCGTATTGTCCTGAACCCGTAAGCTGCTCTTCAGTAGGTCCTGGGGGATTTCGCATAGCATTTTTTTCTAGCTTGTACTCTTGCTTCCTCCCACCACCAACTTTTTAATTGAAGCCATTGTGAACGATCAAGGACAGCCTGTCCCAACGTTTCCCAGTCAATAGGAATCATCATATGTTCTGAAGAGAAGGAATCGAGAAGGCCAAGGACAAACGGTGATTGAGGTCCATAATTAGAAATTGCAGCTTTCATTTCTTTCAAAAATTTAAATTGTAGGGCTGTAAAAGTCACATTCTGGCCACCGTTTGGGAACTGAGCATTGGGGCCAAAAGCAGCCCGTGTTATTGGGAATAAATCTAATTCCTCGAAATCATCCTTTTCCTTTGAGTCCTTCTTTTCTCCTACAGGAGGAAGGGGCACAGAGAAAACCTGATCTGGCATAGGCAAAGAGGTTGGAGGTGGAGGCAAAGGGAAGTCCTTTTCCAAAGGAGCAGATGGGAAGGTAACAGGGAAGGCTCGTGGCGGAGAGATAGGAGAAACAGGAGCAGCGGCACCTTGCAATTTTAACAACTGTTGTAACATCTCTAAAATGCGCTGCAAATCAGAATTTCCTTCAGACGAAGGAGGCATTAGCTCTTTTACCAATTCCTTGTCCTCAATAACCGGGGCATAAACATGTTCCTCTCTAAGATCATTCCTCTCTAAAGCTTCAGATGCCTCACCTCCTGTGGCAGTATCACCATGCTCCGAGTCAGTTTCAAGTAACTCTAATGCCTGAGTAATGGAATTTCACAAAGTCCACAAAGTCAGAGGCATCGTTTTCCCTCGCTGATGAGCTCGACGCAGGACTTTAACCACTTGTAACCATTCCTTTCGATTTAACTGCACTTTGGTTTGATATTGAAACCAATAACAATGTTGTTCAACATGGGCAAACAATCGCTTCAAAATCTTTTCTTTTACTTCTACTCCTATAGACATCAACAGTCCCTGGAGTAACCGCAAATATTCAGAGGCCAGAGAGGTGGAATTCCCCATAATTTTCCCGTGGGACCCCTTTCTTTATTTACCTGCCCGGGCTGTTCCCCCTCCGGTTCCTTGCTCTGGTGGAGCCACGGACCCTGCTGGCTGCACCAGATGTAGGGGTCCACGTGTTTCCTAAACAAAGGAATGAACACACAAGACAACACAAGACAAGACAAACATGGCGGCCGCCCCACATGGCGTGCTCTGCTTTATTTTATACAGTCGTTTGTGGAATGTTACCAAGTCACAAGACACATTGTTGTTTTTCTGACCTTTCCCTGACTTCGTTTGCAAGAGCAGGACTTATGGGGAATGCCCTGCCTCATTTGCAAGAGCAGGACTTATGGGGAACGCCCTGCTTCATTTGCAAGAGCAGGACTTATGGGGGACACCCTGCTTCGTTTGTGAGAGCAGGACTTATCGGGAACACCCTGTTTGTGAGCACGTAGTCCTCTACACACCCAGCTAATTTTTGTGTTTTTAGTAGAGAGAGGGTTTCACCATCTTGGCCCGGCTGGTCTTGAACTCCTGAACTCAAGTGATCCACCAGCCTTGGCCTCCCAAAGTGCTGGGATTACAGGCATGAGACACCATGCTTGGCCTGGAGATTACTTTCAATAAAAATAAGGAGTCTGTGTCAATGACTGCAGCATGTCTTGTGTGCGTGTGTGGTTTTTTAATGAGTTTTTCTAAAGGCTTTATAAAGAATAATATCCATTCTCTTTATGCAGGCTCTTATGCTCCAAATTTGGTTTTTGCAACATCATTTCTTCCTATCACACAGTAGTCATCAGAATGAATATTGTTCCTATCAACTGAGTAGTCTCATCTTATCTTTGCTTATATTGGCTCCAAAAATCCTCTAATGAAATTCAGCTTGGCTTCATTTTATCCTGTAGATTTTTCTGAACATTTAAATTCACTTTATTACTTAAAATTTACTTTTATACACATCTGTGTTAAAAATGAATCATTATTTTACATATTAAAAATTCACTATTGGCTGGGCATGATGGCTTCCACCTGTAATCCAAGCAATTTGGGAGGCCGAAGTGGGAGAATCACTTAAGGTCAAGAGTTTGAAACCAGCCTGGCCAACATGGTGAAACCTAATCTCTACTAAAAATACAAAAAAGTAGCCAGACGTGGCAGTTGGTGTCTATAATACCAGCTACTTGGGAGGCTGAGGCAGGAGAACCACTTGAAGTCGGGAGGCGGAGGTTGCAGTGAGCCAAGATCGCTCCACTATACTCCAGCCTGGATGATAAGAGCGAGACTCTGTCTCAAAATAATAAATAAATAAATAAATAAATAAATAAATAAATAAATAAGAAAACTATTATAAGCAAATAGTTGATATGATTATATTAATAACAAAAATATAGTGGTGCTAAATCATTTCTAGATATACTATTTTTATTATTGTTACATAAGAAATTCCTTGATTGAAGACTTAACTCTGCATTCCTTATGTTTATAAATTCGCTTAATATCCCTACAATTATAGACTGAGAAAAAGCAAGTGAAAAATCTTTTAACTAAGTTTTCTAGAAAATTAAAAAAGAAACTATTTTATGGCCATGAACATTCTCATTGGGTTCTATGTAGGAAAATGACTTAGAAAGTCAGCAAACAAGTAACCATAAACTATTTTATAATTGCTGTTTATCATTTTTGGAAAATGTCAACAACTTAACTTGCCTTTAAGAAGGTGTATTAAAATAATTATCACTGCATGTAGATATTGTAGTTTTCTCCTTTGTTATCAATCAATATTTGAAAGAAGTTGAATAACGTTAAGATAATTTTCCAAAATAATCTTAAGACTTTGTTATCTGCACGTCTCTTGCATCACTGTTGTATGGTAAAATGAAATAATGCCATGAAAAAAAAAATACAGGGATTTCATTCCTGATTCATAAAATCAGGGCTCAATTAATATTCCTCTTTTAAATAGTTAGAATTTTTTTCAAGATGATGGTTCCCTAATTTAAAATAATTTTAATAGCTTTGATTAACATTATTTTTTTGAATAATTTTCTTTATTTAATAATCATTGTTCATAGACACACTTTGTACTTACGCAAATTTTTGTGAGTTGTTATCTTGCAGACACAGATAATGCTAACATCTTTATGTTTGTTAATTTTATTTTAAATGTAAGATGGAGAGTTAGGCAAGAAGGTCAGTTGCATCCGTTTTGTCACTTGGCTCTGCACAGAATTACCAAGAGATACATAAAGCTTCCACTGAAGCCTTAGAATCATAAGAATAAGAGTTATAGGCTGGGCGCGGTGGCTCAAGCCTGTAATCCCAGAACATTGGGAGGCCAAGACGGGCGGATCACGAGGTCAGGAGATGGAGACCATCCTGGCTAACACGGTGAAACCCCCTCTCTACTAAAAAACACACACAAAAAGCTAGCCGGGCGAGGTGGCGGGCGCCTGTAGTCCCAGCTACTCTGCAGGCTGAGGCAGGAGAATGGAGTAAACTCGGAAGGCGGAGCTTGCAGTGAGCTGAGATCTGGCCACTGCACTCCAGCCTGGGCGACAGAGGGAGACTCCGTCCCAAACAAAAAACAACAACAACAACAACAAAAAAGAGTTATGACATCTTGGGCACCAGCTTAAAAGCATCTGAAACTCCAGAGTGTGGAGTCTAACTGATTTTCTTCAGTACATTAATCAAAGCACCTTTGACAACTAGAATTATGCTGTTATTTGGGTGAAGCACTCAAAACTGTTCTAAATTCCTGGGTGGTATTTATTTCACTACTCTGGAGTAGTGACAGAGGGGGAAAAAAAAAGAAAACATCTCAGTTAAAATATCAAAACAGTAAGTAAAAATGGTAAAATATTCCTAATCAAACATACATGAACTACTTGACTTTTAGAACTAAACATTAATGCTGCATATTTTCTATAATATTTTGAAGAAATAAACTATAAAATATTTTATATTTGCCATTTTCTTCATAAGTAGTAAAATCATGTTTATATTATCTTTATTTTTATAAAGTTTATAATATTATATGTTTTTAAATATAGCCTTCCTCCCAATAACTGAATAGCAAACTAAAACTAAAATTTTAATCAATATCAAATATGATTTTGATATTGTGTATTTGTGTATTATTATTAAAAGTTGAAAGAAATTCTGGGCTCAAAAAGAGCACATTTGCCATAGAAAATATAGAGAATTGAATAATAGCTGTTGAATTTAACTTTAGTATTTTTGTATTTGCAAATTTAACAGGCAAGTTGCAAATTCAACAGATATGTTCTGTTATTATGCTTATTAAACCTGTACTATGTTACCAGCAAAGTTTTAATTGGGATACCACATTATGATCCCTTGCCTCAACTGCACTAACTCTAAATAACAATGAATAGAATCCTGAAATCCAGAAATCTAAAGATCTGCCTTTATTTCTTTTATTTATACTTACTTATTACTACCGTAGAAAATCTAAATATTTCAAGATTTTCAGGACAGAAGAAGGCTGTTATGAGGGAAAATATGTAATCAAATCCAGGAATGTAACTATGAGGGAAAATGGAAAGATACATGTTCAACTAGATATTTGTTTGGGGAACCATCTAATTATCCTCAACAGCATTGATAACATTGATTAGCTTATCAAAGGCAAATACAATATCAAGTTCAGAATTAGGGCTCTAACCATTTCTGTTAGTGGATAAGAAATCTGTACAACAATCATAGGTGGCACAATCACATTAATTGAAGTTTTAACTAAATGTAATAGAGAAAAACAGACAAAACTTGTAATCTCATTATGCTTATGTGACTTGCGCATTGCCATTTATTCCATATATAGTATCAAAATATGTAACTGTAAAGGGACAATATGTCTCTGGTACAGCTCTAAATCATCCTTTTTTTTTCTTTTTCTTTTTCTTTTCTTTTCTTTTTTTTTTTTTTGAGACAGTCTCAGTCTGTCATCTGGGCTGAAGTGTAGGAGCATGAATACTTTTTCTATGTTCTGAATGTGTTTCTTTAGGTTTGATGTGATGTCTCTTAAATACCTAAGAGTACAGAATGTTTCTTACTCTGCTCACATCTCACTTTATGAAGTGACATTTTCTTTGGAGCTTTTCTTTTACTGGGAAATTATCCCCCAGTAATTCTATGTAGCAACATCCAAAATGGGCATTGGGGAGTATGTTCCTGGGATCAGCAGAGTTTTTGTGTCCTATTCTCTAACATAAAAGGTAAGGCTAAGGTTAATTTTTATACACAAATAGTCATCTAGTTTTTTAATACTGTTGTTTTACTTTATTTACTTTGAGTGGAAGTGGTGGTCAGGTAAGAAATGTTGTTGTTGGTGGTGGTATTGGTATTTTTTGTTTTGTTTTGATTTGAGTTTGGGATTTTCACATCTTTTGATATGAGTAAGTTTCTTGTACCAATAATCACAGTCATAGGCCCTTTCAAGACACTTTATCTTTTTTGTTGTTGTTGTTGTTTCTTTATGTTTTGTTTTTGTTTTAACCTTGTGCTTGTTGCCTAATGGGAAATACTGGCACTATGACACTATTTGAGAAGTATTATCTGTAGATCAACAAGATAGTTTATTCAAAATTAACTTCAGTAAATAACTTGGAATAGAGATCTCATGTTCAAAATGAAATGTTAAGAAAAAGAAATTGCACTCAACATTACTTACTCTGCAAATCTGTTGAATCATCATTGACTTAAATTATTAATCATAGCAAAATGCATTTTCAACTATTTATAGTTTTACAGTTCTTAAGAGCTTATACTTACTGGGTATTGAAATCCCTCATAGCTTTTTTAGTAGGAATAACTAATTTGACTTTTTTTTTTAACTTAAATCTTTCTTGAAAACTAAGCAGAGAATTTCATTAGAAAGTACCTAATCTTATTGGATAAGTGTTAATGATGTATTTTTTACATTAATTGTGTTATAAAACCTTTGGAACAAAGAAAAAGAGTGAACAAATTAGAAGGAAGCAGGATTAATTTAAAAAGTCTAAGTTTATATACTCCTTTAAGGTAAATGCATGCCGGAGAAATTTAAAAATTGGGTGCTATGTATTAGGTTAGCAGTTTCCAGTTTACCATTAGTTAATGTAAGATCTGCTTTGGCAAGGGACTCTTAGTTGCAAAAAGATGGAAAATCTATTCTTCTCTAAGAATCTTCTCTGGCAAGATGTATCTATTAAGGCTGGCTGCATCAACCAGATCTTTATAGCACACTCTAGTGGAAATATGGATCACCATCTTATTTAAGTAAGTTCACTTTAAATCACATAAAATAATAAAATAATGCTCAACTGGGGTGATGCAAAACAAAATCATTCTATGTTTTTCAGAAAATAGGAATTTCACTATAAATAATAAAGGCAATCATTGATTATTATATGAACTCCAAGTGGGCATACATGTTTATATACAAATATATATTTAATATAAATGTGTATTACGATATTCAGTAGTAATAAAATATGAAATATGAAAATACTCTATTTATCCTCATATTACTTTTATTAAAAATGAAAATGGAATTGGAGTAACTAGAAATAAATCAGATGACAGATTTTAAGTTTAGAATGAAACAACGGATCATCTGCTTTACCCTACCAAAAGATAAAAAGGACTTGTCTGCAGCCATTAACATACAACAAAATATCCATTCTTTGGCAAAACATAAATTATGATCACTTTTATTAAATTCCAACATTTTCTATTTATTATTTATTCCATTAAAAGCACTTGGAAAGTCAGAACAGAATCTAAAAGAAACATTTGTAAAGGGATAAAAGTGTTTGTGAATCCCTGAATCCAACACACTCTTGTGCCTATGATCTATTAAGAAACATGTCAGGGCAGTCAGTCTTTTAAATCTCTGCAGTGTTATTGTTAATAATACATGATCTATGTAAAGGTGATGACAAGTGATGAAAGGAAAGGAACAGCTACTTAGAAAGAAATGCCTATTTCCTCTTGATGATGTGTTCTATTTGCTTCTGATGTCAAGACAGTAAAACCTGTTAATGAGAATTTTAATTTTGTGTTACTTTAAGACATAACAGGGTAGCTAGATCTCCCTAACCTATCCTTCCACCCCTGATTATTTTGTCAATTTGATTTCCTTTGAGTCAGTGCTAGTCTATAATCTTCCTGTTTAGCATTTGCCTTTATGGATTAGGCCTTTCACTCTCATCTTTCAAATTTATAATAAAAGTAGATGTTTTCTAAAAGTGGTATTCACAGGATTGAATTTTTATAATAGTAAAAAACATTGTAGATGTCACCCAGTGTCTTGTTCTTAGACGTTTGCACTCTGACATTGATGAAGTATTTTCAAAGAAAAAACAGTCTGAAGTCAAAGATTACCATAGTCATTACAGGCATTATACAAAAGTTGTGTATCAAAATGTAAACCATGAGAGTGCTGCAAGATGCTAATGAGTAGTATCTACAAAGGTTAAATATAAATGCACATAATCATAGCTTTCTTGTGACAAGAAATTATTACTTTCTTTCTTACCTACAAGACATAATTTTTTAAAATAACAGACAGAAAGTATATTTATTCTGCAATCATAACAGAACTAGCAAATGTAAAAATATAGCACAGCATTTGAGACAGTTTGAATATGTATTGCTACTGCCTGTAGAGAAGATTAAAAAACTTCTAACCAATGAAGTTGTATATAATAGCACATTTGAATTTTGAAATTTAAACTGGTAAGAAAATATATATTTTTGTTTATGTCAAATTTATTACATCATCAGAGTTAAAATCTGAGAAAAAGTCAACTAGTTCCAAAGTAAAGTCTGTAATGAAGTTATTGTGAAGCAAGACTACCAGAGTAAAACTTTGTTTCATAAGAATAAATTGAATCATGAATTATTTTTACTGCATAATAAAGTATAAATTACTATAAGATGCCCTGTGTTGATTTTAGAAATGTAAGTTGCATTATTGAGTTGATTAATAGATAGTTGCTCTATAATGTAGTTGTAGATTTCAGTTTAGATTAGATGTAATCAGCATGATTATGAAAATGAGAGATACTAATGAATGTTAAGTGAAAAAATAAAAATTGGATTTATTTTATAATTATAATTAATAAAATACATGCATACATATTCATAAACACCTATTGGAGAGAAACATTAAAAGGAAAACAACGATTTAAAATTTATAATAAGAAATTTATTTTGGGGAGTTGTTTATTACTATAATAATTTTGATGAAGTAAATTTATTTTGGTAAATAAACTTCAGTAGATCTTGTGAATGTACTAAGAGACTAGTAATTTATCACAAATAATACTCATAGAAATTAAAGTATAGGGATAATTTGAGGGAAAATCTTGGATAATTAAGTTATACTAATTATTTCACACTTGCTGACTGGAAATAGGGCAATTACAGTTCAAGAGTTTCTTTATGCATGATAATTTAATTGATTGGGTATTGCATATTTTTTCAGGTAAATATAAGTACTGAGAAGGAAAATTGTCCCTAAAGTCTCCCCTCTTACTTTTTACTTTAAGTTGTAAAATTTACACCTTTATCTTTCTTTTGTAAAAGAAAATAAATATACATTATTATCTAAAATCAAAAACAAATATAAATTAATGTGAGTTCCTAGCATGGCTTACAAGGACTTATAAGATCCAGGCCCTTGGAAACTCTCTGATCTCTTTGCCATTCATTATTTATTTCTTTATTATCTATATATTTATTTACTTAGTTTTTTTTTGTTGTTTTTTGTTTTTGTTTTTGTTTTTTGACGGAGTCTCTCTCTGTCAGCTAGAATGGAGTGTAGTGGTATGATCTCGGCTCACAACAACTTCCGCTTCCCACATTCAAGTGATCCTCCCACCTTATTCTCCTGAGTAGCTGGAACCACAGGTGTACACCACCACATCCAGCTAATTTTTGTATTTTTGGTAGAGATGGGGTTTTGCTATGTTGCCCAAACTAGTTTTGAAGTCCTGAGCGCAACTGACCCTCCTGTCTCAGCCTTCCAAAGTGCTGTGATTACAGGCATGAGCAGTTGTGTCTGGCAATTCCTTATTTTTCACTGGGATACAGCCACAGTCTTTGTCCTCTTGTTCTTTGAGCACTCCATGTTTGATCTTGCCTCAGGCACTTGCACTTGCCCTTGACTCTGCCTTGAGTGCTCCCCCAACCCTCCATATGCCCATCTGTCAGTCTGTTTCATTTTGTTCAGGTCACTATGTTTATGACAACCCCTCAGAAATAATATTGCCAATTACCCTATAAAATAGTGGTATTTGCATTCATAATTCCCTAGTATATTTTCAACCTTTACAAAAGATAATAGAGCCACCTTATTTTTATGTGTGTGAATGTGTATATGTTTGTGTGTGTGTGTGTGTGTGTGTGTGTGTGTTTCCTATCTACATCCTGAGGAATATCAACAGGGGCATTTTCTGTCTTGTTTGCTGCTGTGGCCCAGAAGAGCATCTGATGGATATGCAGTGTTGAATACACATTTATTTGAATGAATTAATGAGTCATTTAAGGAAGGCTTAATAGTCCAGGGATCAGCAAAAGTGATCCCATCGTTCTTTTATGCTCCAAATCGCTATTGTGAAGAGGTATAAGGAAACACCAAGAAACAGTATTGAAGTTACGTACTGCATCCTTTGGCATTGATGTTACAGTATTTCACCAAAGGCCTTGGGATAAATAAACCTTTTACATTTTTAACTCTGAGAAGAATAGAGAATAATTATATGACCATAAATTTAAATGATAGTAAATGTCAGCTATCATTGGTGCAGCCCAACTATAAGCCAATCATAAAACTGTTTATAAATGTACCTGCATACTTAAATCTAGTTATAAATATGTGTGTGTGTGTGTGCATGGAATTTTAACAATGCTTTGTAAATACTTACTTGTAACATTAAATATGATATTTCCGTAGACATGATAACTTAGTTTTACATAAAAAATATGCTCACTCAGTCTCTTACTCTTAGACATGTGAGATGTTTTTCTCACTTTTTCTCTTTCATAATTCACTACTGTTAAACTACTTTTTTTTTCAGGAATTCCAATTGGAACATACAAAAACCCAATGCATGATTGAGCAGTAAACTATTCATCAGGTCACAAAAAGAGGAGTAAGAGGAGCTGACTCTTTATGTCATATCTTGGCTTTATAATTTGATTCTTTGCCAACATGCACAGCTTTTCTCTATGGGCTGTGCATTGGGGTAGGTTCTAGAGCCACAAACTAATTCAATTTTATGCCAATTCAGCTGTAAAAACAAAAAAAGAAAAACGGTGAACATATTGCAGTTTCAGAATATATAAATATGAGTAAAGGCAATACTTGATCCAGTTTAGACTAAGTGTCTATTTCATGAAAGAATCATTGGTGTCTAGAAGAAAGCCAGTAGCCACTCTTGTAAATAGAGCTTGTGATGATGTGTCTGATATCAAATGGAATGTTTCAATAATGTGGTATAAGAGTAACAGAGAGTAAAGTAAAGTGATGCAATGTGCAGAAAACCTCATTCTAAATCGCCTGACACCAAAGTTTTATGAATCTTTATTTATTTTCCCAGGATATATTGTTAATATTATAGTATCAAAATACTAATCAAATAGATTTATTTCTATAACATGTAGTATGCATCATTGTGTATTTGATACTTAATATGTTTACTTAATACTATACAAAAACTGCAATAAAGCCATTCCCTGACTGGATGTGCCTGACACTTATCTGGTTCTTAAAGGAGTTGGCTACATGCATGGGTAAGTTGTATAATTATTATATGATTTTTGTGAATATTAATATATTTTTTAAATCATAAAGCACAACACTGTAATGAAGATTAAAAAGAAGTTGAAAGATAGGATATGATGGAAAACACATTTTATTTCAAAGCCACAAGTTAGTATGTTATCCTGCTTATATAAGGAAGAGTTTTGATAGTATTCATATGATAAAATTTGGCATATAATTTAAATTTTAATGCTTTTAAAAAAATTTAAGATGCTTAAATTCAAATCAAATATCTAATTTTTTACATACTACAGACCTCTACAGACCTTTATTACTAGGTGGTTAATGTTTGCTGAGATATTAAAAAAAAAAAAGAAAAAAAGGCTTTTACTTTTAAACAGCACATAATCTACTTGAGAAGACAGAAAAAACACAAAACACACAACCAAGGAAAAAAGAAATAAATGCATATGTGCAGTGTGGGGTGCCAGAGAGATTTACTCCACAAAATTCATCAGAAACGCAAGCTAACTGAGGTTCCACTAGTTTGGGACCGTACCAACTGGAACACAAATTCTTTTTGGGCACTGCAACAGAGCAACAGAGAGCCAAGGGGTTTTGTGGGACCTTTTAATGCCTAAGCACTTCACTCCTGTTTACATTGCATTGGCTATGTTCATAGCACAAATTAGATGAATGGATGTTTGAAAATATAATGAGACAGTTAAAATATTGATGAGCACTGCTGTTTCTGTCATTCTGTCAAATAAAGAAAAATATGTTTCTTTTATAATGCAATGGTAGTATAAATGGAGAAAAAATGATGAATAACTCTACCACACATGTGCTCAGCTCATTCTATGAGGACATTATTAGTATGAAGCCAAAACTAGACAGATATACCATAGGGAAAAAATAGACTGCTGTAAATAAAAGTAAAAATACACCTATCCAAATTTGGGAGACACACTAAATAAATGCTTAAAGAAATAAGTTTTAGCACTCTATGCATATATTGGAAAATTTGAAGTCTCAAATCAATAATCTAAAGTCCTACTTCAGGAACCTAGCAAAAGGAAAGCAAAATAAACCTAAAGCAAGAAGAAGGGAAAAAAAATAAGGATAAGATCAGATATCAGTAAAGTTATAATGAAAAAATAGAAAAGCCTTTTTTATCAGAAAATATACATTTTGTATAAAGAGATAAAGGTTTTTCAAACATGTTTATGGGAAAATAATTCTCGTATTTAGTAGAGAAAATGATGAATCACTTGTGATTAATAAATCGTAAACACATGATATAATTGATTTCCAAACACATTTATACTAAGAATTCCACAAAGTATTTATTATATTACATTATAAAGCCTAGAATGGAGAAGGAAAACACTTTTTAGATTCCTAAATGCTTAAAGTAGTTAACAATAATAAATTAGTTCATTTTATTATCTAACAATGATAAGTATTCTGATATAATAGCAATAAAAACTTAAATGCTAATGAATAAGATTTGCATTGCTGCCAACAACATTACTTAGAAAACATTTATACTTTACTGTCAGTTGGAAAGTCTATACAAATGTCTTGGACTTTGCCTGTTTTCTGATTCAGGATGGAAAAGTATTCAACAGTCAATGGCAGAATCAAATTTTTAACTTAAGAAGGCAGAAGGAATCTACCTCAATGTAAATGTTTTCCAAATAATCAACTTCAAATACCAATTTAAATTTAAAAATATTATGTTAGAAATGAATGATTAATTCAATATTAATTCCTATGCTAGTTTGCATTACTTGATGTTTCAGAAATGTTGGAGAGTCACCAAAAATAGCTCTCCAAGTGAGAAGCGGTGCAAAAACTGCCTCAGCTGTTGGTGGATTTTCAATTTCTCCCAGCCATCTCTGTTTCTCTAAAGGTTTCTGAAGACAGTGGGTATGTGGCAAAATTCTGCAATTCTATATTAAGATAAACTGTTAGATCAATTATGTGTGTTATATTAGATTCCTTTGCAGAGTTTGAGAAATAAAATTTTTACCTGTTTGCTTCAGGGACAACTTGTTTGGAAAAAAAAAAAATCACCCAGGGTTAAACATCATATTCTTTAGAACCCAAAAACATTGATACATTAATATCCAGCTTCAAGTACCATCCTAGTATTCCCCACTTAAGGGCCACCATATTGATGCATACTAATGTGCCAACAGTTTCATCCACTATTTTATTTTATTCATTTATTGATTGATTTTTTGAGATGGAGTTTTGCTCTTGTCACCCAGGCTGGAGTTCAATGGCATGATCTTGACTCACTGTCACCTCTGCCTGTTGGGTTCAAGTGATTCTCCAGCCTCAGCCTCCTTAGTAGCTGGGATTACGGGCACCCACCACCATGCCCGGCTAATTTGTGTATTTTTAGTAGAGGTGGGGTTTCACCATGTTGGCCAGGCTGATCTCCAACTTCTGACCTCAGGTGATTCGCTCACTTCGGCTTCCCAAAGTTCTGGAATTACAAGCATGAGCCACAGTGCCTGGCTTCACCCACTAATTTTTAGACACCATTAGTGTGCCATCAGAATAAAAAAGACAAATAATCTATTAATATTATGTGACTATAGTTGTGTCCTCACAGATCCTCAGGAAGCTTCTGGGGACCATCATGGTCCCACAGGCCATTCTTTGAGAATTGCAATCACAGAGAAAAGAAACCTTTGACACATCATAACTGCAGTCTATAGTACAGGATTTTTATATGCTGAAAAATTTCAATAAAGATCTGGAACAGAAGCTGCAATTAAGAGTTGCCACTACATCAAACTTTTTATAATAATTTATCTTCCATCCCCAAGATACACCTATAGTCAAATTGTAAAATCTCTTCAGGAAGGTGTTAGAACTTGTTATGACACTGTAGCATTTTTCAAAACTATAATGGTAGTACCAATCTTCACAGTCCTCAGGATCATGGGCTTCCTTTCTTCTGGTAGGAAAGAAGTTCTAATGATCCTGGCTTGCTAAATTTGCCATCATATTTTAAACCCTGTGGATCTGGGAGCCACCACAGATAATTTGTTTAGATCTAGACCTTATTGAGTCTATTGAAAGATGCATATTGGTTAAAATTAGTGACTATCTATAAGCTTCCATTCTGAATAGTAAAGCAAAATTGCTTTATGGGTTGTCAAGAATTACTTTCTGTAAGTTTTTACCATCCAATCATTTAAATATTGGTTGTTTACTTTTCTACTATGATTACCTTATTTAATATCCACTGGCCACTGTCAGGGAGACTTAGAGAAAATATTCACCGAATGTAACTATGGTGTTATTTCAACAACTCTTCTTCACTCAAGTTGTTCAGCATGTGGAGATTTATGACAGAGCTCTTAAAAGTGAGTGACTTTATAATAGTGGCTGTATTCATTGGAACTAGAATTTTTCACTTATGGAAATTAAGATGGACATTTGTCAGCTGCTCATCTATTCAGGTCCTGGACATCTTATGATAAATTAGTTGATTCAAAACATATTTTGATATTAGACTTTTCTGGTAGCCATGCTAGATTTGCTGCCTATTGTACTAATTAATCCTGCTTTGCCTCGATATTGCTAACTCTAATACTTGAGTGTATGCGTTATGAGATCTTGCCCTTACCGAAAAAAAAACTAGTAACCATTTAAACTATTACATCTCACTCAAGCAACCCTAGTCTTCCGAAAACATGCATTAAACACTTTTCAAAGATGTAGGTTGACTCAAAGTCAGTATTTTTCTCAAGCCTTGATGAAGGTTATAGCTTCTAGAATAATTTGAGATAACATATTTGTGGAGTTAGGAGGTAAGGTTTCATAATTACCTACACATTATTCCAGGAATATATGTAATCTAAAAATCACTTAATTTTCATCCTTTTGTGACCATCTGGGGAAATTATAGGAACAGTGTCAGCTGTATAAAAGATTACATTCAATTCAATAAATATTAGTGTACCCATATATTAATTTTCATAGCTGAAACTAAAACTATATTTTTGTGTATTTGGCTTTTCCTAAGAATCAGTTTCTGCCATGTATTCTCCAAATTTTGGCTCGTATTAATTAAAATTATGTAATTATGTGTTATATATTTTAGGTTTGACTTTTTAAATGAACACAGTGCAAGCTGAAATATGACTTTAATTTTTAATTATATTTCTAGGGGAAAAATGACAAAATCAAAGCATAGGAAACGTATGCCATAAGGATAATTTACTTTTTTACTTTCTGGACAGCATTTTTCTCATTTTAGAAAATTAGAACATCTTTTAGCAAGAGAATAAATCAGGTTTAGAAGACAAGTGAGACTCAGAGGAGATTGTGGTTTGAATAGTCAATGTCTTTACAATTCTCCCATATAAAACTTTTTGAATTCTCAGGGTCTGAAACTTTCTTAAGAAATTCCTTATCTTGCACTAGTGAAACTCTAAAGTCTACTGAGATTATAAATTGGCATTCTGAAGGATCAGACCTTGCATTTGCTTTTGGCTACCACAGCCCCGCAGCTCAGAAGAAAAACTTTTAGCATGTTCACAAAGTCCAGCTTCTCAGTCTCTGCTTTGAACCAGAGAATTTATAGATTCAGTCTTGTGGTTCTCTTTTTTCAGAGTGCCTATAAATATTTGATGTGAACACTTCAATTCACAATCCTCATATTACATAACATTTATGGCAATGCTGGATGAGTCCTTGAAAACCTTGCTTTCAATGTGATTTCATTTAAGATGACAACAGCCAATTATTTAATTATCTATTTTGACATGGAATAACTTGGGTTGCCCGGGTCTCATTCCTGATTATTTTCTGTATTTTCCCTTAGTACTTTCATCACATTCCATTCCTAAAAGACCATGTAATGTTTGTTAGCATATTTTTTTAAATCTATAATTCCCTATTGGTACCAATTTCTATATGAGTCCAGTTTATTGGTTACACAAAAGAGAAACTATGTATTCCTAACTTAAACACGGGAAGACATCAACGGAGAGGTATTTTTGTAGCTTATAAGAGTAAATAGAGATGCCGAAGTACTGAGCTTGGAACGTTATCTGGAAGTTAGAACATGTAATCTACTTAGAACACTGTTTCTGGCAGTGAGATTTCTTTATTAACAGTGTTTAAAATCTATCTTGCCAAAAACGACAAAAATAGCATAAGCATAAATCACAACTAAAGTTCTCCAAAAGAACTTAGTTAACAGTAAAATGTTAGTGTCTGTGTGTTCCAAATATCTGGTGACCTGGTGTCTATTTTTAAACACTTAACAATTACCCTTGTCCTTAAGTTTTGCAATAAAACAATGCAAAGTCTTATCCTCTATAATGGAGGTAGCTCCTTGAGAAAATTAATTTTTTACACATTTCTGAAATTTACCTTCTTTTAGACAACTTGGCTGTTAATAGGTAAAATATATAATTTGATTATTTGAAAATAATCAGAAATTATTTCTTATGCATAGGGAAAAATCACTAAATATACTATTACTAATCATTTACTAAAAATATACAATATTAATGTCTACAGTCTTCTGGGTAATGTGCAAGATCTTGGTAATACACCTGTTAAGAATCCATTGCCATATTTTTGTCAAAATGTTCAAGATATATACTAGCTTTTGTAAGTTATTACTGAATTAAATGTATCTAATGATAAATTTCAGCTATCAAAAATTAGGAGATTTCTATTTTGTGTACCTATAAATAGCATGTCCATGTAAAAAATTACAAATCAGAATTGGAAATAAATATATGCAACAAAACTTGTAAGTATCATCATCAACGCAAATGTGCCAAAGCTGTTATCCATAGGCCCTCTATAATTTTTTTCCCAAATAAGGATTATCTGGTTATTGTTTCCTCATGTTAATCACCATCTATGTACCACAAAATATTATGTAAACCTTAATCAGTGTAATGTATACTGATTTATTGTTTCTTAATGTTTGCCAGTAGTATTGTAAATTGCTAATATTTCCATTTTAATTTTGTTTCAATTTGATAATTTTGTGTGGTGCTTAGCTTATTTTCATAAGTATTTTATTTATTTTTAGATTGTATTTGACAAGCTAGACTGAATAATAAATTATTTCTTATCTTATTCATTTTCTTAAATGTTTTATTTAGCATAGGGCTTTTTAAAGGATTAGCCCCAAAAAGAAGCCATGCTAGACAATTTTATGAGCAACAATTAGTATCTTACTCATTTTCTTCCAAAATTAACATATTTAAATTTACTGATTATTTCTGAAGTTTTATACCACTTTAATTCTATTGTCATTCTGAACATTAAAATATTTATATCTTCAATCCTAGCAGTATAGCTTGATACTACCTTCAAAGTTGGAACTTTTTTATTTCGAATCTTACCTCTATGAAACATTTTGTTCTTCTATTTTAAACATTTCTCAAGTTTTACATACAAATTCTAAATCACACATACATTATTTTTATTTTTCTAAACCATTTAGCAATTAACTTTAAGTTAAAAAAGCTGTTATACTCAATACAAATAAAATAACTTGACTTTCAAATTATAGGCTAAGGGTGTAAATGAGCATAATTATTACTTTTTTTGCATAGTTTGTGTTAGGAAAAAAAATGGCTTGACCCATTTTGAAACCCTTAACAGAGATCTTTAAGGGAGATAATTTATATTGTAAATAATGAACTTGTAATATATTTGTAAAGTTTTATTAGAAAAGATGACGTTTAACAGCTATAGTTATTTTGGTAAAATTGGAAGCACTTTTTCAGTGATTGCTGCTGCTGTTTCACTATAACCCTCCTGTGGATGATCATTCAATTGCTGCTCCCCATCTCCGAGCACAGGCAGGCAACTTCATTTTTAACCACTGTATGGAAACTAGCAACAAATAACAATTTAATGTGAAATTCACTGAAACAAATGTATATGACAGGATTTGTGACTTACAGGATTTTAAAAGTATGAAATAGGGCTAAAACAACAAACAAACAAATAACAACAACAGGAACAGATTAAAGACTGAATGTGGCATGAAGATAACTGCATACTAACCCTCACCTAGTTAGTAATATATTTGAAGACAGAGATTTTTGTCTTCTTCATCTCGGCATCTGTCTGAGGTTTAAATGTAGCAGATAAAACTATAAAGTACTTTCTGGCTGCTTCAAATTGGCCTTTCTTCCAAGCTAGACTAGAGGATATAATAGTTTACTAACATATTTGGGTCCTAGAATCCCAAAATACAAACTTTGATTATTAATTGCAGATGTTTCTTCCTAATATATGCATTTAATAATTTTCATTTCAGTACTGCTTTCATAGAATCCAACTAATTTTAATACGTTTTATTTTGTTATTTATTTATATATGTATGTGTGTATGTATTTCTCTTAAGACTTCTTTTTAACTCTTGAATTATTTAGAAATGTGTTTATTTCCAAATATTGGGAACTTTTCCAATGATCTCTTCTTGGTTTCTTTTTAATACAATTTCTGTTTTAAAAACGAATTATATTATTTTTATTCTTTTAAATTTCTTAAGATGTGTTCAATATTTTAGGTGTTATACCTTTGTGATTGTTCTATGTGAGCTTGAAAAAATGTATATTCTGCTGTTTTGGATTGAATATCTATAAATGTCAATTATATCATGTTGATTTAAAGTGCTATTTGTCTCTTCTGTATAATTACAGATGTTCTGCCCGTTTTTTAAATCAATTATTGACAAAAGGTAGGGAAGTCTCCAACTATGATAGGGATTTCTATATTTCTCCATTAAATGCTATTTTTTGAAATATATATAGAATTGCTGTTTTAAAAACAGAGATACCTTGAATCATCATGCCGCCTTGGACAATTGACCCCAATAACATCATGCTCTTTATTCTTGATTAAGTTCATTGCATGGTATATTTTTCATCATCCTGCTTTTAATCTGTCCGAGTATTTGCATTTAAAATGGGTTTTTATAAAAACAACAGTTATATTCTCTTATGTACTCTGATAATCCTTTGTTTGGATGCTTACACAACTATATCTAAAGTGATTATTAATCCTAAGTCAAAAGAACAAAGCTGGAGGCATCACGCTACCTGACTTCAAACTATACTACAAGGCTACAGTAACCAAAACAGCATGGTACTGGTGCCAAAACAGAGATATAGACCAATGGAATAGAGCAGAACCCTCAGAAATAATACCACATATCTATAGTCACCTGATCTTTGACAAACCTGAGAAAAACAAGAAATGGGGCATGGATTCACTATTTAATAAATGGTGCTGGGAAAATTGGCTAGCCATAAGCAGAAAGCTGAAACTGGATCCTTTCCTTACTCCTTATATGAAAATTAATTCAAGATGGATTAGAGACTTAAATGTTAGACCTAATACCATAAAAAACCCTAGAAGAAAACCTAGG
Organism: Theropithecus gelada; assembly: GCF_003255815.1. Lineage (NCBI taxonomy): Eukaryota > Metazoa > Chordata > Mammalia > Primates > Cercopithecidae > Theropithecus > Theropithecus gelada. The sequence continues at coordinate 128,723,241 of NC_037669.1, forward strand.
TAATACCATTCAGGACATAGGCATGGGCAAGGACTTCATGTCTAAGACACCAAAAGCAATGGCAACAAAAGCCAAAATTGACAAATGGGATCTCATTAAACTAAAGAGCTTCTGCACAGCAAAATAAACTACCATCAGAGTGAACAGGCAACCTACAGAATGGGAGAACATTTTTGCAATCTACTCATCTGACAAAGGGCTGATATCCAGAACCTACAAAGAACTCAAACAAATTTACAAGATAAAAACAAACAACCCCATCCAAAAGTGGGCAAAGGATATGAACAGACATTTCTCAAAAGAAGACATGTGTACAGCCAACAGACACATGAAAAAATGCTCATCATCACTGGCCATCAGAGAAATGCAAATCAAAACCACAATGAGATATCATCTCACACCAGTTAGAATGGCAATCATTAAAAAGTCAGGAAACAACAGGTGCTGGAGAGGATGTGGAGAAATAGGAACACTTTTACACTGTTGGTGGGATTGTTAACTAGTTCAACCATTATGGAAAACAGTATGGCGATTCCTCAAGGATCTAGATCTAGAAGTACCATATGACCCAGCCATCCCATTACTGGGTATATACCGAAAGGATTGTAAATCATGCTGCTATAAAGACACAGGCACACGTATGTTTATTGTGGCACTATTCACAATAGCAAAGACTTGGAATCAACCCAAATGTCCATCAGTGACAGACTGGATTAAGAAAATGTGGCACATATACACCATGGAATACTATGCAGCCATAGAAAAGGATGAATTTGTGTCCTTTGTAGGGACATGGATGCAGCTGGAAACCATCATTCTCAGCAAACTATCGCAAGAACAGAAAACCAAACACTGCATGTTCTCACTCATAGATGGGAACTGAACAATGAGATCACTTGGACTCAGGAAGCAGAACATCACACACCAGGGCCTATCATGGGGAAGGGGAAGGGGGGAGGGATTGTACTGGGAGTTATACCTGATGTAAATGATGAGTTGATGGGTGCTGACAAGTTGATGGGTGCAGCACAGCAACATGGCACAAGTATACATATGTAACAAACCTGCACGTTATGCACATGTACCCTAGAACTTAAAGTATAATAATAATGAAAAAAAAAAAAAGAATTTCAGTATCAGCACCAACATGTAAAGAGCTTCTGAAGTTGTTACTTCACTTAATTATTTTAAAGCTGAGCAAAGAGAAAATTATTTACATTTTTTTGAACCCATCACATAACTAAGGTTGCGGAGCAATCTACCATCCTAGTATTTGGAGAAAGAGAAATTCTTTAGTCCCAGCCAAGATCTGCATACCTGAAATAGATCTTGCTGAGCCAAAACTGGTAGAAACATTTAAATAACATTTTAAAGATTACTGGCCGCTGAGTGTGAACTAATATGAGACTGAGAAACTTGTCTCCTTAGGATGCCCACAACTCTTTAGTGAATATTATCACGATAAACTCCACTAAGTGAAGAATCAGGAAAGATATCATGGCACTGGAAGAAGAAAAGAAATATTAACCATTGTGAAATATGCTCATTGTGTTCTTCCCAAGAAAGGCCTACTTTCTAGGGAAAAATATTTTAACAAACCCGGATCTGACATGAAGGAGAAACATTGTTCTGACTGCAGCCCCTTTTAACCTTTCTGTTTTACATAAAAGAGTAAAAAGACCTAAGAAACACTGTGGAGTTCTTTGCCTCAGAGAACAGGCCATTAAATGATGGATCTAGTCATAAGATTATAGAATGATTCTCTTCAGTCATCCCTTTACCACTAACTATGATGCCTCCAATATAATAACAGTGGATTACAGAGAAGAGAGCTACAGGAAAAATACTATCCCTTAAGGGAAGTACTTAGTGAATCCCGAAGACAGCAAGATAGACAAATACATATAGTTGAAATCACTGGTATCTATGACTACAGAAAACAGCTCAACTCCTAGCCACAGTAACATCAATCCTTACAAAAAAGCTTATTTTCTCAGTTCGTGTTACCTGATACAAAATGACCAGCTTTCAACAGTAAAATTACAAGTCATTCTAAAAGCCAAGTACAGTCTGAAGATGCATAGGAAGCATCAGAGCCAGATTCACATATGACATTGACTTTGAATTTATGAGACCAGTAATTAAAAATAACTACAGCAAATATATTAAGGGCTCTAACGAAAAAAGGAAACATGTAAGAACAGATGGGTAGTATGATAAGGGAGATGGACATGTTCAGAAAAAAAGTCAAAGGCAATGCTAGAAATTACAAAAAAAAAAAAACCTACAGAAATGAAGAATGCCTTTGATGAGCTCCTCATTAGACTAAAAAATTATGAAAATAATCATGAGCTTGAACATAGAATAAAAGAGGTTCATAAACTGAAATACAAAGAGAAAAAAAGAATAAACCAACAGAGTTCCTATTAGCTTATTGTTCCCGAGGTTTTTGCCTCAAATAAACAGATATCAATTGCCACATCTTTCTGCGTATACCTATCTCTCTACATTTTAAGGTAGCAGTTTGCCCTGTTATCTCATTTTTTCTGAAGTGTTCAAAACATTGATTTTTTTTTAATTTTTTGATATAATACAGGAGTTATAACTTTCAAACTGTGTCTATGTTAGTGCTGAACATGAAAGTAGATATTTATATTTTCAACCATAGCTTCTGTTATTCTTTAAAAGTCTATTTAAACCTGACAAAATAAAATGAAGCAAAACGCTTTCTACATACCTCCACACTTCATGAAAATTTTATCAGTGTATATCCAGGTCATTGAAATATTCAAACCTAAAGCAAATATATGTTTCTATGTTTATCCTAGGAAGTGGTTACTAAGTTTTTGTGTTTTTTTTAAATAAATTATTCAGTCATACAACGTGTATAAAGTTTTAAAATATTTCTTACAGTTTATATAATGTTATTTAAAATAAATCAAAAAATCACATTCAGTTAACAGATGCATCTGACATAGAATTTAGCTGCTTTAAGTATTTTTGATCATCTTAATCATTTATTCTTTTGTGGAGGAAAGAAATCCAAATTTGGAAGGTGACTTCTGGAGTAGCTGTTCAAGTTTGTTTTGCTGTTCATATGCTTTCCATTTAAACAACCAAAACTGGTAAAAAGTAGAAAAACAAAGAAAATACGTAAGGTTGCTGAAAATTTTCCTGAAGCAATACAAGGAAAAAAAAAAAAAAAAACTAGAAATTTTAAATCTCCATAAGAACAGCAGTAGTCCATAATACTTGAGATGCAACCAGCTTCCTTTATTACCTCCCTTAGTCAGCATGGTCAAAGCTTTACACTGGGTGTATAAGAGTAAGGACATAGTGTTCCTTTTCCCCAAGTTCCCTGTCAAGGGCTACAATATCTCATCAGAGGGGCAGGCCTCTAGCTTTTCTCTTCTACCTCAGCTCTGTGTTGCAGAAGTTCTCTTCCAAGAATGAATAATCATTATTTTTGGGACTCTCTTTCTCAGCGAAAGAGAGGTCCCATGGTGGGGATCTCAGCCATGTCATGTAAACACAGCACTATGAAGCTTTTCCTAAGGAAAATCATTTTATTTGAAACAGATAAAACTTGGGTAACTTCACTCTGAGTTAAGTTAAAGAGATAAGGGTATTCTAAAACAATTCAAGTTTTGTGGTAAGCAGTTGCCACCAGGGAAATGCAAATCAAAAACCACAACAAAATACCAACTCACACCTACTAGAATTGAAAATCGAATACTACCAAGTGTTGAGGAGGATGTAGAGAAATCAAAACCCTCATATACTTCCAGCAGACATGTAAAATTTTGCAACCACTTTAGAAAACAATTGTCAGTCCCCCAAAGTTTATACATGGAGTTATACAATCCAACAATTCCCATTCTACTATATACCCAATTAAATTGAAAACAAAAGTCCACACAAAAACATGTGCACAAATGTTTATAGCAACATTATTCATATAAGCCCAAAATGTCATCAAACTGAATATTCATCAGTTGATGAATAAATAAAATGTGATATATTTATACAATAAAATGCAATTTGACCATATAAAAAGAAATTAAGCACTGATTCATGCTACATACAGCATGTATAAATTTTAAAAACATTATTTTATGTGAAATAATTTAGTCACAAAAGATTACATATTACAAGAATCTATCTATCTATCTATATCTATCTATCTATCTAGCTAGCTAGCTACCTATCTATGTATCTATCTATCTATAAAGAATAGGCAAATTAGTAGAAGCATAGAGCAGGTTAATTATTTCCTAAGACCGATGATGTTGAGGAAAATGGAGGGAGATTGACTACTAATGGCAATGGGTTTCTTTGAGTGGAGGCATTGTGAAAATATTTTAAAGTTAATGAGGTTAAAGTATTGTACAAATCTGAACATATTAAAAACCATTAAGATGTAAATTTTAAATAAGTGACTTGTATAGTAGAGGATTATATATCAATAAAGTTAATATTTAAAAACTAAGATTTTATTATTCTAAAATTATTGTATAAATAATTACACTTTCTATCATTTTTTTCTCTTACTATGTGTCAGAAACTACTTTCAATATCTTAAAACCACATTATAAATAGGCAAGATATAACTTCTTCATTACAGTTTTACAGATGATGAATTAAGCTCAGATAATTTAACTTTTAGAAGCTCTCATGGTGTCATCTGTAGGATATAAATTTAGGACACTACACATTATTACAGAAGTTGCCCATGGAAGTTATGGGGTATGTGAAAACATACCTAAAAGACAAGCATGATGGCTATAGGAGGATTTCACTCAAGTTAAATAAACTCACCTTTAACTGCTTGCTGTGGAAGATAGAGCCATTAAATTTTGAGGTTAAATTAGACACAAAACAAGATAATAACCAATATTGATAACCATTATTCACACATTATTTGTTGGAATATAATTTTATAATTTTTGGATTATAATTTGATAGTTCCTCTTTAAATTAAGAGTTTAAAATCAAGCAGTATGCTTGTAGAAATATATTCTCCATAATATCTCTAAGACATTAGCTTGTTTTTACCTTGACTACCAACCCATCTTATACATCCCTGTCATTTTCAACCAACCTTCTCAAAAGTCAAATTGCTCTCCTCTTTTGCTCCTAAACATGTCCTTCTTCAACCATTTGTAACTGTATAGTCAGAAAGATTGTAAAAATATGTAAAGCAAGTGATGTCATGTCATCACTTAAAGTTTTCAAAGGTCTTTTCGGTTCACTTACAGAATGCTAACTCCTTACCATTTCCTACAAAGCAGTACATGACCTAACTCCTGATCTACACTCTCATTATCCACACTAAGCTTCTAAACACATAAACTTCTTTACTTTTCTTTAAAAATTAGTAATCCTTTTAAATATATTACCTTAACATTGGTTCCCTCTGTTTAGAACACTACTCTTCTAGTATGTAGCATATCTAGTTTATTACCTATTTTATTGATATTTTGAGCTGTTGATTTTGTTGATATTTCATTAGTTTACTATTTTTGATTTCATTAGTTTTTGTTCTAATTTTTATTTCTATTATTCTGCTAACTTTGTGCTTAATTTGCTTTTTTCTAGATTCCAAAGATAGCTGGATCCCACAAATTTTAAGTTATACATTTAATTTCATGTAGTTCAAAATATTTTATAGCATTTCTCTTGAAATTTATTTTGATCCATGTGTTGTTTAGAAGTATTTTAATTTTTAAGTATTTGGAATTTTTTTACCTATCTCTCTGTTATTGATGTTTCTTTATTTTCATTATGTCTGAGATAATATTCTGTGTGATTTCTATTCTTTTAAATTTATTAAGTTGCATTTTATGGCCCCAAATGTGATCTGTCTTGGTGAATATTCCATGTGAGATTGAGAAGAGTGTGTATTCTGACACTGCTGTATATTTTATAAATGTCAATTAGAGCTATTTGATTGATGGTGCCATTCGGTTCAACCATGTCCTTATTGATTTTCTAACTGCCAGAACTGTCCATTACTGATAGAATACTGTTGAAGACACCAGCTTGATAAAACAAAAACATCAGCCAAATTAAATTTAAAGGAGTTTAATTGAGCAAATAATTATTCATGAATCAAGCAGCCTTCCAAGACAGAGTAGGCTGAATGACTCCAGCACAGCCACATTGTGGAAGATTTATGGACAAAAAAAAGAAAAGCGACTTATAGAAAATGGAAGTGAGGTACAGGAACAGGGATATTGGTTACAGTTTGAACAAGATTCAAACAGTTGGCTACATTTTATTGGCCAAAACTTGGTGATTGGCACAAGTGTAGCTATGATCTGTTTACACCTCCACTTGTTCACAATGCACAGAGAAACCATTAGGCCAAACTTAAACTGTGTAAGGAGACAGGTTTGGGCTAAATTTTATTTAACAAGTTATAACAGTAGATTTATCTATTTCTATTTTCAGTTGTATTAGTTTTTGCCTTGTGTATATTAACACTGTTACTAGGTGCATACACAGAAATAATCATTATAAATTGACTCCTATATCTTTATGTAATGCCTTTCTTTATCCCTGATAAATTTTCTCAATATAAAATCAGCTTTGCCTGAAATTAATATAGCTAATTCAGCTTTCACTTGATTAGTGTTTCCATGGTATATCTTTCCCTCTCTCTTTAAAAACTTATATGTGTTTGTGGATTTAAAGGGGATTTCCTGCAGATTACATAGAGTTGGGTAAGTTTTATTCTTTAAATTACTCTGACAGTTTATGTTTTTAATTGTCATATTTAATCCAGTGACATTTAAAGTGATTATTGATATTCTTGGATTAATAAGTATAATATTTGTTTTTCTTCTATTGTATTCATTGCCTTTTATCTTTTTTGTCTTCCATTCTTTTTCTGCCTTCATTGATTTTTTATTTATTTTGTATGATTTCATTTTTTTCTTTTCTAACTACATTAAATATACTTCTAATACTTCTATTTTACATTTTTATGGGTTGCCCTAACATTTGCAATATGTATTTACAATTAATCAAAATTGCTTTTTAAATAGCGGTATACCAATTCCCAGGAAGTTCAAGCATAATACTACAAAGTATTCCCAATTCCTCTCTTATTCCTTTTAGCATTGTTGCAAATCATTTTATTTATTTATAAGTGACAAATACTAAATTAATCACTGTCCTTATCACTTTGAAAAACTTGTTATCTATTAAATCAATTAAGGAGAAAAATGAAATATTTTATTGTATCAATATGTATTCCTTATTTAAGACTGTTTTGTTATTTACCTATAACTAAGTTTCTGACTTATATCATTTTTCTTCCATCAAAATAATTTCTTTTAAAATTCCTTACAAGACCTATCAAGTAGCAATAAATACGTTCAATTCGTATTTGTCTGAGATAATCGTCATTTCTCTTGCAATTTTAAAGTACAATTTTTCTGAATACAGAATTCTAGGTTGGTATATTTTTTACCTTATTTAATATATTACTTCACTCTTTTCTTGCTTGTGTCAATCTTAAAAATAAAAAAGACAACATAGAAAATTATCTCTAAAATTGTTGGCTTTACCTGAGAATAAGAAATATGTATTACAATATAGGATGCATGGAATCATAAGCCATCAGTGCATTTGGTGAGGGAGGGGAAAATATAAGCTTCTATTAGAAATAAGAAATTTACACTGGCTTCTTAAAAACAGTTTTTATTGATTTCAGAGGTTCAAAGTCAGATTTATTTATTCCTTGTAAGTGAAGGTACCATTTCTAGGTAGGGGTTCTTCTGAAAGCATCTTGTCTGAATTACTGCAGCACTAATTAATGTCTATTGATGAACCTAATCAAAGCAAGAAGTGCATGAAAGATGCTAAATGGTTTATTGTGCAGTTCTTAGAAAGTCCTTGATAACAGTTCTTGTCTCAGACATATAAGCATGAGCCTCCTCTATTTCATAACTTCTTTGTCTGCACCCAACAAAAGTGATTTTATCCTGTGTCTGCAATGTTCATATTTGATTTCTGAAGAGAAAACCGAGGTAAATTTTATGCATGCTCAATGATGAATAGGTCATTATGTTTCTCTGTCTTTTTAATTTTTTCTTTCGTTTTATGCAGTTTGAATATAATATGTCCAAATTTAAATGTTCTGGTATTTATATTGCTTTGTGTTCTCTGAGTTTTTCAGATCTGTGGTTTCACTAATTTCACTTGAAACCACAATGATTTCACTAGGTCATTAGTTTCAGAAAGTTCTTTGTCATATTGCTTCAAATATTTTTTCTTTCCCTTTTTCATTATTCTTCTATTATTACTATTGTGTGTATATCACACATGTTGTGATTGTCTCTTTTTTTAATATTATGTTCTTTTATATTCTTTTTTATCTTTCAGTTTTGGAATTTTATGTTGTCATTTCATCAATCTCTCTGTTCTTTCCTTGGCTGTGTTCAGTCTGCTAAAGGGATTGAAGTCACTCTTCATTTCTATTATAATTTTTTTTTAGCATTTCCTTTTTATGCTTTCTTAAAATTTCTACCTCTCTAGTTGCATAACCCATCTATTCTTGCATTTTTTCACTTTTCCATTAGACCCTTTAACGTATTCATTATCATTGTTTTAATTTGTTGTCTTTACAAGCCCAATATGTATGCCATATTCAAGTCTAGCTAGATTCTTTCTCTACCTCTTTAAACTATATTTCTAGTATTCCATTCTCATCCGTCTATAAGGACATAACCAAGTCTGAGAAATTTATTGAAAAAAAAAAGGTTTAATGTACTCACCGTTCCAATGGCTGGCGAAGCCTCACAATCATGACAGAAGGTGAAAGAGGAGCAAAGGCACATCTTATATGGTGGCAGGAAGGAAAAGAGCTGAGCATAAGGGAGAAAAACCCCTTCTAAAACCAACAGATCTTCTGAGAACTCACTCACTATCTTGAGAACAAGAGCGTGGGAGTAACTGTCCCCTCAATTCAATTACCTCCTACAGATCTCTCCCGTGGCATAAGGGGGTAGTGGGAACTAAAATTCAAGATGAGATTTGGGTGGGGACACAACCCAATCATACTTTTATGCCCCTGCCCCCTCTCAAATCTCATATCCAAAATAATTCAAAACACAACCATGCCCTTCCAACAGTTCCCCAAAGTCTTAACTCATTTCAGCATTAACTCAAAAGTCTTAAGTTCAAAGTCTCATCTGAAACAAAGCAATTCCCTTTTGTCTAGGAGATTATAAAATCAAAAGTAAGGTACTTCTTAGATCCAGTGGGGTTACAGGGTTAGGTAAATACACCCACTGCAAATAGAAGAAATTGTTCAAAACAAAGGGACCACAATCCCCATGGAAGTTCAAAATCTAATAAGACAGTCATTAAAATGTAAAGTTCCAAAATGATCTCCTTTGATTCTATGTCTCACATCTAAGTCATGCTGATGTAAGAGGTGGTATTCCACAGCTTTGGGTAGCTCTGCCCTGTGACTTTGCTGGATACAGTCTTCTGTTCTGGCTGCTTTCATAGGCTGGCCTTGAATGTCTGTGGCTTTTCCAGATGCATGGTTCAAGCTGTCAGTGGATCTACCATTCTAGGGTCTGGAGGATGATGGCCCTCTTATCACAGCTCCACTATGCAGTGCTTCAGTGGGGACTATGTGTGGGGACTGCAACCCAATATTCCTTTCCTCATTGCCCCAACATAGGTTCTCCATGAGGGCTCCACCCTTGTAGCACACCTCTGCCTGAACATTGAGGTGTTTCTATACTCCTCTGAAATCTAGGCAGAAGTTCCCATACATCAATTTTTGTCTTCTGCACACCTTCAGGACCAATACCCTGTGGGAGCTGCCAAGGCTTGGAGCTTGTACCCTCCGAATCCATATCCCAAGCTATATATGCATCCCTTTTAGCCATGGCTGGAGCAGCTGGGACACAAAGCACAAAGACCTGATGGTTCACACAGCAGGCACACACTTGACTGAGCCCAGGCACTATTTTTCTCTCCTAGGCCTCTGGTCCTGTGACAGGAGAGGCTGCTGTGGATATCTGACATGCCTTGGAGATATTTTCCCCATTATCTTTGTGATTAACATTTGGCTTCTTGCTACTTATGCAAATTTCTGAAGCCAGCTTGAATTTCTTCCTAGAAAACTGGGTATTCTTTCCTCCTGTATCATCAGGCTGCAAATTTCAAACTTTTATGCTTTGTTTCCTCTTGAATTTTTACCACTTAGAAATTCTTCCAGCAGACACCCTAAGTCATCCCTCTCAAGTTCAAAGTTCCACAGATCTCTAGGGCAGGGGCAAAATGCCAACAGTCTCTTTGCAAAGCAAGAGTGATCTTTACTTCGGTTTCCAAGAAGTTCCTCATCTCCATCTGAGACCTCCTCAGCCTGGAATTTATTGTCCATCGCTATCAACATTTTGGTTAACGGTATTCAACAAGTGTCTAGGAAGCTCAAATGTTCCTACATTTTCTTTTTTTCTTTTTTTTTTAATCATACCTAAATACTAGGGTACATATGCACACAGTGCAGGTTTGTTACATATGTATACATGTGTCGTGTTGATGTGCTGCACCCATTAACTCTTCATTTACATTAGGTATATCTCCTAACGCTAACCCTCCCTCCTCCCCCCTCCCCACAATAGGACCCGGTGCGTGATGATCCCCTTCCTGTGTTCAAGTGATCTCATTGTTCAATTCCCACTTGTGAGTGAGAACATGCGGTATTTGGTTTTCTGTTCTTGTGATAGTTTGCTGAGAATGATGGTTCCAGCTGCATTTATGTCCCTACAAAGGACATGAACTCATCCTTTTTTATGGCTGCATAGTATTCCATGGTGCATATGTGCCACATTTTCTTAATCCAGTCTGTCACTGATGGACATTTCGGTTGATTCCAAGTCTTTGCTATTGTGAATAGTGCCGCAATAAACATACATGTGCATGTGTCTTTATAGCAGCATGACTTAATAATCCTTTGGGTATATACCCAGTAATGGGATGGCCAGTTCAAATGGTGTTTCTAGTTCTAGATCCTTGAGGAATAGCCACACTGTTTTTCACAATGGTTGAACTAGTTTACAGTCCCATCAACTGTGTAAAAGTGTTCCTATTTCTCCACATTCTCTCCAGCACCTGTTGTTTCCTGATTTTTTTAATGATTGCCATTTTAACTGATGTGAGATGGTATCTCACTATGGTTTTGATTTGCCTTTCTCTGATGGTCAGTGATGATGAGCATTTTTCATGTGTCTGTTGGCTGTATGAATGTCTTCTTTTGAAAATTGTCTGTTCATATATCCTTTGCCCACTTTTTGATGGGGTTGTTTGTTTTTATCTTGTAAATTTGATAGAGTTCTTTATAGGTTCTGGATATTAGCCCTTTGTCAGATGAGTAGAGGGCAAAAATTTTTCCCATTCTGTAGGCTGCTTGTCCACTCTGTTGGTAGTTTCTTTTGCTGTGCAGAAGCTCTTTTGTTTAATTAGATCCCATTTGTCAGTTTTGGCTTTTGTTGCCGTTGCTTTTGCTGTTTTAGACAGGAAGTCCTTGCCCATGCCTATGTCCTGAATGGTATTACCTGGGTTTTCTTCTAGGGTTTTTATGGTTTTAGGTCTAATATTTAAATCTTTAATCCATCTTGAATTAATTTTTGTATAAGGAGTAAGAAAAGGATCCAGTTTCAGCTTTCTACTTATGGTTAGCCAATTTTCTCAGCACCATTTATTAAATAGGGAATCCTTTCCCCATTTCTTGTTTTTCTCAGGTTTGTCAAAGATCAGATGGCTGTAGATGTGTGGTATTATTTCTGAGGGCACTGTTCTGTTCCATTGGTCTATATCTCTGTTTTGGTACCAGTACCATGCTGTTTTGGTTACTGTAGCCTTGTAGTATAGTTTGAAGTCAGGTAGCGTGATGCCTCCAGCTTTGTTCTTTTGGCTTAGGATTGTCTTGGCAATGTGGGCTCTTTTTTATTTCCATGTGAACATTAAAGCTATTTTTTTCCAATTCTGTGAAGAAAGTCATTGGTAGCTTACTGGGGATGGCATTGAATCTATAAATTACCTTGGGCAGTATGGCCATTTTCACAATATTGTTTCTTCCTATCCATGAGCATGATATGTTATTCCATTTGTTTGTGTCTTCTTTTATTTCACTGAGCAGTGGTTTGTAGTTCTCCTTGAAGAGGTCCTTTACATCCCTTGTAAGTTGAATTCCTAGGTATTTTATTCTCTTTGAAGCTATTGTGACATTCCTACATTTTCTTATCTTCTGAGCTTTACAAATCTCTAGGATGTTTCAAACCTTCGCACATTTTCCTTTCTTCTTCTGAGCCCTACTAACTGTTCCAACCTCTGCCTATTACTCAGTTCCAAAGTCACTTCCACATTTTGGGGCATCTTTACAGTAGAACCCCACTCTACTGGTACCTATTTACTCTATTAGTTCCTTCTCACGCTGCTATAAAGACATACTGAGACTGGGTAATTTATAAAGAAACAATGTTTAATAAACTCTGTTCCACATGAATGGGGATGCCTTACAATCATGGTGGAAGGCAAAGGAGGAGAAAATGCATGTTTTCCATGGCGGTAGGATGGAAAAATGCAGAGAAAAATGGGGAAAACACCCTTATGAAACCATCATATATTGTAAGAACTCAATCACTATCACGAGAACAGCAGCATGAAGGCAAACACACCCAGGATTCAATTTCCTCCACCAGGTCCCTGCTATGACACATGGGGATTATGTGAGCTAAAATTCAAGATGAGATTTGGGTGGAGACACAACCAAAAGACACCAATATTTACTATAGTTTAGTATGTCTTTTTTTTTTTTTTTTTTTTTTTTTTTGGTTCAAGCCAAACTTGAAAGCCTGGTAAAAAGAATTGAAGTAAATTGGCCTTTAACGTGAAGTTCTATGTTTATCTGGCAGTGGTTAGGCTGTGTTTACTGCTTGTAGTTATAGGTGTCAGACATGAATCTTATTCTGGTATCCTAGATTACTCTCCCTGTTACGTAAAAGCCCTATTGATGTAGTAGTAAGGTGTGGGGAAGAGGAAGCATTCTATGGTACTATGATTAGATCTGAGCCCTTTAGGGAGCCTGTGTGCTTGGGCTGTAACTTTCACAATTGCTTCTTCATTACATGCATTTTGCTCACCTAAGTGAGACAGGGAGGTTGGAGAATGATGAAGATAGGTATTTTCCTTTTGCTATTGTTAAGGTTAGCAAAGGCTGGAGATAGGTATTTTTATTCTCACCTAGTTTGTTAGGCTCTAATAAAATTATAGTAGATTAGGATCTGGTTAAGAAGTTATCTCTTAAGGAAAATCCTTGATAGAAAGAATAAAATGCTCTGGATGTGTTTAGAAATAACTAAATTTCTCCTGATGCTGACAGAGGCATGAGGGGATATATGACAATATGTGAGACAATATATGAAAGGGGGATTTTTATATATGTATATAAATATATATCATGAAGCAGTTTTCCCCCAAAATTTTCTCATGATATTGAGTGAATTCTCAAACAATCTGATGGTTTCATGAGGAGTTCTTCCCATTTACTCTCTTTTCTCTCTCCTGCCTCCATGTGTAGAAGGTGCTGGCTTCCCTTTCCTCTTCCACCATGATTATAAGTTCCCTGAGGCCTCCCCAGTCACATGGAATGGTGAGTCAATTAAATCTTTTTTCTTTATAAATTATGCAGTCTCAGGCAATTCTTTATAGTAGTGTGAAAATATATTAATACAGTAAATTGATACCACAGACAGTGAGGCACTGCTATAAAGATACTTGAAAATGTAGAAGCAATTTTAGAACTGGTTAACTCTCCAACCAGCAGAGGTTGGAAAAGTTTGGAGGGCTTAGAAAAAGACAGGAAGCCATGGAAAAGTTTGGAACTTCCCAGAGACTTGTTACATGTTTTTGACTAAAATGCTGATAATGATGTGAACAATGAAGTCTAGGCTGTTGTTGTCTCAGATGGAGATGAGGAACTTCTTGGGAACTGGAGCAAAGGTCACTCTGACTATGCTTTAGCCATGAGACTGGTGGAATTTTGCCTCCCTTAGAGATCTGTGGAACTTTGAATTTGAGAGAGATGATTTAGGGTATCTGGTTGAAGAAATTTCTAAGAAAGAAAGCATTCAAGCAGTGAGAGTGTGTAAAAGTTTGGAAAATTTGCAGCCTGACCATGTGATAGAAAAGAAAAGCCCATTATGGGGGAAGAAATTCAAGTTGGCTGCAGAAATTTGCAAAAGTCATGAGGAGTCATGAAAGTCATGAGAAGGGAAAAATGATTACATGGGATGGGTCCAGGGCCTCCCTGCTGTGTGCAGTCTTATGACTTGGTGCCCTGCCTCCCAGTTGCTCCAGACATGGCTAAAAGGGGCCAAGGTACTGCTCAGACTGTTGCTTCAGAGGGTGTAAGCCCCAAGCGTTGGAAGCTTCTACATGGTTTTAGTCTTTCAGGTGCTCAGAAGACAAGAATTGATCTTGGGAACTCCTGCCTAGATTTCAGAGGAAATGACTGGATGTCCAGGCAGAAGTTTGCTGCAGCAGTGGGACATCCATGGAGAAACTCTGCTAGGGCAGTGCAGAAGGAAAATGTGGGATTGGAACCCCCACAAGTCTTTACTGGGACACTGCCCAGTGGAGCTTTGAGAAGAGGGCCATCATCCTCCAGATTCCAGAAAGGTAAATCTACCGAAAACTTGCACCATGCACCTGGAAGAACCACATATACTCAACACCAGCCTGTGAAACAAACAGGATGAGTCCCCTTCCACTGCAAGGCCACAGTGGCCGAGCTTCCCAACCTCTTGCATCAGCTTTACCTGGATATGAGACATAGAGTCATAGGAGATTATTTCAGAGCTTTAATATTTAATGACTGTCTCACTGGATTTCAGACTTTCATGGGGCCTGTAACCTTTCAATTCTAGCCGATTTATTCCATTTGAAATGGGAACATTTATTGAATGCCTGTACTCTCATTTTATTTCAGAAGTAACTAATTTGCTTTTGACTTTACAGGCTCCTAGGCAAAAAAGATTTTTCTTTTCTCTGATGAGACTTTGGACTTGGACTTTTGGGTTAATGCTGAAATGAATTAAGATTTTGGGGTACTGTTGGGAATGGATGACTGTTTTTGAAATGTGAAAGTGCCATGTGATTTGGGAGGGGCCGGGGAGGAATGATAAGTTAGGCTTTGTGTCTCCATCCAAATCTCATCTTGAGTTATAATCTCCACTTATCAAGGGAGGGAGGTGATTGGATCATAGAAGTGGTTTTCCCCATAATGTTCTTGTGATAGTGAGTGTGCTCTCATGAGATCTGATGGTTTTATAAAGATCTTTTACCCCTTCACTCTTCTTTCTCCTGTCACCATGTGAAGAAAGTCCCTGCTTCCCCTTTGCCTTCCACCATGATCGTAAGTTGCCTGAGGCATCCCTAGCCATGTGGAACTGTGAGTCAATTAAACCTTTTGCCTTTATAAATTACTCAGTCTTGGGCAGTTATTTATAGCAGTGTGAAAATGGAATAATAGGTATTGAATTTAAAAGCTATTGAATAGTTACTGAATTTAAAAGTTGAGCCAGAAACTGCTCTTTCATCAAGTAGACTCTTTCCTGAGAACAAATACTATGTCAATCTCATTTAACTCTGTACCTCTAACTTCTGATACATGCCATGCCACAATATGCACTTTATAAATACTTTTGGAATAAATAAAAGCCTTCAAAAAACATTCCAAATGTTTTACTGAAAGCATTAATATAAGTCACCACCGAACAACACCATTGGAAGCATAATATGGTATATCTCCTATTGCAGTGCCATGATTGTTCAGTAGCCTTCAGTTGTCTCTTCAATGCTGAAAAGAATTGTCCTTGTCATTGAGAGAATAACAAAAATATCAGTATTTTCAGTAAACTTCATTGAAAGAAACTTCATGAGATCAGAGGCCCAAAAAGGTAGTATGGCAGCATTCGTAATTTACAGAAATCTTGAATTAGTCATTTTTCACATTTTAACAGAGAATTTGCCACTGACTAAAGAAAGATGGTTAGAATACACTACACTAAGTCCCTTCCTTCCTTCCTTCCTTCCTTCCTTCCTTCCTTCCTTCCTTCCTTCCTTCCTTCCTTCCTTCCTTCCTTCCTTCCTTCTTTCCTTCCTTCCTTCTTACTTTTTAATACTCTGAGAAATCCAAGCCCTGTTATTCATTATGACTGATTTTCTACTAACTGTTCTGTGTGCTTACTTCAGGTAAGATTGATGACAAAAAATTATTCACATAAGTTGAAAGCAAAAAGTACTTGCCACACTGCAAGTTTTATATACAACAGAGTAAAACATGATTTAATTAGAAACAAAAAGTTTGTTTCTTAAGACTGCAGTTACATAAAGTTTTGAATTTAGGGGGCCAGATGGTTGTCTAAAATAGCACATATTTTAGAATCTTTTGTAGCAGCAAAGTAGATCAAGTTGTTGAGAGGTTCACTTTATTCAGGTCAACCAACAGTTGCTACATCCAAGCTGATTGAAATTCAGTGAAATAAAAAATGTAACTCCTATATTCCAGAATTTTACTGAGATAAAAGATACAACTTATTTCCCATTTTCCTGTTTATAGATTGGATAATGTAATAGAAATTTACTCAATAGTTTATAAAAATAGAAATATAAATACAAATATTTCAGGCAAATATGAACTGGAAGAGATAATTGACAGATAAATCAAATTTAATTAAATTCTTGATGATAGTCAGGATTCTTACATGTTACACAAATGTATTCTTACTATTAACATGTATATTAATTCAGGATTTGAAATGTGATTTACAAATAAAATTGGAGGAAATCACATTTAGTTAGAAGGAACTGAGAATTTAACTTCAGGGTCATTCAGAAAATATATTAAAATTATTAAACTCTTTATCATTAAAACCCACTAAAACTTAAATATTAGCAATTTCCTTAGCTTCTCTGATCATGCATTTACTTGTATGGCATTGGCAATATGACTAAATGATTGCTGAGAACCTTTTTCATTTTAATATCACTTAACTCTATCATTTACCTGACAAGAGGAAAAGAATAAACTTCATTTATTTTTATTCATTTATTTGGCAAATAAATATCAAGCAGTTACATGCAAAACAAATTTATGCTAAGGGAATAAATGCATCAAGTTCTTTTTCTCAGGGTACTCACATTTGATTGTGAATAGAAAGGCAGAAAATAAAGAAATGTGTAAGTATTAATGTGTTTAAAGAAACGTAATGCAATGGATGAGAGAGCATTAGAGAATTGTTCCATTTTTATATGGGGCAAAAGAAAGTGTGTTCAAGAGCAAAGGAGAGTTGAAGTGGAGAAAACACATTTTTAAAGTTGTCTTGTGGGTGTGCCTTTGAAATAATTGGCTCTTCTATGACTATCAATAGTTATTATTTTAAATTCTTTAACTGTGAACTTTGAGAATATGTTATTATAACATGTTTCTTTCTTCATTGGTACATATTAGGAAAAATTGCAAAATTAGGACAAGTTAATAAAGCAAGTAATAAAAGGCAAAACTAAGCATGCTTTCTTAAAAACAAAATTCTTAACTTTATTTTGAAACTTTGAAGAACCTTTTTTTAATGCTGATGTCATGCAGATATTTGAGAGAGAATTTTGAAAATGCAAGGGAAATAAGAAGATTAATCAACAACATTAACTTTTCAACACAAGAGGAATAATATCTGTTATAGTTGGAGTAAGATGTGGATAAATGTACAGACAAATTTATCCATTTGTATTTTATTTTCTGATTGTGAAAAAAGAGGAACTAATGCTAGAACTAATGAAAGAGGTTGTGAGAGTAGGAGGGTAAACTACCTGGACATATTAGTTCCCTGGATAATATTAAACATAACTAGAACAGTCTGGAAATAATTAAACAAGGCCAATTAATATTTGTGTTGGGGAACCTGAATTTAAAGCAACGTCAATAAATAATTTATTTTTCCTTATTTCTTCCATTTAAATCTCTCCCATAAAAAAGAACTGTGCTCCATATATCTGGAAAGCAAGAATAAAATAATTTAAGATATACTATTGAGATTTCAGTTAAGTAATATGTTTAATTTTATTATGTTTTATATAATACAAACTATATGTGTGGCATATATGTGTGTATGTTAAGCTGTATGTATAAGAAAAACACCAGACAACAGTTTTTAAAATATACATGTTAGAGAAAAATGCTTGTGTTTCAAGTACATTAGTTGATAGGCTTAAAAATATTTCTAATACAAAGCAATTATATTTACTCTATGAAGTACAGATTAGGAGCATAACTGATCAATAAGAAATTCCAGAGTTATATATATATATATAAAATCATACTATAATAGTTTCTTTCTAATAATACAGTTGTTTTTATTGTATGTTTTTCTCATGCTTTAACGATGCATTTTTTATTACCTTTAGCCACTTTTCTGTTGAATGTGAAAAGGAAGTGACATTTGTACATCTTCCTGTGTAAAATATAAAAGAAAAGATATAAACATGCTACTTTTAATTTTTTAGTGTATGTTATTAGTTTTTCTTTAGATTTGTGTCAGTTTTATAAGAATAATTTTTTTAAATGTCTGAATCCTTATAAGTTCACAAATATAACTTGCTACATAGATAGTTGGGAGTTTTGTGGTCTGAAATAACCTGAAAATAAAGAGATTACATATCAGTATCCTAGGCATCATTCTGTCTCAGAATCTTACATGCTTTTTGGCAAGCTAACTACATTTTTCACTGTTTATTTTTATTATAATTGAAATTCAACTACAAATAGCTTTAATAGCAGTATGGGAATATTATATCATATTTATTAATTATTTAGTAATAAATTTATTGACAAACACCAGATTTTTTTAAACAAGGAATTTTTAGTGATTCTAAAACTGCATTCCTTAGAAGAGTAGTATGTATTTTTGTGTCTTTCTCCCTTTGATTAACGAGGTTAAATATACCAAATAATATCACAGGCCTCATTTTTTTTCTAATTTCATGGAAGTAGCATAGACATATGTAGTTTTAGCTCAATATTCATTTTTCCTCTTTTCATTTACTAAGCGAAGAACAAATTATGCTGTGCTTAGTGCTACCTTGCTAGCAAAAACAGTTCCTCTTGCCGGAAAGGCTTAATGTGTAATTTAGCACTACTCAATGAGATATGAGGGAAAATGATATGTAAAATTTCTCAATCACATCCTCAGGGGAAGCTTTTTTCTCCTCTCCATCATAATCACTAGTATGAGAAGGGGTGCTAATGGACCAGCCTTGGCCTTGTAGATGAAAATGATGAAGGAAGAAGGTAGAAGGAAACTGTATACCTGTGTGACCTCTGGTATTTCACATGCCCTATCCTGTGGGTCACCTATTAGCTTAAACTTTTGCATAATTGAGAAAATGAGGGTTCTCTCTTATTTAAGGCACTATTGTTTGTTGTTTAGTAAGGCAGCCAAATAAATAACCTAGCTAATAAAAAATGTGTACTTTTAAAATATTCAAATATGAGACCTGCAGACGTTGAAATATTGTAATTAATGTATTCCCATTATTGAAGAATACGGTTTGTTGAAAATAAGTGTTTCTTCACTGAGATAGACTATATGAGAGAATAGTAATTCCTCCCTTCACATAACTTGGTATTCAGATGCTGTGAAGCTGATTTTTTCTTTAATACCTACAGACATGTTCTCTTAAATATAATCTACCATTTTCTTCTTGGTAACGTAGCAGAAAAATAAAGATTATTTCTAAAACAGCCTTCCTGCTTTCCAGTCCAAACCTAGGTCATTCTCTTCAGTCACCCTCTACCATATGGCTGTGTTTACCATCAGGTACAGAAGCCACAAATTAAATTCAAAGTCTCAGGAAAGCTAGCATTTCAAATCTTTTATCCTGAACTCAATATTGTCTTTCTGGGGTCTCTCACAATTCCTCTCTACTTCCCAGTTTAAGGAAGCTATTTTTACTATACCCACATGTTAAAAAATACAACTACTTATTCTCTTCTCCTTCTTCTCCCAGACAGGAACAAAAAAACACTAAAGCATTCTGTGGGTTCTTAATACATACACCCAGTTTGAGCCTGGTCCTAAAAGAATAAAACTGACCATTTTGAAAGGAGGCAATAGCTAAAATCAGATCTCAAATTGAACTATCAAATTGGTGAGTGAAAAGAAAACCAGACCTTATAGACTATTAATCAATACTTTCATTTATTTTGCCTACAAATAAGGCATGGAAATATCATATAATTGTCAACTTTGACTCCTAATTTAAAAAAAAAAACTGCAAGATTAAAAGGAACAAAAAACTAAATAGGCTTGTTATACTGTATTTATTGTGTTATATTATTTTGTTTGAGGGAAATTCCAGAAACAATTTCCTGGGTCAGAATTTCCCAAATTCTGTTCCCACTTCTGAGACTCCAATAAGTGAGGGGTGAGGTGCTAAGAACAGATGGTGGAGAAATAACTCACCTTCAGTCATAATTAGCTATATTAACTAACGTTCATATTTACAGCTTCAATAAATGAGTACTGTCTGCTTTATAATTATATTTTATTTGAATAAAATATTTAATGAGCTTTTACTGAATAAAAAGCCATTGTAGGACATTTCAAATACATTGAAATGATAAATTAATTGGTTTAGGTATGATTTTTCTTTATAATTTGGTAATCAGTCAGGAAAAAATAAAATTAATTAAATTTTTAGTCATTGTTTACATTTTGTTGTCCTCTTTGAGTTCTTTAAATACAACATGCCAAACACTTCTCTCATAGTAGATAAAATACTAGTTTGTTTCCCCTCCCAGCTGAAGCTCCAAGATAGCCAGACCCAAATAAAAGTGACTTTAGAATTCATAGTCCTTAACACTGTGTTTGCAATGCATTAGGTGCTCAATCATTTTTTTATGGAGTGACTTAATGAATTAGAGTCATTCACTGTACATAATTCTACAGTTAGTATTAGAAGTATCTCCAGATATGCACATTTCAGAATTGAACTTCTGTCTGAATTAGAGCTTTGCAAAAATTTAGAGAGAGAAAAATATCCACATAAGGTGTAAAATATAATGGGGAAGTTCTGGTAAAAAAAAAAATAAATAAAAAATAAGAATAATCCATTGGCCCAGAGACCATGGAATTGTCTTTGGAAGAAAGTCTAAAGGAGAGCTCTTAAAAGAGATTTGACAATTACCTTTCAGGACAAAATCTTCCAGGAAGATGTTCTGACTAGTATCCAACAAATGAAGGAGCAAACCTAGAAATTCTAAGAACCTAGTAAGATGAAACGTTATTGAGTGACATTGAGGAGATTACAGTTTCTCAACTAAAGTCTTTTGCTGCAAGAAGTCAGTTTTCTATTCCAGTAAATGAAATAACAGACTGCATACCACAGAGAATTAGGAGAAACATCTCTGAAGCACAATGCATTGCTCAACTAACACATCAGCAGATCAATTTAAATCTGATCACTCACAATACACTTCATATATGTCCAATAATTTTATGGTACTTCAGAAATATATCCAATAATTCAGCCCCAAAACACAACAAATTGTTTTCAGTTTGCTGTTGTTTTTATTTGTTTGTTTTATTTCCCCACTTGTCTTTTTTTTCATCACTTGTTGTTACAGGTGTATTTTTGCACCTTTTGAGTTTGAAAGGTGTATAAGACTCCAGCATTGTTCTTGTAAATTAAATCATCAACATGGTCATTATATAAAATATAATATCTTTTGAAAACTAGTTTTTTGGAAAATGAATTGTAGTGACTGTTTTTACTATAAAATTTTACTATACTATGAGTATGTCAGTATTTGTACTACTAATTAACTGGAAGGTTTTAGCAGAATATAAATGAGTATTATGTATTATGTCACTGAACTTCTCAAATAAGTAGAAGTCATTAACATGCTTTGTGTCGTTCTAGCCAACGAATGATTTCACTTTAAAATATAGAACTTTCTAATAATGACCTTGTAGCTAAGCAGATTATATTACTTCTAAAATGAATAAACACAAATATTCCTTATGAAATGATATTCTTACATTTGATTATACTGCTTTTTGTTGTCACAAAATTATATATGAACAATGACTTATAATCTCTGTTTTGCTGTATATGCTACAGAATATTAAAAGTAATCATGATACTGACTTTTCCATAGACAGAATTAGAATTGTGTAACAAACATATCAAATTTTGAAACAGATCTTGAGGAAATTTCTGAATTTAGACTTACTTAATTTCTCTCAGCATCGTGTACCCAATTTGTTAAAATGAAATGGCAATGCCTTTATCATAGGGCTGTTACAAAAATTACACACAAGATGTTGTATTTTTAGCTTGTCACTCTTAGGCCTTCCATGAATGATGATGACACTTTACTCGTTGTTGACATTTATTTCTAGAGAAATAGAGTGAGCTTATATAAATCTGTATTTAAGAATAAAGTTAGTGTTTTTATTTATGCTATCCAAGAAGAAAGAAATGGCATTCACCAAATATTTAATGAAACTTGTAATACAGTATTCCCTTTACTGAGAATATAATAGGGAATAAGGAGAGCAAGGTGCACCTTCTAAATATGCAATGGCAAATTCAGGTAAATATGATTTTGTAACAGTGAAACACAAAGAGGATTTTGACAGAGAGTATTCCCGAAAATGGGGCACATTTTACTTTGGAAAGGATTTCAGCGAGGACATAAAAGAAGATATAATCATTTCAGCTAAAACTAAATTATGAGAAGAAGCTTGTCATGTAAAGATGTAGATGTAGACAAAGGAACGGGCAATTGGAAATCTCACAACATAAGAATGAATTTACTATTTTTTATAATCAGAAAGTAGGTCCGTGTGTCTTGATTGCAATAAAGTATATTGTCAACAAGTTGGTGGGGGCCACATCACACAGTGCACTGTAGTAAATGCTATGGAGATGGGGTTTAGTCTAAGAGAATGAAAGCAATACTAAGTGGTATTTCCTTATTTTTTCAAAGGAGATTGTTGCTATTGTGGATAAAATGCATTTTGATGGGGCAAGTGAAACAACCAAAAAAAAAAAAAAAAAAATCAGAAGCTTCAATCATAGATCCTGATAAATCAATTTCTAAAGTTAAAATCATTGACATAAATAGACAATTAAAAGATGAGGTAGTTTTGTGGTTCGTAAGTGTGATATATGACTTTTAATGCTCATGTATGAGATGTGCCTCCCTCAAAGCTTAGGACTTCAGCACATGGCATAACATGAAAAAAAAAAAGAAAGAAAGAAAGAAAGAAAGAAACCCAAAATATATGAATGTAGAAAACAACTTTTATAAACAGGTCGATAGCAAATACATAATATGCAGAGTTTAAAGGCATTTTAAAAACCAGTGGATTCTTCAGTGAGCAAAATAAGTAATTTATAGGAAAATAAACAAAATTTATAGGTGGACTTCTTTTCATTTTATAGAGATACAGAGAGAATAATTGGGATATTTTTCGACATGTGATTGTAGGAAGACATCCTTGCGGAGAAGATAATTCAACTGAAAACTGAACAATTATAAAAAGCCATTAACAAAGTGCTTTCTGCAATATTTAACAGATACAGCTAGCTAGATGCCAAGGAAGAGTCAGAAAACAACAATATGAATAGAGGCAAAAATGTCAGAATTTCACTGTGGTCTGAATTATGGAACCCCAAAAAAGAAACTTTAATTCTTGTCTGGACACCATGAAATTGATGTCATTTATCAACTACAGTTGTTATGAAGAGGGCTCTTAACATAATTGCTGTTATTTTTGCAATAATGTGATGAACTACCAAAACAAGCTGAAATTCAGCAATGTTCATTCTCTTGGACTATAAGTATTTGTTTCTGTCTTGCTGTATATTATATATATAATCTATTTAAAAGTTCATTTAATTTTTTTTAGATTCTCATGTCTTGTTTACTTACCATATATTTAAATAAAAATACATATTTTTATGAAGATGTCCCATTGGAAAATAAATTAACTATAACCAACTTCCGTAAATGTTTTATTTTCTCTCCAAATGTATAAAGAACCTCTGAAAGAGTCCCATTTTTACATTTTGAGGTCTTTTGCCTTCTATTTATTGTTTTGTTGGGATTCAGTGGAGGATATTTGGTGGAGAATTGATTCTGAAACTTTCCAAAATATGGATAATATTTTGCTCATTTTCCATTGTGGGTTATCATAGAGAAAAGTTTCCATTTTAATAATCTATTTACAGGTCTGGCAATAGCTATTTTCTTTTTCTTTTTTCTTTTTATTTTAGGTTTTATTTTAGGAACATGTGAAGTTTCTTGTATAGGTAAACTATGTCATGTGGGTTTGTCGTACAGTTTACTTTATCACCTAAGTGTTAAGCAAGCTCAGTGCCCAATAGTTATATTTTCTGCTCCTCTCCCTCATCCCACTCTCCACCATGAGGTAGACCCCAGTGTCTGTTATTTCCTTCTTTCTGTTAACGAGTTCTCATCATTAAGCTCCCACTTGTAAGTGAGAACATGTGGTATGTGTTTTTCTGTTCCTGTGTTAGTTGGCAAAGGATAATGGCCTCCAGCTCCATATTTGTTTCCCTCTCCAGCATGTTATTTTTTTTTAATTTTTAGTAATATCCATTCTGACTGGTATGAGATGGTATCTCATTGTGGTTCTGACTTCCATTTCTGTGATGGTCAATGATATTGAGCTTTTTAATTTTTTTCATGTGCTCCTTGGCCACAAGTACGTTTTGTTTTGAAAAGTGTTTGTTCACATCCTTTATCCACTTTTCAAGGTGGTTGTTTGCTATTCTCTTGTAAATTTGTTCAATTTTCTTATAAATTCCATGACCTAGCCACTGTACCTTTTTTATTTTGAAAACATACAATAAATTAAGAACCAATAGCACAGTTGACGGGTCTCTCTGTGACACTTGCCATCTTTCCTCTCTTCATAGCTATAAGAAAATATTTTGGAAGAAGAGTTTCTGATAAACACCACTTAGAGAAGCTCTGAGCATCCATTATTATAAATGGTTGACTAAAATTTGGGGTAAAGCATCCTATTAAAAATGAAGTTAAGAACTTTATGTAGAACTTTAAAATGTGTCCCTCACAGAGTAAGACTCTGTCTCAAAAAAAAAATTGTCCCCCAAATCCTGTTGTATGTCAACCTATTATAAAATACATTGTAAATATGATAACTCAGCAGAAGAACGTCATTCTAGAATTCATTAAGAATTTAATGTTAAGTGTATCAGTGACACACAAATCATGAGGCAAGATGGTTTAAATATGTTACAAATAATATTAAATATCACACCCTCTGAGTTTAAATTCTTTTTCACCCTATGTGTACTGCCACTCAACACTTGACTTCAGGGTCATAATCCTTAGTGAACCCATCTAACATCCACCTAAAATAAAGGTCAAGAGCCACTCTTCTATGCTTCACAAATAGCCTCAGGGCTTCATGAATAAACAGAGATAGGCTAGCTCCCTTTTGCTCTATAGCCTTAAGTAGTTCTGACCACAGCCAGAAAGAAATAGCTGCATGCAGCCTGATCTTTATTTAACATCTTGACCTTTGGCAAGGTATTTCTAAAATATGTTACTAATATGTACTTCTTGGTTGTTTTACTAATATTTGAAAGAACTGAAGTTACTATTATTCACTTTTCATTTGAAACTACAGAAGCAATAACAACAAAGTTCCAATATAAAATCCATTATTAAATAGCTTTCAACATAATAGATTATTTACTACAATTGGCAAAATCCAGTTATTAATAGTTTCCTACTAGAATGACATTTTTTTTTCTTTTTGCCACATTTTAGGTTAACCCTATTTGTTTTAATCTCAATTTTATTGTGCATTTCCCTAAGTACTAAAAATACCAGTAGTGTCAGCAGCAATTTGCTACTTAACAAAGCTCCAAGTAACACTGTAGTATGCCACTTGCTACTAGTGCTATATTTTATCCAGAGGAGATTAAGAGGAGGTGCTAAAATCCAATTATGAAGTGGTAGAATTTCAGCACTTAATTCCCAAGTGCTGCTATCAACATCAATTGACTATCCGTGTGTTTTCATAACTGTCTGCCAGGCACTGAAGCTATGATAGAGCATCTTTCATGTGACTTCATGGGCTCGATTAGCTCCAAATGATTGTGCATAAAATTGCCACTCATTAAGTAAAGGTGTTAACTTTGGCTGTAAGATTTCCCTGTTTTAAAATTAGCTTAATTTTCTCACCTATTGTGTGCACTTCCTACACCTAAAAAGTAATCTGTAGTTGCACTTTATCAGTCTGCTGAATAGTGTCAGCAAGATTATATATATATCATATTTTTTGGCTCCTCTCTGTAACACATTTAATATTTGTAAAAATATTAAGTCAAAGCACTGAAGCTAGCTGGGAATTCCTATACTCACCCAGAGTTGGCTAAATGTTCCATTTCTATAAAAATTATTCTAACTTTTAACACATTTTCCCAATATGAATCTTCTATGATCTCAAGTGATGACATTATCATGCCATCTTAAGTTAAACAGTGACTGTATGACATAAACTGCCCAATTTCCCAACCCTATATCTGAAAATGTTCCTAAAATAATATGTATTATTACCTGTTTCCTGATGTTGTCAGATGAAGAACAATACTTTCTTCCCTACCAAGGCTAACACAACATCCTTGTATACTCACAGTGCTATTTGTTTTGCATTCTCAGGAAAAGTTATCTAATAGTTACTGTCTATTGAAAGGAGCTGGGCACATTCCTCAGCCCCGGGCTCAAAACTCCCTGAGCCTAGTACAAACACATCCCATCCTCCCATCCCACCACATACCACCATATATCTCTCAAACTCCCTGAACCCAGTACAAACACCACCTGGAAAGTCTCCGATAAGGGGACAGCCATTCAAAGTTACTGAAAGCGCGGGAGCCAAAAGAATTTCTTTGTTCCCCTGCAACTTTCGGGCTATAAAAAGCAAACGCTCACATTGTTCGGGGCCCTCTTGTATACTGTGGAATGGAGGGACCAAGTTCGAACTTGTAGTAAAGATCCTTGCTGCTTGGCTTTGACACTGGACTCTGGTGGTCTTCTTTGGGGAACAAACGGTCTGGGCATTACACTATCATGAACAAATTTCTCTCCAGTGAATCCTTCTAATTCATCTATAATTCTGTGGGCAATTTTCCTTCGAAATTAATAATAGTTTTTGGAAATTTTTTGTAGTATTAAACAAACGGTCTGGGCATTACATCTGGGGGCCCGTCCGGGATTCCCCAAGCCCACCAGACCCCTGGTCAACGGATCTGCTAGGATCGATCTACTGATAGGTGAGCTGGCTCGTCTCCGTTTGTCTGTCTGTGTCTGTATGTCTGTTCTGAATCTGAATCTGTGACTCGCGAGGTCTGAAACTGGAGCTGGCACAGTCCTGGCAGACGTGCTATAGGACGGCCAGCGGAGACCGGTAGGAGACGTCCCCTGGCTCTCTTCTGATTTAAATTGCGATCTGAGTTGCCGGAGCGCGTTCGCGATCTGGGCAACAGCTGACTCTGACCCGGGCTTCCGGCGCGCACGTGAGATCTGAATTGCCCCGGTTTTCAGGCGTGCGCGTTTGCAGCCCCGGTCCCCGGGCTCCCGGCTTCCGGCGAGCTTGCGATCTGAACTGCCCCGGTTCCCGGGCTGCTGAAGTGCACCTGCGACTAGCTATCATTAATAAGTCAGATCAGATTTCCTTTACAGGGATTCTAACCCACATTCCTTTACAGGAAGAGACACAGAAAGTGAAAATGAGTGAGAGAGAGACCATAAGAGACAGGAGAGGGAGAAAGTGGGAAGGGAAATCGGAAAGAGAAAGGGGAGGAAACGACAGACGTGGAGAGTCAGAGAGAGAGACAGAAAGAGAAAGAGACTGAGTGTAAAGGAGAGAGGACACGGGATGACAGATAGAGGGAGAGAGCAGGCGGACGGGAGGCGGCCGCCGCACCCGGACCCGCCCCCCGGGCTGAGTCACGGGAGGGAGCAGGCGGAGGGGAGACGGCTGGCACTCACGAGCCCGCTAAAAGAGAAAGTAACTTTGAAGGGCTGGCAGGGCAAACGCGAGGGCGCACTTCGTGGACTAGCCCCACCCCCGCCGCCTGACTCCACGGTGGCTTTACCCCTTCGGGAAATAGGACCCCCAGATGACACAGGAATCCCCAAGCTCCAGTACTGGCCATTCTCCAGCAGTAATCTGTATAACTGGAAGACTCAGAGTGCTCGGTTTTCAGACAACCCCAAAGATTTACTGGCTTTACTAGATAGTGTTATGTTCACCCACCAGCCCACTTGGGATGACTGTCAGCAGCTCCTCCAAATCTTGTTTACCACGGAAGAGGAAAAAAAGAATACAGGTAGAAGCTAGAAAGCTAGTCCCGGGGGACAACGGTCAACCGACTGCCAACCCTGACCTCATAAACGTGACCTTTCCTCTGACCAGGCCGGCGTGGGACTACAACATGGCAGAAGGTAGGGGACGGCTACACCTTTATCGCCAGACTCTAATGGCAGGTCTCCGGGCAGCTGCTCGCAAGCCCTCTAATTTGGCCAAAGTATATTCTATTCTACAGGGAAAGACAGAGAGCCCAGCTACCTACTTAGAGAGATTAATGGAAGCTTTTAGACAGTACACCCCCATAGATCCAGAGGCTCCAGGAAGTCAGACAGCTATAGTAATGCCATTCGTAAATCAGGCAGCCCCAGATATTAAAAGAAAACTCCAAAAATTAGAAGACTTGGAAGGAATGCGGATTCAGGACCTCCTTCAGATAGCCCAGCAGGTTTACAATAACAGAGATACTCCAGAGGAAAGGCAATTTAAGGCCACTGAAAAAATGACCAAGGTCCTGGCAGCAGTGGTACAGAAAGAGCATCTACAGCCAGAGTACACCCAACCCAGGTGGCCCCCTAGGCAGGATAATCTGAGAAAAGACCAATGTGCCTACTGCAAGGAGGCTGGCCACTGGGTAAGAGACTGCCCCAAAAAGAAACAACGAGGACAGGGACCCCCTAGGTCTACACCTGTACTAGTCACTCAAGATGAAGACTGGGGAAGACAGGGTTCGGATCCCCTCCCCGAACCTAGGGTAACTTTGCAAGTGGAGGGGTCCCCAGTCCAGTTCTTGGTTGATACGGGAGCACAGCACTCAGTCTTAGTTAAAACTAATGGAAAATTATCCTCCAAGTCCTCATGGGTACAAGGGACCACAGGAGTTAAAAAATACCCATGGACAACACAAAGAACAGTAAACCTCGGAGCCAAGAATGTAACCCATTCTTTCCTGGTCATCCCTGAGAGCCCCTGTCCCCTATTAGGGAGAGACCTGCTAACTAAAATGGGAGCACAGATCCATTTCCTCCCTGAGGGGCCCATCGTGACCAACTCCCACAATCAACCCGTGTCCGTCCTGACTATAACCCTAGAAGATGAGTACCGGCTCCACCAGGAGCAAACGGCCCCTGACCACGACATAGCAACCTGGCTCCAGCAATATCCAGAAGCTTGGGCGGAAATGGGGGGCTTAGGACTAGCAAAACACCGTCCTGCTTTATTTGTTGAACTTAAACCTGGGGCAGACCCCGTGCAGGTACGCCAATACCCGATGCCCCTAGAGGCCAAGAAAGGAATTGCCCTGCATATCCGCCGGCTCCTTAACCAAGGGGTCCTTCGCTCATGTCACTCACCCTGGAATACTCCATTGTTGCCGGTATGAAAACCTAATAGTGGAGAATACAGACCTGTACAAGACTTAAGAGAAATCAATAAGAGGGTTGTGGACATACATCCAACTGTGCCTAACCCATATACCCTCCTGAGTACCCTAAACCCTAAACATCAATGGTACACTGTTTTAGATTTAAAAGATGCTTTCTTCAGTTTGCCTTTAGCCCCTCAGAGCCAAAAGCTCTTTGCCTTCGAGTGGAATGACCCTGATAGGGGCATAAGTGGCCAACTGACATGGACCAGACTGCCGCAAGGATTCAAAAACTCTCCTACCCTGTTCGATGAGGCCCTCTATGAAGACCTGGGTGAGTACCGACGCAAACACCCTGAAATAACCTTACTACAGTATGTTGATGACCTCCTGATTGCTGCTGAGACCCAAGAAGCTTGCATCCAAGGGACCAAGGGTCTCTTACCAGCTCTGGGAAATCTAGGCTACAGAGCCTTGGCAAAGAAAGCTCAAATCTGTAATCCAGAGGTAACATATCTAGGGTACCTGCTTAAAGAAGGGCAGCGCTGGTTAACAGACGTCCGGAAACAAACTGTTCTGCAGATCCCCAGGCCACAATCCACCCGACAAGTGAGGGAATTCCTGGGGTCGGCGGGGTTTTGCAGACTATGGATACTTGGGTTTGTGGAACTGGCTAAACCCTTATATCAGGCAACACAGGGGCAGCAGCCATTTAAGTGGACAGACGAAGCCGAGTCGGCTTTCCAACAGATTAAAACTGCCCTACTCTCTGCGCCTGCACTGGGACTACCTGATTTTACCAAGCCCTTCCATTTATACGTAGATGAAAATAAAGGTGTCGCCAGGCGGTAATAACTCAGAACTTAGGCCCCTGGCGGAGGCCAGTTGCCTACTGTCAAAGAAGTTAGACCCAGTGGCTGCCGGGTGGCCCCCTTGTCTCCGAATGATTGCAGCCATGGCTCTGATGGTGCAGGATGCTAATAAACTTATCATGGGGCAAGAATTGTGGGTCGTTACTCCACATGCCATCGAAGGTGTACTCAAATAGCCACCTAATCGATGGATGAGTAATGCCCGACTCACCCACTACCAAGGACTACTACTAAATCCTCTCAGGATAACATTCCTGCCCCCAACGACCTTAAACCCTGCCTCACTGCTGCCCAACCCGGACCTGGATGCCCCACTCCACGACTGCACCGAGATACTAGCTCAGGTGCACGGAGTTCGAGAAGACCTGCAGGACCACCCACTTCCTGACAACGACCTCGTCTGGTTCACTGATGGGAGCAGCTTCATGCATCAGGGCCAGAGGTACACTGGAGCGGCAGTGACTTCAGAGACTGAGGTAATCTGGGCGGAACCCCTGCCCCCGGGGACATCGGCCCAGAAGGCCGAACTGATAGCGCTCACCCAAGCTCTTACCTTAGGGGCGGGGAAAAAGCTGACGGTATATACAGACAGCCGATATGCTTTTGCAACAGCACATATACATGGGGCCATTTACAGGGAGCGGGGGTTACTGACGGCTGAAGGAAAAGAGATAAAAAAAAAAGCAAGAAATCCTAGCCCTGCTAACAGCCCTATGGAGGCCAGAAAAGTTAGCCATTGTGCATTGCCCAGGGCATCAGAAACTAACTACTCCAACTGCTCAAGGCAACTTTCTGGCGGACCAAACTGCAAGAAAGGTGGTGAAGGCTCCCAGCCAACTCCTTGCACTCCAGCTCCCTGACCCGGGCCCCCGGAACTTGCCATATTTCCCTGATTATTCAGAACAAGATCTCCAGTGGATTGACAAGCTTCCCCTAAAACAGATCCAGAATGAGTGGTGGACTGATACTAATGACCAAACCATCCTACCAGAAAAATAAGGACAACAAGTGTTAGAACACATCCACCGAACCACCCACCTGGGTGCTCGGCGGATGATAGACCTGATCAGACGCTCTAAACTCAAATTCAGACATACAGCCGAGATGGCCAGCAACATCGTGACAAGTTGCAAAGTCTGCCAGCTTAACAACGCCTACCCCCAATCCCAGGCTACAACGGGAACAAGGCTCAGGGGAACCAGGCCTGGTATCTACTGGGAAGTAGATTTTACTGAGATAAAGCCAGGAAAATACAGGTATCGGTACTTACTTGTCTTTGTAGATACTTTTTCAGGGTGGACTGAAGCATTCCCCACCAAGAAGGAAACTGCTCAGGTTGTAGCAAAAAAAATCCTGGAAGATATCCTCCCCAGGTATGGCTTCCCCGTCCAGATAGGGTCAGATAATGGGCCGGCCTTCGTCGCTAAGGTAAGTCAGGATTTGGCTTCCATCCTTGGGGCAAATTGGAAACTACATTGTGCTTACAGGCCCCAGAGTTCAGGACAGGTAGAGAGAATGAATTGGACCTTAAAAGAGACCTTAACTAAATTAACTATGGAGACTGGCGCTAATTGGGTGGTCCTTCTCCCCTATGTTCTGTTCCAGGCCCGTAATACTCTTTACAGACTGGGCCTTACCCCTTATGAAATTATGTATGGCGGACCCCCACCCTTAGTTCCCAGCCTAAAAGATGATCTGCTCAAGTCTGAAACAGAAAATGTCTCTGAACTCTTATTTTCCCTACAAGCCTTGCAGAAAATTCATCAAGAAATCTGGCCCAAGCTGAAGGAACTATATGAGACCGGTCCCCCGCTGACACCCCATCCATACCAGCCGAGAGACTGGGTCCTGGTCAAGCGACACCGACAAGAGACCCTAGAACCCAGGTGGAAAGGACCACTCCAGGTACTCCTAACCACACCCACCGCCCTAAAGGTAGAAGGCATCGTGTCGTGGATCCACTACACCCACATCAAGCCGGTGGACCCAACCTCTGACCTCCTGGGACCAATCACGGCGGCGGCTGAAGCACCAGACACGTAGACTGTGGACAGAGCTAAAAACAACCCCAGTCAGGAGAAGTTTCCCTACTGTTTCTCAGAAACCAATTCCAGCCTCTGTATCATCACTGCAACGCCCCCTAATATCACCTTAAGGGCTCCATCAGGCATATTCTTCTGGTGTAATGGAACCGTATCTAAAAATCTACCTAGTCCCTCTGTTAACAACCTACTGTGTCTCCCTGTCACATTAGTTCCCCGGTTGACTCTACTAACTGCTGGCGAGTTCCTAGGGTATACCGGTAACTGGACTAGTGCTGTTATTCACCCAGACCATAGACCGAGACCTGCATGAGCCATATTCCTCCCCCGCATTGCAGGAATCTCCCTCACCGCATCCTTCATTGCGGCCGGACTGGCGGGGGGAACCCTAGGTCACACCCTCATAGAAAGTAACAAGTTGTACCAACAATTTGCCGTTGCTATGGAGGAGTCGGCTGAGTCTCTTGCCTCCCTTCAGTGGCAGCTCACGTCCCTAGCTCAGGTAACCTTGCAGAACCGGAGGGCCCTAGACCTACTCACTGCAAAAAAAGGTGGTACATGTATATTTCTAAAAGAAGACTGTTGTTTCTACATAAATGAATCAGGGCTTGTAGAGGACCGGGTCCAACAGTTACGCAAGTTAAGCGCAGAAGTAAAAACACGGCAGTTTGCTTCAGCTGCAGACCAATGGTGGAATTCCTCTATGTTTTCTCTGTTAGCCCCCTTCCTTGGACCCCTGCTAAGTCTACTATTTCTGCTTACCGTAGGACCTTGTGTTGTTAACAGAATTTTACAATTTGTTAGGAAAAGATTTGACACCGTAGAACTCATGGTCCTCAGAGCCCAATACCAACCTGTAAACGCTGAAACAGAAAAAGACTTATAAGACCCAAGATTGGCTCTAAAGATACCTGAAAAGAAGGGGGGAATGAAAGGAGCTGGGCACATTCCTCAGCCCCGGGCTCAAAACTCCCTGAGCCTAGTACAAACACATCCCATCCTCCCATCCCACCACATACCACCATATATCTCTCAAACTCCCTGAGCCCAGTACAAACACCACCTGGAAAGTCTCTGATAAGGGGACAGCCATTCAAGGTTACTGAAAGCGCGGGAGCCAAAAGAATTTCTTTGTTCCCCTGCAACTTTCGGGCTATAAAAAGCAAACGCTCGCATTGTTCGGGGCCCTCTTGTATACTGTGGAATGGAGGGACCAAGTTCGAACTTGTAGTAAAGATCCTTGCTGCTTGGCTTTGACACTGGACTCTGGTGGTCTTCTTTGGGGAACAAACGGTCTGGGCATTACACTATCATGAACAAATTTCTCTCCAGTGAATCCTTCTAATTCATCTATAATTCCGTGGGCAATTTTCCTTCTAAATTAATAATAGTTTTTGGAAATTTTTTGTAGTATTAAACAGCTACCCTCTATTTTATTAATAATAATAAAATAGTGACAAAAATTATAGTGACCACGAAGTAATCATCCTAGACCTGTATTCCTTCTCTCGTTTTATTATTACATTTTAGATAGTCATATTTACTCCAAAATTGCACTTGCTACCAGTGTTTCTTAATTGTTAAAAATTTATTTTTGCTGTGCTGCAGTGGGTTCAACCCAGTCCCAACTCCCAGCAGCTTTGTTTACACTGTGAGGGGAAAACTGCCTACTCAAACCTAAGTAATGGTGGATGCACCTCCCCATACCAAGCTCCAGTGTCCCAGGTAGACTTCACACTGCTGTGATGGCAGCAAGAATTTCAAGCCAGTGGATCTTAGCTTGTTGGGCTACATAGGGTTGGGATCCACTGAGCTAGACCACTTGGCTCCCTGACTTCAGGCCCTTTCCAGGGGAGTGAATGGTTCTGTATCACTGACATTCCAAGTGCCACTGGGGTATGGAAAAAACAAACAAACAAACAAACAAAAACCAAAAACTCCCACAGCTTTGTCAGTGTCTGCGAAATGGTTGCCCAGTTTTGTGCTTGAAACCCAGAGCCCTGGTTGCGTAGGCACCCAAAGGAATCTCCTCATCTGCGAGTTGCAAAGACTGTGAGAAAAGAGTAGAATCTGGGCCAGAATGCATGATACTTATGGCACAGTCCCTCACAGCTTCCCTTGACTAGCGGAGGGAAGTCCCTGATCCTTTAGGCTTCCAGGATGAGATGACAGCCCATCCTGCTTCAGCTCGCCTTCCCTGAGCTGCACCCACTGTCTAACCAGTCCCAATGAGATGAGCAGGGTGCCTCAGTTGGAAATCCAGAAATCACCCACCTTCTGCAGTGATCTTACCGAGAGCTGCAGACCAGAGCTCTTCCTATTCGGCCATCTTGCCAGTCAGCTGCTGTAGCCAAGCAACCTCTCTAGATTCCTCCTTTTAGGACAGGGAATGTCTGAAAGAAAGGCAGCAACCCCAGGCAGAGACTTATAGATAAAACTCATCTCCCTGGGACAGAGCACCTGGGAGAAGGAGTGGCTGTGTGTGCAGCTTCAGCAGACTTAAACGTTTCTGCCTGCCAGCTCTGAGAGCAGCAGATCTCCCAGGACCGCATTCGAGCTCTGCTAAGGGAGAGTCTGCCTCCTCAAGTGGATCACTGACCCCTGTGCCTCCTGACTGGGGGGACACTCCGCAGCAGGAATTGACAGACTTCTCATACAGCAGAGATCTGGCTAGCTTCTGCAAGTGACCCCCTGGGATGAAGCTTCCAGAGGAAGAGACAGGCAGCAATCATTACTGTTCTGCAGCCTCCACTGGTGATACCCAGGCAAAGAGGATCTGGAGTGGATCTCCAGCAAACTCCTGCAGACATTCAGCAGAAGGGCCTAACTGTTAGAAGGAAAACTAACAAACAGAAACCAATAGCATCAGCATCAACAAAAAGGAAATCCACACAAAAATCCCATTCGAAAGTCACCAGCATCAAAGACCAAAGGTAGACAAATCCACAAAGATTACAAAAAAAGTGCGAAAAGGTTCAGAACTCCAAAAACCGGAATACCTCTTCTCCTCCAAAGGATCACAACTCCTCACCAGCAAGGGAACAAACTGGACAGAGAATGAGTTTGACAAATAGACAGAGTAGGCTTCAGAAGGTGAGTAATAACAAACTCCTCCAAGCTAATGAAGCATGTTCTAACCCAATGCAAGGAAACTAAGAACGCTGAAAAAATGGTTAGAGGAATTGCCATCTAGAATAATCAGTTTAGAGAGGAACATAATGACCTGATGGAGCTGAAAAACACAGCACAAGAACTTTGTGAAGCATACACAAGTATCAGTAGCCAAATTGATCAAGTGATAGAAAGGATATCAGAGATTGAAGATCAACTTAATAAAGTAAAGCATCAAGACAAGATTAGAGAGAAAAGGAATGAAAAGGAATGAACAAAACCTCTAAGAAATATGGGACTATGTGAAAAGACCAAACCTACATTTAATTGGTGTATCTGAAAGTGAAAGGGAGAATAGAAGCAAGTTGGAAAACACTCTTCAGGATATTATCCAGGAGAACATCCCAACCTAGAAAGGCAGGCCAACATTCAAATTCAGGAAATACAGAGAACACCACAAAGATACCCCTTGAGAAAAGCAAGCTCAAGACACATAATCATCAGATTCACTAAGGTTGAAATGACAGAAAAATATTAAGGGCAGCCAGAGAGAAAGGTCAGCTTACCCACAAAGGGAAGCGCATCAGACTAAAAACGATGTCTCTGCAGAAACCCTACAAACCAGAAGTGAGTGGGGAGTCAACATTCACCATTTTTAAAGAAAAGAACTTTCAACCCAGAGTCTCATATCCAGCCAAACTAAGCTTCATAAGTGAAGGAGAAATAAAATCCTTTACAGAAAAGCAAATGGTGAAACATTTTGTCACCACCAGGCATGCCTTAAAAGAGCTCCTGAAGGAAGCACTAAATTTGGAAAGGAGTAACTCGCACCAGCCACTGCAAAGACATACCAAATTGTAAAGACCATTGACACTATCAAGAAACTGCATCAAATAATGCGCAAAATAATCAGTTAGCATCACAAGGATAGGATCAAATTCACACATAGTGATATTAACCTTAAAGGTAAATGGGTTATGCCCATTTACATTTAAATGTAAATGCCCCAATTAAAAGACACAGACAGGCAAATTGGATAAAGAGTCAAGACTCATTGGTGTGCTGTATTCAGGAGACATATCTCATGTGCAAAGACATACACAGGCTGGAAATGAAGGGACAGAGAAATGTTTACCAAGCAAATGGAAAGCACACACACACACAAAAACAAAACAAAACAAAACAAAAAAAACAGAAGTTGCAATCCTAGTCTCTGATAAAACACACTTTAAACCAACAAAGATAAAAAATGGCAAAGAAGGACACTACATAATGGTAAAGGGATCAATGCAACGAGAAGAGTTAACTATCCTAAATATAAATGCACTGAATACAGGAGCACCCAGATTCATAAAGCAAGTTCCTAAAGGACTACAAAGAGACTTAGACTCCCACACAATAATAAATAATAAATAAAGGAAGTTCTTAACATCCCACTGTCAATATTAAACAGATCAATGAGACAGAAAATTAACAAGCATATTCAGGATTTGAACTCAGCTCTGGACAAAATCATAACAGTTTCTCAGACCACAGTGCAATCAAATTAGAACTCAGATTTTAAAAACTCACTCAAAACCACACAGCTACATGGTAACTGAACAACCTGCTCTGGAATAACTAGTGGGTAAATAACAAAATTAAGGCAGAAATAAAGGAGTTTTTTGAAACCAATCAGAACAAAGACACAACATACCAGAATCTCTGGGACACAGCTAAATCAGTGTGTACAGAAAAATTTATACCACTAAATAACCACAGGAAAAAGACAGAAATATCTAAAATCATCACCCTAACATCACAATTAAAATAACGAATAAAATAACAAATTCAAAAGCTAGCAGAAGACAAGAAATAACTAAGATCAGAGCAGAATTGAAAGAGATAGAGATACAAAAAACCCTTCAAAAATCAATGATTCCAGGAGCTAGTTTTTTGAAAACATTAACAAAATAGATAAACTACTAGCTAGACTAATAAAGAAGAAAAGAGAGAAGAATCAAATGATAAAATATAAAATGATAAAGGGGATATCACAATTGATTCCACAGACATACAAACTACCATCAGAGAATACTACAAACATCTCTACACAAATAAACTAGAAAATCTAGAAGAAATGAATAAATTCCTGGACACAAACACCCTCCAAGACTAAACAAGGAAGAAGTCAAATCCCTGAATAGACCAATAACAAGTTCTGAAATTGAGGCAGTAATTAATAGCCTACAAACCAAAAAAGCTCAGAACCAGCGGACTCACACCCAAATTCTACCAGAGGTACAAAAAGGAGCTGACACCATTACTTCTGAAACTATCCCAACAATAGAAAAAGAGGGACTTCTCTCTATCTCATTTTCTAAGGCCAGCATCATCATGATACCCAAAGCTGGCAGAGACAAAGCAAAAAAAAAAGAAAAAAGAAAAAAAAAAAAAAGAAAATTTCAGACCAATATCCCTGATGAACGTCGACATGAAAATACTCGTTAAAATATAGGCAAACCAAATCCAGCAGCACATCCAAAAGCTCCATGATCAAGTTGGCTTCATACCTGGGATGCAAGGCTGATTCAGCATATGCAAATCAATAAACGTAATTTATCACATAAACAGAACCAATGACAAAACCACATGATTTTCTCAATAGAAGCAGAAAAGGCCTTCAATAAAATTCAACACCCCTTCATACAAAAATCCCTTAATAAGCTAGGTATTGATGGAACATATCTGAAAATAATAAGAGCTATTTTTGATAAACCCACAGGCAGTATCATAATGATATGGCAGAAGCTAGAAGCATTCCCTTTGAAAACCAAAACAGACAAGGATATCCTCTCTCACTGCTCCTATTAGACATAGTATCAGAAGTTCTGGCCAGGGCAATCAGGCAAGAGAAAAAAATAAGCATATTCAAATATGAAGAGAAGAAGTCAAATTGTCTCTGTTTGCAGTTGTCATGATTGTATATTCAGAAAACCCAATCGTCTCAGCCCAAAATCTCCTTAAGCTGATAAGCAACTTCAGCAAAGTCTCAGGACACAAAATCAATGTGCAAAACTCCAAGCATTGCTATACACCAATGATAGACAAAAGGGTGATCTCAATCATGAATGAACTCCCATTCACAATTGCTACACAGAGAATAAAATATCTAGGAATACAACCTACAAGAGATGTGAAGGACCTCTTCAAGGAGAACTACAAACCACTGCTCAAAGAAATAAGTGAGGGCACAAACAAATGGAAAAATATTCCATATTCATGGATAGGAAGCATTAATATTGTGAAAATGACCATACTGCCCAAAGTGATGTATAGATTCAATACTGTCCTCATCAATCTACCACTGACTTTTTTCACAGAATTAGAAAAAACTACTTTACATTTCACATGGATCCAAAAAGAAGCCCATATTTCTAAGACAATCTGAATGAAAACTGACAAAGCTGTAGGCATCACCCTACCTGGCTTCAAACTATATTACAAGGCTACAGTAACCAAAACAGCATGGTACCGGTACTAAAACAGATATATAGACCAATGGAACAAAACAGAAACCTCAGAAATAACACCACACATCTACAAACATCTGATCTTTGACAAACCTGACAAAAACAAGTAATGGGTAAAGGATTCCCTATTTAATAAATGGTGTTGGGAAAACTGGCTGGCCATATGCAGAAAACTGAAACTGGACCACTTCCTTGCACCTTATACAAAAATGAACACAAGATGGATTAAAGACTTAAATATAAGACATAAAACCATAAAAACCCTAGAAGAAAACCTAGGTAATACCATTGAGGTCATAGGCATGGGCAAAGACTTCATGACTAAAACACCAAAGCAATGGCAACAAGGGCCAAAATTGACAAAGGGGATCTAATCAAACTACAGAGCTTCTGCACAGCAAAAGAAATTATCTTCAGAGGGGACTGGCAACTTACAGAATGGGAGAAAATTTTTGCAATCTATCCATGTGACAAAGGGCTAATATCCAGAATCTACAAGGAACTTAAACAATTTTACAAGAACAAAGCAAACAATCCCATCACAAAGTGGGCAAAGGATCAACAGACACTTCTCAAAAGAGACATTTATGTGGCCAACAATAATCTTAAAAAGGCTCATCATCATTGATCATTAGAGAAATGCAAATCAAAACCACATTCAGATACCATCTCGCACCAGTTAGAATGGCAATCATTAACAAGTCAGGAAACAACAAATGCTGGAGAGCATGTGGAGAAATAGAAACATTTTTACACTGTTGGCAGGAGTGTAAATTAGTTCAACCATTGTGGAAGACAGTGAGGTAATTTCTCAATCATCTAGAACCAGAAATCCCATTTGACCCAGCAATCCCATTACTGGGTATATACCCCCCAAATTATAAATCATTCTACTATAAAGACACATGCACACACATGTTTATTGCAGCACTATTCACAATGGGAAAGACTTGGAACCAATCTCAATGCCCATCAATGTTATACTGGATAAAGAAAATGTGGCACATATAAGCCATGGAATACTATGCAGCCATACAAAAGGATGAGTTCGTGTCCTTTGCAGGGACATGGATGAAGCTGGAAACCATCATTCTCAGCAAACTAATACAGGAACAGAAAACCAAACACCATATGTTCTCACTCATAAGTGGAAGTTGGACAATGAGAACACATGAGCACAGGGAGGGAACATCACACACCAGGGCCTGTCAGGTGGGGTGAGGTGGCTAGGGGAGGGGTAACATTAGGAGAAATACCTAATGTAGATGACAAGTTGATGGATGCAGCAAACCACCGTGGCACATGTATACCTATGTAACAAACCTGCAGGTTCTGCACATGTATCCCAGAACTTAAAGTATTAAAAAACATATATATATATTTGGGAGGAATGCTTTAAAGTGACATTTTTTAAGTGGGTAAAAAGAAAAGGGACTGAAAGTCAGAAACTCAAATCTCAAATCAATATTATAAAGCTAGAGAAAGATTCCAATGCAAATTTCTTTGTTTTCAGCACATTAACTATGATTTTGATAAGTCAGAATTTCTTTTAATTTTTGAGATTTTATAACCAGAAAAAATTAGTAAATAAGAAAATTGCTGAAAAAAATATTTTATTCTATATGAGGGTTAATAATAAATGAAGCTTAACTTTTGACTTTGAATTATCTATGTCACAATTACCCATAGTCAAACTGCATCAGGGGACCGTAGCTGGATTTGAACCTAAGAAAGTAACTGGAGGTTAAGAATATCACTTTATGTCTTCCTATTCTGTTTTCCAATATGACTGAGAAATTGGATTATCTTCTTATTGTGAAATTTAATTTACCTTCAGAGACATCTTTCATGTAAGCAGTGATAGAAGTTCACTAAATTTACAAGAAAGACTGCCTGCTTGTTAAAAATGAAAAAGAAAAAGGTTTGCTCATGTGAAATAATTTCTACATGAACAATGAAACTTACTCTGTCAAAAACTGCCTGACAGGAATACAAAAGAAGAAAGATACAGCCTATAACCACCTCTAATTACCTAAAGGTACAGATATTTTCCAAAAAGAGCAGGTTTAAATTACACACAGGGCTTAGTATGATTCTCAAAAAACCTGTTTTTCTTTTAAATTACACACTAAGAAATGCACCTCATGTAAAGATTAAAGACTTTCGCATGCTATAATAAAATTCTGGTTCCAGGTGCAACAATCCAGCTGTTTTTTCTTCATGTTTAAGTAGTCTTAGACCTCAAATGACACATTAGAAAGTTTTAATGAACAGTTCAGAGAGTTGGAACAAGATGGCAGAAATGGAAGACTTCATGGATTGTCCCCCAACAAGAACATTAAATTAACCACTATCTACACAGAAGAAAACAACTATTTAATAATCAATAATCTGGTGAAGACTCATAGTACCTGGTTTTAACTTCATATCCCTGAAAGAGGCATTGAAGAGAAAGAAAACACATTCATGAAATGAGATGTCATTCCTCACCCACCCCCAGCAACAGCAAAGTGCTGTGGTGGTCATCACTGAATGCTGTAGGGGAGAGAACACAGAAATTGTCAGAACCTAAACTCAGCGCTGAAAAACAGACCAATGACTGATGCTTGCCCACAGAGGGAGCATTTAAACTAGGACTACCCAGAGCGGAATTGTGGATCACAGCGAGTGGAACTTGAGTTCCCACAAACCTAGCCCTCAGGGGCTACAGTGCTCTTTGTCTCTAAGTAAACATGAAAGGCAGATATTTTTATCTAAGTAAACAGAAAAGGCAGTCTAGACCATAGGATCAGCAACTTTTAGGCAAGTCTTGGTGCTGAACTAGGCCCAGAGACAGTGCATTGTGAGGACACATGGCATATTGAGACAGCAGTCAGGACAGCTAAGGAAGTAGTGGCATCCCCACTTCTTCTAACCCCAGATCGAACAGCTCCTGCCTGCAAAGGAGACTTTTTCCTTCTACTTGAAGAGAGGAGAGAGAAGATTGAGAAGGACATTGTCTTACACCTTGGATACCAGCTCAACCATGAGAAGATAGGTCACTGGTCAGAGTTTTGAGCCCCTGCCTTGCAGGTCTTAGCACCCAGATGACATTTTTACACAAACCACAGGCAAGATGAGAACTTGCTGCTTTAAAGAAAAAAGCCTGTTTCTGACAACATTTGTCATCTGCTAACTGAAGAACCTTTGGGGTTTGAATAACCAGCAACAATATCAAGGTATTATGTGGAGTGCCTTGGGTGAGATTCTGAGACTTGCTGGCTTCAGGGGAGAGTCAGCACATTACCAGCTGCAGTAGTAATGGGCAAAACTCCTTCTATTTGAGAAGAGTAGAGGAATAGTAAAGTGGACTTGGTCTTGAACTCTAGGTACCATCACAGCCACAGGGGTTTACAGCACCTAGCAGGCTCTTGGCATTCTTAATTCCAGTACTTGACTTTTGGATGGCATACCTTGACTGGTGCTGGGCCAGAGGGAAGCTCACTGCCCTGAAAGGTGAGTCCCAGGACAGGCAGCATTCAACAGAAGCTAACTTAAGAGATCTTTGACTTTAAGGGAACGTCACCTATAGTTTGGCAGTATTCCTTATGGCCTGGGGTGGCAGTGGCTAAGAGGTAAGCCTCCTCTGCCTTTAGAAAGAAAAGGAAAGACTGGGAAGGATTGCATGTTGTGGTTAGAGTGCCAGCCCTTCAGCAGTACAACAGACCACCAGGCAGACTTCTAAGGTTTTTATCTGTAGCTCTTGACTGATAGGCAGCAACTCTGGACCCCTCTGGGGCCTAGGGGACCTGGCACCCTGACAGGAATAACAAAGATCTGACTTTTATTTAGCACTGATTAATTATAGAGCCCCAGGGCCTTGAGCAAACATAGGCAGCAGCCAGGTAGTGGTTACAACAGGCCTTGGGTGAGATCAAGTGCTGTGCTGGCTTCAGGTCTGACCCAGTGCACTCAAAGTGATGGTGGCCACAAGGACATGTATGTCACTCCACCCCAAGCTTTAGGTGGGTCAGAACAGAGAGAGAAAACTCTGTTTGTTTAGTAGAAAGTAAGGGAAGAGAACACGGGTCTCTACCTGGAAATTCAGAGAATTTTCCCAGAACTTGTCCAAACCAACAGAGCAGTATCTCTGTAAGTCTGCAAGAACTACAACATTACTTCCCTTGGGATGCACCATAAATGAGATATAGCTGGGATTATATCACCCAAGCCTTTTCACATATCTAGAAACTTCCCAAGAAAGATGGCTGCAAAATAAGTTCTACAGTCAAGACTACAATAAATACCTAACTCTTCAATGCCCAGATACTGAAGAACATCTACTAGCATCAACACCATTCAGGAAAATATGACTACACCAAATGAACTAAATAACAGATGAGAGACCAATCCTGAGGAAACAGAGATATGTGACCTTTAAGACAGATAATTCAAAAGAGCTGTGTTGAGGAAACTCAAAGAAATTCAAGATAACACAGAAAATGAATTCAGCATTCCATCAGATAAATTTGACAAAGAGATTGAAGAAATTAAAAAGAAATAATCAGAAATTTTGGAGCTAAAAAATGTAATTGGCATACAGAAGAATCCATCAGAGTCCCTTAATAACAGAATTGATTAAGTGGAAAAAAAAATTGGGAGGCTGAAGACAGGGTATTTGAAAATACATAGTTGGAGGAGACAAAAAAAAAAAAAAAAGAAGAAAAGAAGAAAAAGAGGTGAGAACACCTACAACATCTAGAAGATGGCCTCAAAGACAAACAAATAAACAAACAAATTAGGAAATATTGGCCTTAAAGAGAGGTAGAGAAAGAGTTAAGGGTAGAAATATTATTCAAAGGGATAATAACAGAAAATTTCAGAAACTTGGAGAAAGATATCAATAGTCAAATAGAAGGTAATAGAATACCAAGCAGATTTAACCCAAAGAAGACTACTTCAAGGGACTTAATAATCAAACTCCTAAAGGTGAAGGATAAAGAAGAGATTCTAAAATCAGCAAGACCTAAATAAGTAAGTAAATAAATAAATAAATAAATAAATAATAAAGTACACTGAAACTCCAATGACTCTGGCAGCAGACTTTTCCCTGCAAATCTGATAGGTCAGTAGAGAGTACCATGACATATTTAAAGTGTTAAAGGAAAAATACTTTTATCATAGAATAGTATATCTGCTGAAAGTATCCTTCGAACATGAATTAGAAATAAAGAAATTCACAGACAGACAAAAGCTGAGGGAATTCATTAACACCAGGCATGTCTTAAAAGAAATGCAAAAGGGAGTACTTTGAGTATTTCAATTCAGAAAAGGTCATTAATCAGCAAAAAGTAATCACCTGAAGGTTCTAAATTCACCGGTGATAGTAAGTA
This sequence comes from Theropithecus gelada, assembly GCF_003255815.1. Taxonomy (NCBI): domain Eukaryota; kingdom Metazoa; phylum Chordata; class Mammalia; order Primates; family Cercopithecidae; genus Theropithecus; species Theropithecus gelada. The sequence goes on from NC_037669.1 coordinate 128,767,973, forward strand.
TACAGAAAAACACAGAATCTTCTAACACTGTAATTGTGGTGTTTAAACTACTCCTATTCTAGGTAGAAACTCTAATTGATGATCCAATCAAAGCATAACTACAACTTTTCAAGACATAGTTAATACAATATGATACAGAAAGAAACAACAAAAACATTAAAAGTGGGAGGTGGGGCAGTTATATAATTAAGGTGAAGATTTTTTATTAGTTTTTTTTTCTTGTATGTTTATATAAACAGAACTAAGGTGTTATTCGTTTAAAATAATGGATTATAAGATCATATTTGCAAGCCTCAAGGGAATCTCAAACTGAAAACCAACATAGAAGAAATGAGCAAATTCCTAGAAATATGCAACCTACCAAAATTAGATAATTATTAACAAGGTTTAATTTGTAATAATAATAATATTAAAAACTTACAGTACAAACAACAACAACAACAATACTCCAGGACCCAATGGCTTCATGGCTGAATTCTACCAAATATTCAAAGAAGAATTACTACCAACCCTATTCAATCTATTCTGAAAAACAGGGGAGGAGGAAATAGTCATTCTACCAGGCCAGTATAACCATGATACCAAAACCAGACAAAGATACATACAAAACAGGAAACTATAGGCTAATATCTCTAATGAATACTGATGTAAAAATTCTCATTGAAATACCAGCAATCTGGATTGAACAATACATTAAAAAAGATCACTCCATCATGACAAAGTGGAATTTATCCCTGGGATACAAGGATGGTTCCACATGAGCAAATCAATCAATGGGATACATCATATCAACAGAATGAAAAATGATAACCATATGATCATTTCAATTGATGCTGAAAAAACATTTGACCCACAGATAATATCATACTGAATAGGGAAAAAAGTGAAAGCATTTTATCTAAGATCTGGAACATGATAAGGAAGCCAACTGTCACCACTATCATTCAACATAGTACTGGAAGTTCTAGCTAGAGCAATCACACAAGAGAAAGATATAAAAGACAACCAAATTGGAATGAAAGTAGTCAATTTATCCTTGTTTCCAGATAGCATGATATTTGGACAAATTTAAAGATACTGTGAATGAAACTATTAGCATTGATAAAAAAATTTAGTAAAGTTTTAGGATATAAAGTCAGCATATAAAAATCAGTAGTATTTCTATATTCCAACAGAGAACAATGCAAACAAAAAATAAAAAACATAATCCAATTTACAAAAGCCATATATAAAATTAAATACCTAGAAAATAACTTAACCAAATAAAAGATCTCTAAAATAAAAACTATGAATCATTGATCAAAAAATTTGAAAAGAACACCAAAAAATTAAAAGATATTTCATTTTAATATATTGGAATTATCAATATTGTCAAATGTCCATATATACCCAAAGCAAACTACAGATTCCATACAATCACCATTAAAATACAAACATTCTTTACAGAAATAGAAAAAACAATCCTAAAATTTATATAGTACTAAAAAAGACCCAGAATAGCCAAAGCTATCCTGAGCAAAAAGACCAAAACTGGAGGAATCACATTACCTGACTTCAAATTGAGTTGTACTAAGAGCTATAGTAAACAAAACAGCATGGTACTGGGATAAAAACAGACATACTTATCAATGGAACAGAATAGAGAACCAAGAAACGCATTCACACACTGACAGTAAATCCATTTTTGAAAAAAATTGCCAAGAACATATACTGTGGAAAGGACAGTCTCTCATATACATTGCACTAGAAAAATAGGACATCCATATGCAGAAGAATAAAACTAGATCCCTATCTCTCTATATATAGAAAGATCAAATCAAATTGAATTAAAGACAAATCAAACACCTCAAACTATAAAATTTCTTCAAAAAAACTTTGAGGAAAGTCTGCATTACATTATTCTGGGCAAAGATCTCTACAAACACAAGGATCCAAAACAAAAATAGACAGATGGGACCACATTAAGTTAAAAAGCTTCTGCACAGAAAACAATACAATCAATTAACTAAAAAGACAAACCACAGAATGGGAGAATTTATTTGCAATCTGTTCATCTGGCAAGGGAATAATAACCAAAATATATAAGGCACTCAAATAATTCTATAGGAAAAAAATCTAATAATCCAATCAAAATATGGGCAAATGATTTTAATCAACATTTTTTTCAAAAGAATACATAAAAATGGCAAACAGACATATAAAAACATACTCAATATTATTGAGCAATGTAAATCAAAACTAAAATGGGATTATTATCATCCCACTCCAGTTAAAATGGCTTATATCTAAAATACAGGCAATAACAAAAGCTATCAAGGATGTGGAAAAAAAGGAACCCTTACATACTGTTAGTGGGAATGTAAATCAGTACAATCACCATGGAGAACAGTTTGGAGGTTCCTCAAAAAATTAAAAATTGAGCTACCATATGATCCAACATCCCAATTCTAGGTATATACCTCAAAGAAAGGAAATAATTATACCAAAAAGATATCTGCACTCCTGTGATTGCTGCCACACTGTTCACAAGGGCAAAGATTTGCAAGCAATTTACATGTCCATCAACAGATGAATGTGTAGAGAAAATGTGGTACATATTCACTGTGTACTGCTACTCAGCCATAAAAAGGAATGAAATGCAGTCATTTTAGAAACATGAATAGAACTGGAGATCATCATGTTAAGTGAAGTAAGCCAGTCACAGGAAGACAAATATCACATGTTCTCACTCATTTGTGGAATCTAATAACCAAAACAAACTCATAGATATAGACAGTAGAAGGACGATTTTTAGAAGCACAGACTGGTTGTGGGCTGGGGAGGAGTGGGAGATGGTTAATGGGTACAAAAAAACAGAAATAATGAATAAGATCAACTACTTGATAGCACAACAGGGTGACTATAGTCAATAATAATTGTACATTTAAAAATAACTTAAAGAGTGTAATTGGATTGTTTATAACTCAAAGGTAAAATGTTTGAGGAGATGGACACCCCATTGTCCATGATATGTTTATTTCACACTACATGCCTGTATCAAAACATCTCAAGTACCCTATTATTGGGAGAACCCGCTCCTGATGTTTAGCATGAGTTCTTTTCTATTTCCCGAGTGTCTCGGATGGATTGAGAAATAAAGGGAAAGAGCACAAGAGAGAGAAATTTAAAGCTGGGTGTCCGAGGGAGACATCACATGTTGGTAGGATCTGTGATGTTCCCCGAGCCTTAAAACCAGCAAGTTTTTATTAGCAATTTTCAAAAGGGGAGTGAGTGCACAAATACGGTGTGGGTCACAGAGATCACATACTTTACAAGGTAATAAAATATCACAAAGCAAATGGAGGCAGGGCGAGATCACAGGACCACCAGATAAGGTGAAATTAAAATTGCTAATGAAGTTTCAGGCTCCCATTGTCATTGATAACATCTTATCAGGAAACAGAGTTTGAGAACAGGTAACCTGTCTGACCACAATTTATTAGGTGGGAATTTTCCCATCCTAATAAACCTGGGAGCACTCTAGGAGACCAGGGCTTATTTCATCCCTTCAGCTTTGACCATAAAAGATGGGACGCCTTAAAAAGGGGCCGTCCATAGGCCTACCTTCAGGGCGTATTCTCTTTCTCAGGGATGTTCCTTGCTGAGAAAAATAATTCAGCGATATTTCTCCTGTTTGCTTATGAAAGAGGAGGAATATAGCTCTGTTCCATCCTGCTCACTGGCGGCCAGTTCAAAGTTACCTCTCTTGTTCCCTGAACATCGCTGTTATCCTGCTCTTTTTTTTTTTTTTTGAGATGCCCAGATTTCATATTCAAACACACATGCTCTATAAACAATTTGTGCAGTTGATACAATCACAAGGTCCTGAGGTGACATTCATCCTCCTCAGCTTACAAAGAAGATGACAGAATTAAGAGATTAAAGTAAAGACAGGCATAGGAAATCACAAGGATATTCATTGGGGAAGTGTTAAGTGTCCATGAAATTTTCACAATTATGTTCAGAGATTTCAGTAAAGACAGGTGTAAGAAATTATAAAAGTATTAATTTGGGGAACTAATAAATGTCCATGAAATCTTCACAATTTATGTTCTTCTGCCGCAGCTTCAAGCTGGTCCCTCCATTTGGGGTCCCTGACTTCCTGCAACACCCCATAAATATATACACCAACTCTGTACCCACAAAAAAATAAAAATAAAGAAAATTAAACACACATAAAATTTATCAAGTAAATTTGTTGAAAAAATGAAAAAGAAACAAAGATTTATTTTATGGTTTAGCTCTGAATATAACAGACATAAAAATAATTGGCAATCATGCTGCTTAACCTAGAAAAGAATGAGCTGAGACACGTTTAACAAATATCACTCTATTTTCCCACTTCATTTTCTATTAACAAATCTTTAATAATAAAATAAATATTTTAATAAGTTACAAAAACTATACTACAACGTTAATCAAGACTGCATCTAAGAACACTGTAGGTGTACACATAGTAATATAAGTCTAGGCAATACATTGCATTTATGTTTTTGTTTATAATGTTTAATTATTTTCAATTCAAATGTTACATAATAGAACATATAATGTACAACTGGCCATGGCAATACTTCATATCTTTTAAATCCAAACTAAACCATGACTCATACTTTAACATCTCATAATAAGTACTATCATTCTTGCTTCATAATTTAGAAAATAATATAGCTGCCTGATAGTTTTTCTAATCTGCTATATAAAAAGGCATATCCAAAATTACTAAACACTTATTCTAAAACCTAAGGCTCTTAGCCAGTAATTTGCTGAAAAGTTTTATAGTTTGATGTTTCATGTAATTTTAACAGAAACCTTTGTTGAAACATGTATTTTGATAAATTATTTTGAGATGTGGAACATATTTTGCCAAACTAATTGAAACCCCTTACAAAAGTATTTACCAAAATATGGTTTTTTCTTAAGAAGTTTCATTATTGTCATTTTCAAACTGGATAACTAGGAAAGGTGGTTGTATAATTCAGTCTGATTCTGAAAGCCTCAGAACCAAGAAGGTTGCTGCTGTATGTCTTGGAGTGTGAATGTCCAAAAGCTAAGAGCGCTGATATCTCAGTGTAGGAGAAGATATATGTCTCAGCTCAAGAAAAGAGAGAGAGAATTTTCTCTTAATCCACCTCTTTGTTCTATTTGATCTTCCCATGGATTGGATGATACCCCTCCCACATTGCAGAGGATGATTCTTCTTTACCCATCTGCTGATCCCAATGCTAAACTCTTGTGTAAATATCCTCACAGAAACACTCAGGAATAATATTTTATCAGCTATCTAGCCCAATCAAATTGAAACGTAAAATTAACCATTGCATATATTTTTTGTTTGTTTATTTGTGTTCATTGGCAATAAGGAAAGGAAGTTAGTGATCAATTTACGTAATCCAAGTTGTGGTTATTTTTTTTAACTCAAAGCAATTTCTGAAATGTGTTTTGATATGCTTTTTTGTTTTGTTTTATTTTGTTTTGCTTTCTAATCATATCTCCTTGATATCCCATTCCTCACCATTTGCGTGGCATCCACAATGCTTATGTTCTCAACTTTGTGTAGCAAAGAGGAACTTCAGAAATTTGTGTAATCTTCGATAATTATTACCTGACTGAACTGAACTTTTATATTCCCTCCAAGCCCACAGACTGTAATAAGCTGTAGGCAGATAATATCTTAATTCCTGCTACAGGCCTCTGTCCAATTCTACAGTCAATGGCTCTTTCAAAGAAATAACAATCCGTGGCACAAATAATTGAGAAAAAAAAATTGAAGAACCCATTTTCATTCTAGAACTCTCAGTTTAGCTTCACTCATAATCCACATGTTCCTGCATCAGGCCTAGGATTATAGCTAAGAGCAGAAATAAATCTATCTCCATTTCTACCTCCCCCTATATGTGTATGTGTATGTGCATGTGAATGTGTGAATTTACATGTGTTGGCAGTAGGGTTTGCTCTACCTTTTATCTGAATTCTGAATCAGATGGAAAAATGGAAAGACGCTGGCAGTTTTAAAAAAAGACTGCTTAAATCTTGAAATCTGCTTTTGATTAAGAAAACAGACATGGGTAAATACTTGAAAAGCAACTTACTCATCAACATCACTGAGGTAAATTGGTTAATATCATTAATTACCTTGACATTGCCAATTAGAAAGTTGGAAAATAAAGATACATTCATTATGGCATTTTCCTGTTAGTCTAGATTAAAATGTCTACTAATATACTACTAAACTTTTATAAAAACTCAATTGTAATTATCTTCCAAAAAAAATCAAATCTAGTTTGCATTATCTTCCACCCCATTTTTAGCACTAATCATTTTAAAACAAGACATTCTAAATAGACTTGACTTTAGTCATTTTTTCAGCCCTTTAAACATACACACAATGTAAGTAAGAGTTAAAGTAAACTGTCTTACTTTCCTTTAATTAAATGGTGGAGAATTTTATAAATGTCCCCAAGGATGGTCTGATCGTCTAATTTGGATTTGCCTCACATAAATAATAAACTTGTAACTTCAAAATACTGTGGAAATCTAACTTAAAGGCAATTAATTATGCAATAGAAATGCCAAAGTAGGTATCATTTAGCCTTGAGGAAATTTGATCACATTCTAATACTATTTGCTTATTTACGTAATGAAAAACTATTGGAGGTTTGAATAGCACAATTTAAACACACATTCTTTTATGGTATCCTTTTAAAATCAGTGCCAACAAATAAATATCATATTATTTATCTGAAAAAAACTAAGTAAATTGTTGAATGACAATTGGAAGATGAAAATGTAACCCATTGCCCTTTTTGTCATAAATTTCAATGATTTTATGTTTTTAAAATGTCATGATATTCTTACCAAGTTTTCTTCACATATTGATAAAAATTACATGTTTTGCATCTGCTTATAATTCTACTATACATATGTTGTACTAAGACATCTGATTGGAGAGTAAATATCGTGCAGATGCTTGAATGTGTGTAATAGTAAAAAGTATTTTATTTATTGAATAAATATTACACTTTTCCTTCAGATTTAACTAAAATTCATAAAATAGCTTTTTTCTTTTTCCCTCCTTCCTTCCTTCCTTCCTTCCTTCCTTCCTTCCTTCTTTCCTTTCTTCCTTCCCTCCTTTCTTGCCTTCTTCCTTCCTTGTTTACTTTCTTTTTTTCTCTCAATCTTCCTCTTCATTTTACTTCAAAAATATGTTTTTAAGTACAAAATTAAGGATAGAAACAGTGACGTTGAAGAATTCTTATTTTATGAGCACGAATATTTTAATAGGTTTAGAAATTTAAAAATTGAGAAATTTTAAAAATTGAAATATTGTTTCTATATTTATATTTCATTGTAATTAAGATGGTTATTTTTAATTTATTCCAAGTACAACCCTTTGTTTCCTAACAATGAGGAAACATTCTGAGAAACATGTCTACTGGTAATTTTGTAAATGTGCTAACATCTAGCTTTGTGTAAGCACAAACCTGTTGCTTACACAAATCTAGGTGTTATAGCCTATGGTTCCTAGGCTACAAACCTGTGCAGCATGTTACCTTACTGAATGCTGCAGGAAAATTTAATGCTATAGTAACTGTATACTAAACATTGCTAAAAATAGAAATGGTAGTAAAAATATGGTATAAAAGATTACAAATGATACACATTTATAGGATATTAACCATGAATGGTGCTTGAAGGGCTAGAAGTTTCTCTATGTGAGTCACTTAGTGAATGGTGAGTAAATTTGAAGGCAAAGGACATTATTGTACACTACTGTAGACTTTATGATCTAAACTTAGTGTACATTACATTTATTAAACTTTTTTATACAATAATAAGTTAACCTTAGCTGTCACATTTTTACTTTATAAACTTAATTTTTTAAACTTTTGATTCTTTTGTAACAACAACTTAAAACCCACACATACTGTACAGATGGACAAAAATATTTACTGTACATTTTATAAACACTGTAAATGTAGGTTACACTAAATTTATAAAAATTGATCTTATCTTCAATGAATTACTCTTAGCCTACTGTCACATTTTTACTTTATACACTTTTAAGTTATTTTAACATTTTTACTGTAGTAGTAACTCAGCTTAAAACACAGTCATATAGTACAGCTATGCAAAAATATTTTCTTTATATGTTTATTTTATAAGCTTTTCTGTAGTTTTATTATTATTATTTTTTTTTACTTTTCAAACTTTTTTGTTGAAAACTATAGAACAATACACACATTAGCCTAGGCCTACACAGAGTCAAAATCGTTAATATCGTCATCTTCCACCTCTACATCTCATCCCACTGAAAGGTCTTTAGGAGCAAAAGGAAGCATGGAGAGGTCATTTCCTGCCACAACATTGCCTTCTTCTGGAATGCCTCCTGAGAGGCCTACCTGAGGCTGTTTTAAAAAGTTAACTTTAAAGCATATATATATGTAGGAGGATTACACTCTAGTGGAAAGCAGTATAGTAAGTTCATAAACTATTATCATAGTTGTTTGCTATCTGTATTAGTCTGCTTTCACCCTGCTATAAAGAAATACTCAAGACTTGATAATTTATAAAACAAAGAGGTTTAATTGACTTGGAGTTCCAAAAGACTAGAGAAGCAACAGGAAACTTACAATCATGGTGGAAGTGGAAGCAGTCACAACTTATATGGTGACAGGCAAGAAAGCATATGTGGGAAACGAAGAAAGAAGAGCCCCTTATGAAAACAGAAGATCTCATGATAACTGACTTGCTATCATGAGAATAGAATGGAGGAAATCATCCCCTTGATCCAGTCACCACTCACCAGGTCTCTTCCTCAATACCTGGGAATTACAATTCAAGATGAGATTTTGGTGGGACATATATCCTAACTATATGAATCTGCCCTGATCCCTCCCAAATCTCATCTCCTCACATTTCAAAACCAGTCATGGCTTTTCAACCATTCCCCAAAGTCTTTAATTTCAGCATTAACTCAAAAGTCCATAGTCCAAAGTCTCATCTGAGACAAGGCAAGTCCCTTCTCCTAGGAGCCAATAAAATCAAAAGCAAGTTTGCTAATTCCAAGATACAATAATCATCCAGACATTGAATAAATGCTCCCATTTCAAATGGGAAAAATTGGACAAAACAAAAAGGCTACAGACCCCATGCAAGCCTGAAATCCACAAGGCAGTCAAATCTTAAAGCTCCAAAATAATAGCTTTTGACTCCATATCTCACATCCAGACACACTGGTGCAAGAGTTTGGCTCCTATGGTCTTGAATAGTTACACCCCCATGGCTTTGCAGAGTACAGCTTCCCTCCTGGCTGTTTACCTGGCCTGGCATTGAGTCTCTGTGGCTTTTTCAAGAGCATAGGGAAAGATGTTAGTTGATCTACAATTCTGGGTTCTGGAGCATTGTGGCCCTGTTTTCACAGCTCCACTAGGCAGTTCTCCAATGGGGACTCTGTGTGGGAGCTTCAATCCCACATTTCCCTTTTGTACTCCCCTAGGAGAGGTTCTTCATGAAGGCATCATCTCTGCAGCAAACATCTGCCTGGACATTCAGTTGTTTCCATACATCCCATGAAATCTAGGCCAAGGTTCACAAATTTCAGTTATTTACTTCTGTGCACCTGCAAGCAAAACACCATGTGGAAGTTGCCAAATCATGGGGCTTGAAACTTCTGAAGCAATGGCCTGAGTTGTACATTGGCTTCTTTTAGACATGGTTGGGATGCAGGGCACCAAGTCCTAAGGCTGCACAGAGCAACAGGGGGACCCTGGGTTCTGCACACAAAACCATTTTTCCCTCCTAGTCCTTTGGGTCTGTGATGGGAGGGGGCTGTTGTGAAGGTCTCCAACATGCCCTGGAGATTTTTTCCCCATTGTCTTCTGACTCCTTGAAATTTCTGCAGCTGGTTTGAATTTCTCCTCACAAAATGGGTTTTTCTTTGCTACTGAATTGACAGGCAGCAAATTGTTCAACCTTTATGCTCTCTTTCTTTTTAAACATAAGTTTCAATTTCAGATCATCTCTCTCAAGCTCAAAATTCTACAGATCTCTAGGACAGGGCAAAATGCTGCCAGTCTTTGTGCTAGAGCATAACATGAGTGATGTTTATTCCAGTTCCCAATAAGTTCTTCATCTCCATCTGAGATCACCTCAGTCTGTACTTCAGTGTTCACATCACTTATCAACATTTGGGTCAAAACCATTCAACAAGTCTCTAGGATGCTCCAATCTCTCCCACATCTTCCTGTCTTCTTTTGAGACCACCAAACTGTTCTACCTCTGCTTGTTACCCAGGTCCAAAGTTACAAGTTACTTCCACATTTTCGAGTATCCTTATAGCAGTGCCCCACTCTCTGAAGTGCCAATTCACTGAGTCTGTTTTCACATTGCTATAAAGGTATACCCAAGACTGGGTAATTTATAAAGGAAAGAGTTTTAATTGACTCACAGTGCCACATGGCTGGGGAGGCCTCAGGAAACTTACAATTACAGAGGAAGTGGAAGCAGACATGGCTTACATAGCAGCGGCCAAGACAGAGTGTGGCACACAAAGAGGAAAGAGCCCTTTATAAAACCATCAGATCTCTTGAGAACTCACTCACTATCACAAGAACAGGATGGGAGCAACTGCCCCATGATCCAATCACCTTCTACCAGGTCCCTCCCTCCACATGTGGGAATTATTCAAGATGAGATTTGGGTGGGGACACAGAGCCCTAGCATGTCACTATCATTATCAATTATTATGTATTCTACATAATTGTATATGCTACCCTTTTATATAAATGGCAGTGCAGTGAGTTTGTTTGCACAAGCATCACCACAAACATGTGAGTAACACATTTTGTTATGACATTTTGATGATTATAATGTCACTAGGCTACAAGAATATTTTTTGGCTTCATTATAATCTTACAGGATCACCATTGTATATGCAATCAGTTGTTAACCAAAATGTTGTTTCGTGGCACAAGAATCTAGTTGAAATTAACTTAGGAAATATTTACTTTGACTTTAAAGGGAGGTATTTTGAAAGGAGAGATAGGACAGTAGAATCTTGTCCCAAAACTGAGAAAGTACTTAATTTTGGAAATTGTTCAATTTATGTTACAATTTTACATGTAAGTGATTTACCATAATAAAATAACCTAGCGTATGACTAGTCAGTAAATGGTAAGTACTTCTTTTAACTCCCTTAAATACATTACTCGTCATTCCAGAATTGATAAAACTTTTCAAAACAACTTAGAAGCCTCAAGTGAAATAATGGCATGACTTTATTTTGGGATGAATAGCCTTTTGGGGGCTAGAGTTGAAACTCTCATGACTATAATATAGTTTTTGATTTTTGGGGGAAGGATGTTTCAGTTTTGGCATAATGGTTGCTGTATAGCACTGAATGCATTTTTGTTAAATGTGTTAATTAATTAATACATAAAAAGTATTTATAATTAAAAAAGACTTTTTGGAGCAGAATTCAAAAATTATCTCACCTTGATATGAAATGAAGTTGGTCTACAGAATATTTGTTTGACCCAGACGAAGGAATTTAAAGAGACCATCATAATCTCATGGAAGACTTTATCAACTGTTTTGTCTTTTTGTCTTTGAAGGAAAATTTTGGATTATAATGATGAAAATGATACACCAAGTAGATCTCTGTAGTATGATGAGCTTCATTTTGCCATATGGTCAGCATTTAGCCTGAAGACAGGTGAAGTTTGACACTTGAATTTGACTAAATTTGAAGACGGAAAGAATTGTGCACTCATAAAGAGTATTTGAGAACAAAATTAATTACATCTAATTTGTTTCTTTTGAATTTTTAATTTGAAATATTCATTTTATGCATCAAAGAAATTCAATATTCTTTTTCTAAAGTAAAGTATTTTCATTTCATTGATTAAATAACATTTTAGAAATCTTATTTGAAACCTGGACATCATGTTTTATATTTTATGCTTTCTTTTTTCCCCATCTGTACCTACAGTGTGTGACTAAAAATGCATTCATTATCACATAACTTATACCAGGGAAAGGTCATAATGAAGGTGTCTCAGCATTGCCATATGGTTCAATTGACCCCATTGTCATTCCATGCTCATAAGTGTCCAATAAATTGCCATATTTAGAAATATGTAGAGATGGAGTACTCAATTGTGTTGGCATCTTCACAACTGTTCTACTTCTTTTTGGCAGATTCACTGCCTCTTGGCCAAGTCACAGTGAGACAGATTCAAGAGCGTATGATGGAATAATATCTTCATCTAAGAGACAGAAATGTGAATAGAGTCAGTATCAAAATATATAACTTCAATTTTACATTTTATATCTAAAGATCATATAAATAAAAAGTCAAAATGAAACAAAACATATATTCTCTCAAATATATCCATGCTTCAAAAGTGGAAAAGTTTCAGCTTATTAATTGTCAATTCCAGCCCCCACTTACAGAACAAATATATTGAGTCATTAATCCTTTTGTCAACAACTAATATTCCCACTGTGCTAAAGATTTAATTTTTAAAGCAGTGGAGAGAACAGCATTTAGCATTAGCAGCTACTGGTATTTTTCAGAGGCCATACAGAGGGATTTTATTATTTATCTTATAGTTTTTAACCTGCATCTCACAAGGATATGTTTCTTCAGTCTTGTAAGAGTGTGACATAAAATGAATTTCTATTATGATAATTTATTGAGGAATGTCATTCTCTTAAATGAAATGAGTTTGCATTAATTCTGAATTTCTCTTCTGCATATTTTCTTGCAACAGGCCCTGCTATTTTACTCACTGGTAGGTCAGAAGAGCAGCAAGAATTTTACTAAAATTCTCTCAATAGGTTCAGACAGAGTGACTCGCAGACTAGAATTCACTAGTCTATATACAGGAACTAAAATAAAACAATCAGCTTCATTAGTAAAATTCATAGTAGTAATTTCAAGCTTAAATTTTTCTTCATTTAGTAACTTTTAATTGAGCTTTGTAGTTGACCCAAAGAAGGATGGTTTTTATATATATGTGTGTGTGTGTATGTGTGTGTATTCTACATCAGTATTATGTAAACTTTAATATTCACAATGATCACATAAAAATCTTACTTAAAATACAGATTTTGATTCAGAGTTGCTGCATTTCGTACAAGCCCCCAATCTGTTCCAACAATCTCTCTTTGTGTATAAAGGTCTTAGAAGCCTTTATAATTCATTTGAGAACACAAAGGCCTTAAAAAATTAATGTGTACATAATGTGGTAAGTTTTATTAAAGAATTGAGAATTAAGAGTTAAAAACATCACAGATAGAGAAATCAAATCTTTACAAAGACATCAGGGAAGATTTCACTGTTATGGCAACATTTAAAGTAAGTCTTGGAGGCTGTGTAGAATTTCCAGAATAAAATAAATTTTTTAAAAAACATTTTGTCAGTTTTGGCAGAAGGAAAAATATAACATATAAATACAGTGACTCATAAAAAATCATGGGATAATGTATTTTCTGTGAGAACTGATAAACTGGAAGAATACTGGTAGAATGATTTTGGTCCAGATTGTGAGGGCCAAATCAACAAAATTGTTTTTAGACCCTATGAATTGCATAAACAAAATAGGTTAATGAAAAGTGGACTAATATTATTGCTCTCTTCTGTGAAAATAATTCTAGAAGTCATTTTTAGGATTGATTAAAAAGGAAATTCTGGTGAAAATAAAACAAAATGAAGACTTAAAACGGTTCAGGCTGGGGGCGGTGGCTCACTTCTGTAATCCCAGCACTTTGGGAGGCCGAGGTTGGCGGATCATGAGTTCAAAAGATTGGGACCATCCTGACCAACATGGTGAAACCCCATCTGTACTAAAAAAAACACAAACATTAGTTGGGTGTGATGGTGGGCGCCTGTAATCCCAGCTACTCAGGAGGTTGAAGCAGGAGAACTGCTTGAACCCGGGAGGTGGAGGTTGCAGTGAGCCAAGCTCTCACCACTGCACTTCAAACTGGTTACAGAGTAAGACTCTGTCTCAAAAAAAAATCATGAGTGAAGATAATAGTGTACATTCACGGGTGTGAAGGATAGAAAAAAGTGCCAATTTTAAGAGATATTACCAGATTTTATTAATAATAACTGGTGATTAGGCATGGGAAACAGACAGACAGAGAGCAATGAATTATGATACCAAATTTTCTACTTTAATAATCAAAGTTAAATAATGACAGCATTAAATATGAAAAAATTTTGTATATCAAAATTTTTGTTCTTATAAAAATACAGCTATGACTATTGATACATTTGGTAATTACTTTTACCTCTCTTATGTAAAAGTTAATAGATAGTAATTATCAATCCACATAGTACAGATCAGGCTGTCTTTTGTGATTTTAAAACTATGTTTATCAAAATACTTTTTTTTCTTTATTTCTTTCAAAAAGTAAATGGGATACAAGTTGCAGAATGTGCAGGTTTGATACATAGGTATATGCATGCCACCGTCGTTTGCTGCACCTAATGATGTATCCTCTAAGTTTTCTCCCCTCACTTTGCCCCCAAGAGGCCCTGGTGTGTGTTGTTCCCCTCTCTGTGTCCATGTATTCTCAATGTTCAACTCTCACTTATGAGTGAGGACATGTGGTGTTTGGTTTTCTGTTCTTGTGTGTTAGTTTGCTGAGAATGATGTCTTCCAGCTTCATCCATGTCCTTGAAAAGGAAATTATTTCATTCCTTTTTATGGCTGCCTAGTATTCCATGGTGTATATGTAGCACATTTTCTTTATACAGTCTATCATTGATGGGCATTTGGGTTAGTTCCATGTCTTTGCTATTGTGAATAGTGCTGCAATAAATGTAAATATGCATGTGTCTTTATAGTAGAATAATATATATTTCTTTGGCTATATACTGTGTAATGGGATTGCTGGGTCAAATGATATCTTTGGTTCTAGATCCTTGAGGAATTGTTATACTGTCTTCTGCAATGGTTGAACTAATTTACATTCCCACCAATGTCTAATGTTTAAAAATAGAAATGATTTCTATAGGCTTCAGAATTTTAAAGAATATTTCCTCCAATGTGATAACTGGAAAAGAGAACATCAAAAATTTGTTTAGGGTTTATACATTACTTGTCAATAATTTTTTCCTGCTCTTGTCGTAGCTTTATTTCCAATAGAAATGAAAAACTTTCTGATACAATTGGACAGTTTCAAATTTTACTGTACTCTATGACTGCATATTCAGCAGTAAGAGTAAGAACATTTTCTGGAAGTTGACATATATTTGAAGGCATATGGATGATAAGGGAGTTTACAATTTTTGTAGGTAATAATTAAGATTAAAATATGAAATACATTGAAAAAGAGAACACTACTATGTACTGCTATTTTGTTTAAGAGGGAAAAAAACTGTATAAGCCTTTATTATATAGTTTCTGAGCTCAGCTGTAGTTTATAGCAGTCTAAAGGGTAAAATATTTTGCACAAATAATGAGGATAAATATAAAACATGCTTTTCAGTAGCATCCTGAAATATTTACAATAGCTAACAGCGTGACTTTCAGAAACCTGAGCATGTAATAGTAATTTGTCATTTTTCTCCAAGTTTGTTGACATTGTC
The DNA here is from genome assembly GCF_003255815.1 of Theropithecus gelada. Taxonomy (NCBI): domain Eukaryota; kingdom Metazoa; phylum Chordata; class Mammalia; order Primates; family Cercopithecidae; genus Theropithecus; species Theropithecus gelada. The sequence continues at coordinate 128,783,613 of NC_037669.1, forward strand.
AAGGCATATTTAACTCAGCAGGAGAATTTAAATTTTATACTTGGTGAATTCATGAAGCATTCTTTTCACTCTGAGGTTTCAGCTAAAAACACCCTTTTCAATTATTTCAATAAATTACCATCTTTCACTTCTCATGGCTTCATTAGAATGTTCAGTTGCAAATAATCAAAACACCACCTGCTTTCAAACTATGTTTCTATAAAAGTTTACTTCTAATTTGTAATTTGGATAATGACTGAAGAAATGCTTATAAATATAATCTCGGTGGGCAAGCAGAGTTAGAGAATTTGGTCAGAGTTCCACATGGTGTAACATAATCTATTTTATCAGTATGTTGGATTTAAATAGGCTGTGTTATATTAACTACTATTACCACTGGGAAAATATTTAAGAAATTAAAACAAAGTGAAATAATGGCATTTGAAAATTAGTAACTCACAGAGAAACAAAACGATCTCTTTAGTAGGAACAATGTGCTCCTATAAGTTTTACTCTTAACTCCAATTGGATGTATCACACACATACTCTTAAAATAGATGCGTACTGTATTGTATGATAATTTTCCTCTACCTACCAACCCCAGCCCTAAACAAGATCTCAACATTCCTGTGAATTATAATGCAGTCTTCTAATTCATGCACATGATGGTTTCTGAAAACATCTTATATTATGTCATTTTCTTAATGTTCATAACGCTAATACCATTTATTAAATCCCTACAATAGGTAGGTATCATGCTGCATACCAGAGGTATTTTTTGCTGTATTTATTTATTTGTTTATTAGTTTTTGAGATAGACTATCTCTTTCTGTCACCCAGGCTGGGGTGCAGTGGAGTGATATCAGCTCACTACAACCTATGCCTCCCAGGTTCAAGTGATTCTCCAGCCTCAGCCTCCCAAGTACCTGAGACTACCGGCCTGTGCCACTTTGTCTGAATAAGTTTTGTACTTTTAGTATAGACCAGGTTTCACTATGTTGGCCAGGCTGGTCTTGAACTCCTGACCTCGGGTGATCCACCTGCCTTGGCCTCCCAAAGTGCTGGGATTACAAGCATGAGACACCACACCTACCCCCCTGTAATATTTTAAATAGGCATTATTATATCCATAGTATGTCTACATTATATAGAGAAGGAAACACATTTAGTTGGTTATTTACTTTGCCCTATCAAGGCACACAGCAGGGAATGCAGAAACTAAAACTTGAACTACTTACTTTCACTATATTACATTGTTTTAGTCTCTTATATTTAAACCTTTACAATATGTGTTCAAGTGGTATCTTGTTTTATTCCAGTATGATTACTGGGCTCACTTTTCTTTTCTACTTGCTCTTCATGTACTTGGATCCAGAGTCCTAACAGTTTACACTTAGTTTACTTCTGTGGTTGCTATAAGATAGCCTCTCTACTTCCACCCTTGTCTATTCTTTCATTCCGCTTTTCACTACCAGCTATAATTTTTCTGGTCGATCAATGCATGTGCTTAGTTCAGTGCTGTAAGGTATAAAATTTGATGTTTTACTTGCAAGTTCTTCCTTACTTTTGCTATAACTCTTAAAATATATCTCTCATTTTATTTCTGTTAGGGTTTAGATATCTTGTGCTACGTTTTTTTGCCCTCAGCTTGCTATATAAGTTACCTGACTAATGTGGATTTTGTATTTTACTTCAACTTTGAATTATCTCCTGTCGATTTTATTTTTGTCTATACAATTCCCGTCCATTGAACAAAACACAAATTAGATTCTATCATTTACAAAGATATTAATTTACCTCCCATATTCAACTTTCCTGTTTAGAAACTTTGGCCCATACTGTGAGTGCCATACATTTTTCTAAAATTAGCAATAACTCTTTTTTTGTGGCATCTTATATGCAATCAGCTACTTCAAGGTGAAGCTGAATATGTCCTTTCCAGCTACTGGCTACCAGAATCTCATTGAAGTGGGTGATGAATGTGAACTTCGTATTTTTTTTGAAAAGCATATGATCATAGAAATCACTACTAATGCTCTGGGTAAAGAACGGAAGGGTTATGTGGTACAGATCAATGGTGGTAATGACAAAGAAGGTTTCCCAATGAAGCAGGATGACTTGAACCATGGCTTGGTCCTCTTCTTACTGAATAAGGGGAATTCTTGTTATAGACCAAGGGGAACTAGAAAACAGAATGTGAAAATGTTTTGAGTTGCATTTTGGATGCCAATCTGTCTGAACTCAACTTGGTTATAAAAATAATTGTAAGAAAATAATACAGTAGAGAAGGTCATTTGTGGACTGACTGATACCACAGTGCCTGATCACCTGGGGCCCAAAAGAGCTAGGAAAACCCACCAATCATTTAAGACTCTCTAAAGAAGCCAGTATCTACCAATATGTTGCAAGAAAGCCCTTAAACAAATAAGGTAAGAAACCCAGGATCAAAGCTCCCAAGATTCAACATATTGTTACTCCACATGTCCTTCAACACAAACTCTGGTGTATTGTTCTGAAAAAAACTGTGTATCAAGACAAATAAGGAAGAGTCCACAGAATATGCTAATATTCAAGAGAATGAAGAAAGATAAAACAGATCACCAGGACCAGATTGCCAAGACACACGGACTGTCATCTGAGACCTTCTACTTCTAAATCTTAGTTCAGATAAAAATAAGTTTTTTGTTGTTGTTGTTTTTGTTTTTTTTAAGTAACAACTAAATAAGACCAAACCTCAAATTAGCTAGAGTTTCTTAAGTGTTTAACATGTATGAAGAATCCTGATAACTATACAGTTTCTGAACCCTCACAACACCCCAATGAATTATCAATTATCACTAACCTTACCTAAGAAGAAGAGGAGGAGAAAAATAATTTGAGAAAGAGTAGGTTTCTCAATGTTGCATAGATATTAAATACTAAATTTGTTATATGATCTAGAATTTTATTTATTTGGTTTATGGTTCAAAGAAAAATTATCTTTACTTCTTTGTACTGAGTGGAAATGTTTTAGAAACCTTGAGATTCATAATCTTCATAGCTCTTAACCAATGTTTATAAGGCAGTCCATGTGGTCACATAAAAGATAGTTATTCATAAAGGAAATGGAAGATAGTCAGTTTCTTTTAAAATCATTTTAAGGGTATTAGTTATGAGGGTTTATGAAAACAATTTTATAATGAAAGTTTATTTTGAGAAAAAAAATACACCTGTTTACAGAAAATTAAATTTATGCTAATATTGACAAACAGAGCCTATGGTTAAATCTTGTATGACTTTGGAATTAATCAGAATATGACCAATAAGTTCATTGATTTACATATTTATTAATCCAGTCCTTCTCTCTTTAATGAGTAATTGGAGGTAAGGATAGTATTTGACTTAGGAATAAAACCAAGAAAAATTTAATTCACCTGGATAGCATTGTATTTTTTAATTTACCAAGATCCTTTCTGTCTTAAACTGCCTGAAATAATTTTGTTTCAGTTTGTGACCCCAGTTACATTAAAATGAAATCCTCGATGTCTGTCATGTAAGACAGTGTTTGGCGTACAGTGGCATACAGACCCATGATATAATAGAACATCTATATAGGGCAAGTAGCAAGGAAAAATTGCCTTTGTCATATTTCCTCCTTGGAGTAATAGAAGAAGCATCGTAAAATTTGTAAGAAAGAAAATAAAAATGTAAACTTTGGTACCTTTAGATTTTAATGTCTTAAATAGGTTTAAAATTTAATGTGCCATCAAATTAGATTTTTACACTTCTTTGGGAGATGTTCTGGTTCAAATGTAACCAAAGAGAACGAGGCCAATCAGATTTTGTTCAAAAAGTATTGCATGTGGCAGAACTGAAAAAGTAACTTAATGTTCAACAGTAATTAGTTCTTTTATTTCAAAATGTACCCTCTAAGACTTTTACTGTTCATGATGAGAGACTGTCTGACACTAAGTAAAGTCAACAATGTAGCTGGAAAGAAGGAAAGCATTCCACATTTACAATATTTTAAATTAATTAGGAAAAAGATTGAGTTGTACAACCAAGGAATAAGGGGAAAAAAAAAGACCGTGTTTACATTTGTCCTCTGTTCTTAAGTGTTTGTTTTGTTTTATGTAAATATTTTAAAAATTACAATGTCAGAGAATATTGGCTATACAGTAAGACTATTCTGTAAGTACAGTCATATGTACATAGGTCAAATACAATTCAACACTGAATTTGTAGATTTCACAAAAAAATAAGCCTCATTAAATTATGTTTCTGAAAATTTAGTAAATTTTTGATACAATGTTTATATTTCTATAACAAAAACATTCTGTTTGAAAAGTATAAATGATTATAGAGACTTCTCAAAAAATACACAGAGTAATTTGATTTTGTAGCTACCACAAAAAGAAACCAACCAATCAAACCAAGAAACAAAATTGATCCACTATTTCTATTGCCTGACTCTAAATCTATCATGAGGTTTATTATGCTTTTGCCTTCTTGAGCTTTTTTAACCTCAAATTTTAATACCCTGGTTTACAGTACTATACTGAATTTTTAATTTCTACACACATGATATTTATATGCATTCTTTCTGTAATCCATTAAAATTTAGCTTTGGATAGAGTGTTATGCATGATAACACGTCTGTCATGCATAAGTATCTTTACTTTTGTCATCTCACATATAAAACAGGCAAAGAGTGTGAAGCAGGAGAATAGGTCTAAAGGGAGATCTTGGTGTGTTTACTTCCCTACTGTGGTTAAAGTAATGTCAAAGAACTTCTTAATATTTATACCATTTATAAAATTACATTATTCAAACATAAAATCATACTATTTAAATCATTTGATTTAATCAAATAATCACTAAATTGCATTATATAAAATTACCTATAGTTGGTCTACCTAACTGAAAGTTTATGTTATACTTAATATTTATGTATCTGATTTGTTTAACTTGGTCCATAAACTTATTCTTAAAAGATTAAGGTTAATCCTAAAATGTAAATCCAAAAGAGCTACTTGCAATGTCAATGTTAATATGATTTACAGATAAACTATTCATATTCATGAATATGTGTGAAATAGGAAAACCAAAGCATATTTTTTGAGTTTTCTTTCTATTTTTATCATTATCAACATAAAATATTCAATAAGCTAATATTTAAAGCCTCTACTACAATTAGTACAAGTCAAAATTATCTAATGAAGGTTACGAATCAGGAATATGTTATATTGCACATCAAAAACTAGGATTAAAAAAGAGACAAAATAGATAACTAAAACAAGTGGCTAGATATTTAGGAGAAGATAATTTACTAGGTCAATTTATGTGATATGGACAATATAATATTATATTAAGAAACAATGAAATAACAGATGAAAGTCAGTATGGAGGATTCAGTATAGAAAGGAGAACTTAAAGTGATTTATTAAAAAAAAAATAAGCTTGCATCTTATACAGGCATAGTTCATTCTGCCTGGAAAACATTTGTAAATGGTAACATCAAAAATGCCTGATGATAGATCACCATGCAGACATAATAATAATGAAAATGTTTTAAATATTATGAGAATTACCAAAATGTGACACAGAGACACTAAATGAGTACTTGCTTTCTCCAGGCAGAGTTGCCATAAACCTTCAACTGGTTAAAAATACAGTATCTGCAAGATGTAACAAAGTGAAACACAATACAGTGAAGCATTCCTGTTATAACACAGTTTCATTTTCTATTGTAAGAATTAAGTGAGCTAAAACGTGTTTTCTTATTTTTCATAGCCTTATGTTCATACGTGATCAACTGTTAATGGCAGCCATACACAAAATGGGGAACAAAAAGCAGTGTAATAAAACTTTTTTAATTGATTACATTTTGAGTAAAATTAAATTATTTATTTTAAAATAATAAGTGATAAACATCAAATAAGGGAAATTTAAGTTCTAAAATTAGACTTTGATAAATAAATTCACACATATATATCAGGAGGGTTACATCTGAGAAGTAATCACAGCCATGCATACCATATATTTTGTACTCGGTTTTGTGTTTACTGATTTAGGGATATTTACTTTTGAAGGCTAGCACCAGCACTCATTTATAATTTTGTGTGTGTGTGTCCTAAAAGTAGTTTAAGCTTGCTATAACATATCTAGAAAATACAGAAAATGAAATAGCCCATCAGAAGCCAGGCCATGTTTTACCTACCTGTGTTGCCCAGATTTTTATATCTGAATTAGTGATTTGCCCTGTTTGTTTTTCCTCTAAGGCTTGTTGAGAAATTCTAATCACTACATGCTCAATTGCATTGTCCTACTTAGGGAGATAAACACCGATAGCAAGTAGACTTAACACTTTGTCTCAAGCTTGCTTGTACTTATTACAAAATTACCTTGGATTTATATTTATTTTAAACCAAACTATTTTCACTATGCAAAAGCTCCATATATCATGAATTTTTAGAAGTTCTCCTTTACATAGAGCAAATATTTTAAAAATGATATTCTGTGGAATGTTTCCTATTGTATAAACTGATGCCTTTTTTATGGTTGCTTATCACCATCAAAGTTAAAATGTAAATAAAAAATTAAAATGTCTCCTACAAGTTCAGATAGAAAATTTGAGCACCCACACTTGTACTTCTCCATTATGAAATTTCTTTAAAATTACAGAGAGAAATATCTCATTTTATATGTTAAATTTATAGTACTATTTATAAATTTATAGTACTATTCAAATCAAGGAGAATGCATAGTTGAAAGTTTGAAGAGTTTCAAAGTTTACTTAGTCTCAGAGTTTCTCCAAAAGCAATATGGAAAAGACAGTCACTTTACAATAGAGAAATGCAGAAGACAGCATTTTAGCTAAAAGATTAAGGTAAAATTCACCACTAAGAAGGCATATAAACATCACGGAACAATTGAAAAGATGTGCTGAGAAGGACAAACATCACTGTTGTGATAGTCTTGTCAAAAAGCCCTAACCTCATTCCAATAATCTATAAACATAAGGTAAATATAAATTGAGGGCCATTTTGCAAAATAATTCATTAGCACTCATCAAGTGTCTTGAAAATCATGAGATGACATGAAAGGAATGTAGAATTGCTACAGTCTGGAGGAGACTAAAGAAAAATAACTGATAGCCATGTGGAATCCTGGTTAGGTTCTTGAAACAACAACAAAAGAAACAAAATGGTAAAACTGCATAATATTTGTGGTTTATTTAATAATATTATACCAATGTTTGTTTTTCCTAATAGCTATATTATGGTTATATAAGATATTAACATTTGAGGAAACAGGGTGAAGGATTCCAGTGGTTTGCAATTTTTCTAAAGTGTCTAAAATTAGCACAAATTTGTGAAGTGACTGTCTTTTCCATAGTGTTTAACATATTGAAGGGGAAACTGAGACTAAGCTCAAACAAAAAGTTAAACACACACACGCCCTCCCCTGCAGAAAAAAGAACCATAAAACTTTAGCAGCCTACAATAATAATCAAAGATAGAAAGAAGAATAGGAAGAAAAAGCAACATTATCAGAAACAGAATTTTTGTAGTTTTTTTTGTAAGACTGGAAAAAAAGATTACAAATCAAAGGAAAGAGGTCAAAATCTCTTTTAGGGTCTGAGAAAGAGAATGTCAGGAAGAGGGAAGACACATTTTTCTTAAAAGTGCTTAAGTTTTTTCTTTAGGTACAATCATCAAACATAAATCCAGGTTAAAAACACAGCCTTAGGCTACATATTTTGTGTACTTCCCAAAATTCGCCTGGGAATAAAGTATCATTAACCGCATTTTGGGTTATGTGAAAACATCTCTCTGACATCTCCTAACAGTTGGTTTCAGACAACTACTAATTTTGCTTTATACTGGAAATTTTGAGTAAGTGTTGGTGGAATGGATTCCATACATTTTTTAAGTGAAAGCATGCTTACTTATTAAGAAAGCAAAGGAATAAAAGAATGGCTACTCAATAGGCAGAGCAGTGTGTATGTTGGTATTATTAACAAAAAAAGGTAGGGGGAACAAGAATTTTAGTTTATATTCAGGTTTGTGATCAATTGTTCACTATTCTGTAAATTGGTGATTGTACCCTGTGGGGCTACACTTCCCAGAATATAAGCAAGGCACTACAATGTACATTATCTTTCTATTGTGCTGTTTTCTGTAATTAGTTATATTTGAACAAACACACAAAAAATAAGAGAGACATTGCCTTTATAGCCTTGAAAGCAACATTCCTGCTGTTACGGGAAATAATCTGAGAGTTTGATCCAGGCCAAAGAGAATAGAAATTAAAAAGATATCTTTCTCTCTTTCTTCAAGGAAGAAGGCATCTCCTTTGAAATAGACATCTTATCTGTCATATTTTAATCACTGCTCTTTAGCAGAGTACCATCAGCCTTATGGTTGATGAGAATCTTTGCAGAGTTGAACACTTAGTTATCTCTGTCTGATTCATAGAACTCTCAAATGTAATTGTTCGACTTTTTTGTATGTTTATTTATGAATGATTTCCTTATGAAGTTCAGAGAGTTCAATTAATGGACACATTTAGGTTCATTGTATTTAATATGGATATCCCCTTGCTTCTGCATTATTTATTACAAAAATATTCTTTCTGCAATTATTAAATACCTTAGCATTGAAATCAATGAAAAAATACATATGAGTTTATTTTATATACTTCATTCTGTTATTCTCTATAACTTTTCTTATTCCAGTACCTAAGTACCCTACTTAGTCTTGAAAAGGGGTAGTTGGAGGTCCTCAATGTTTTATTTGTTTTTTAAACATTTTACTCACTCAAGGTTTCTTGGATGTCCCTATAAATATAGAATTAATATGTTAATTACTATAAAATAGCTTGTTGAGACTGTAATAATGTTGTACTGAAACTATATGCAAATTTAAATAAAGGATATTAAAATTTTACTCTACACATCTACAAACATACCATATGTCTTCATTTACTTGTCTTACTAATGAATTTTAATATACATGCCTTAAAAATATTTTGTTATGCCTATTTTATTGTAAGCTATTTAGAAGTATTACATTTTTAAACTTCGGCTTTCTAAGTATTTTTTGCCAGTGTGTAGAAGATTTTTTTATATGTTCTATTATTTAACATGGATAATTTTACTCATTCTTCTAGCAGTTTTATTGGCAAAATATTTAGGATTTTGTATGTATATAATTACCTTGTCTGACTCTTTAAAAAATTTACAATCTCTATAACTTTTATTTATTATTCCTGCCTAAATGAATTGAACTACTAGTATATTACTGGATAGAAGTGAGACTGGAAATCTTTGTCTTGTTCTGATCTCAGGAAAGCATTTAAGCTTTTAATATTAAGTATGAAGTTAACTCTAGATGTTTTTGTTGATGTTCTTTTTTTTAGAAAGTTTCTTTCTACTCCACTTTTCTGTGCATTTTTATCACTAATAGATGTTAAATTTAGGCAAATACTATGGCTGCATCAAAAAACATGAGTATAGATTTTTTTAGATGAATGTTTTCCCCCATTTTCCTTTTGCTTACGTAGTGAATTATACTGATATTCCTTCAACCTTGCTGACATTTCTGGGCTACATTCAAGTTAGTAAAAATGTATGTATTTTTATATATTGCTGGATTTTATTTGTTAATATTTCATTCAAGATTTTTACGTCTACATTCATGAGGACTATTTTTCTGCATTTGTCTTTTATGATAACACCCTGGTCAGGTCTTGATATCAAGATAATACATTATATAATTTAAGCTTCACCTCAAGTATATGAAGTGATTATTACTAATGCATTTTGCTGATGAACTTTCAAAACAAATGATAAAGTGTTTATTGAGCACATTTAAAATACACCAGATCATTATGATACTTTGTAAAACTGCATACTCTTGGATGTATGCATAAGGCAGTGAAATAAAGAGTCTTGAGTAGGATAGCATGGCAACAGATTATCCTTAAAGGTTAAGGAAAAATGAAATACGAGGAATTAAGTTAGAAAACCTGAAACATCATATTGGATCCCAATTGAAATAGTTTCAGAGAAAACATTGTTTCCCAAAGAGTAATATGTAAATATTTTGTATCTATTAATTGTTCAGAATTCACCTGTCAAATGTTCATTCCTACAGATAAATTACACATATTAAATTTTTGAGTAGAGTTACATTACGGAATTTAAGTATTTTACAATGAATGATTTTTAGCCAATGGATTCATGGAGAAAAATTACAATTTCTCCAAACTTAATATACCACAAATCAAACAATAACAGTATGTTATTCTGTTTTCACACTGCTGATAAAGACATACCTGAGACTGGGTAATTTACAAAACAAACAATAAAAGGTTTAATGGACTTACGAGGCTAGGGAGGCCACACAATCATGGCGGAAGGTGAAAGGCATGTCTCACAGGGTGGCAGACAAGAGAAGAGGGCTTGTGCAGGGAAACTCCTCTTTTTAAAGCCATCAGATCTCCTGAGACTTATTCACTATCATGAGAATAGCACAGGAAAGACCCACCCCCTTGAGTCAATTACCTCCAATTGGGTCCCTCCCACCACACTTGGGAATTCAAGATGATATTAGGATGGGGACACAGCCAAACCATATCATTCTGCTCCTAGCCCCTCCATAATCTCATATACTCATATTTCAAAACCAATCATACCTTCCCAACAGTCCCACAAAGTCTTAACTCATTTCAGTATTAACTCAAAAGTTTATGATCCAAAGTCTCATCCAAGACAAGGAAAGTTCCTTCTGCCTATGAGTCTGTAAAATCAAAAGCAAGTTAGTGACTTATCAGACGCAGTGGGGGTACAGGCATTTGGTAAAGACAGCCATTCCAAATGGGAGAGATTAGCCAAAAAAAAAAAAAAAAAAAAAAAAAAAAAAAAAAAAAAAAAAGGGGGCTGCAGTCCACATGCAAGTTTGAAATCCAGTGGGACAATCAAATCTTAAAATTCCAAAATGATCTTTTTTGACTCCATATCTCACATTGCAGGAAGGTGAAAAAATTGCCACAATAATGCCGTCTTAAAATATGCCTCCATCTATAAGAGGTAGGGGCACCTAGGTGAAAAGCAAAAGACACCTTGTGTAAGATTTGGTTAAAAGCCCAGATATTAACCCAAGTCCCAGAACACATCCCGAATACCGCTTCTGGAACTATTGTTAAAGTCCTGGAGTGTGCGTTCCAAAATGCTGCTCCTGAAACACTGCTCCTGGAACAATTGTTTCAATGTTGTTTGTAAGAAGTAGGCCAGATATTAAATTTAAAAATCAGCCAAGGAAGATGACATCCAAATAATAACCTTTATGGAAAGAGAAAGCAGATAATAGCAAAGGGAATATTCATAGAAAGGATCATTCGTTGTAACTTTGAGAAAAGCAGAGATGATAAATATGACCTCCTTATCTTTGTCATAAATCTTTTCATTTTTTGGTGGTGGGGGCGTTGTTCTGGATTAGCCACATCTATTCCCTAGCTTATGACAGAAACTAGAGAGTTGATATAATATTGCTAGGACATGTAAATTCTGTCTTTTATTTCTTTCTAAATTATCTAATTGTATATATCCACCTGGTAACCAACCCCATTTTCAAGCCATCATCCTCTTGCACCAAATAATAGCATATTTTCCTAAATGTCATTTTTGCAACAGTTTTTTCCTCTAATTATTATTATTCTTTTTCTAAATAAGTATTATTTCAAGAGGTTAATAAATCTGCATGCTCTTAATATACCACTTAATTTTTTAGAACACTTCACAATGCTTTTATTATATAAAGGCATAATTTCTAAGTGACAAGACTTTCAGCATAGTGTTTCTTGCCTTCCTCAGTGCTCTCACATTCCAACTCTACATAGTAACTTACAAATCTCTGAATATTTCATGATCTATCTCATCTCTTTGCTTTAACTGTAACTGCCCCATACTTGTGACTTGATATGTTACCTCATTCCTCTTGTTTAATCTAACTCCTATTTTTATTATCTTTCAATTAAATTCTTAGTCCTCCAGAAAGCCTTCAAGATAATTATACTCTGGGCTTTGAAAGCATCCTTCACTTGCCCAAAGTAACTTTGCTTATATTTTAATTGTAATTTTCCACAGTATTAGTTCCACTAAACTGTGAGTCATTTGAAGATAAAAACTGTATTTACTTCATCTAGGACTAATAGCAAGTAGACACTTGACATACATGGATGTGAAATAAATGTGTGTTGAATTAATGTGCACATAAAACATTGGACAAATTTTCTACATTTTCCCTTGATTATAGAAAGGAAACATTTGACAGGCAGGTAGATAGCAAAATTTTGGCTTCAGTATTATGACAGGGATAAATGCAGCTCCTGAAAATAATAATAATAAGATGAATGGGTATAATAACATTTCTAAATGACTAAGTTATGTTTTAGCATTTAGTTCTAGAACTTTTCCTTGCTGTTATATATAATCTGAATGACATTGGCTTTTTTATAAAAGCAGAAATTAGTAATTCAGCAAATACCTAAAAACTGAATATACTTTACCACGCTTAAAATAAAACTAAATTAATTTCAGTATGTGTTACTTAGAAAAATGTTACTTGTTTTTGGAAAATTGCTTTGAATAATGTTGATCAACTGTTTTCAGCCATCTGATGGTAATGTAGAGCAATTAGTAAATGAACCTTTTCTGAAGAGTTTATTCTATGTTTTTATAAAACATAATTAGTACATTTAAAATTTTTGGAGACATTTTTACATAAACACACAAAAATATTATTTAGAAAAATAGCGGTATAGGTTGGAATCTATTAGTTCCACATAGAACTGCCCTGATCAATCCCACTAACAAAACAAAACAATTTCTTAAGCATGTCCAAGTGAACTTGACATTTGAAAAGGTTTTGAAAGATTTTTTATTTTATCTTTTTTTGTCTATTCTTCCATCTCTGATATCTGTTGTAGTATGAGCTGAAAATGTTAAAGAGATTCTGTAAATGAATATAAAATTTGTGATTTTATTTGTATATGAAATGCTTCATATTTTCAAGATATTATAGCCAAGCAGTAATTATTCACAGTACTAGTCTCATAAAAACATTGACATCTTGCTGTGGGTTACTCATTTCACTAAATGACACAAAGTGTTCCCACTGTTAGCTCATAGTGTTTACATAACAGATGTACTTCAAAAGGTTAAAATTATCTTACCTACCAAAGAAATGTAATGTTAGAGATTATATAACAGTTTTGCAGATAATTTAAACATTTGCTTATTTAGTCAAATAAAATAACTTCAGAATTGAATAAAACATTACATAAATAACCTCTAATTTTATTTCAAGTCTCGAGATTCTCTGTGATATTTGTAAATACCATATATAGGAACTTAAATTCTAGAAAGGTCCTCAAGAACCTTTTCAGTTTTTTACTTGAGCCCCCAAAAAATAAAAAAAATAAAAAAAAAATAAAAATCTTTGCAAGAATTTTCATTTCTTTCTTTCTGTCCTTCTCAACAGTCATACATGTAAAAGTCAATGAACTTTTGTCCTACTTTGTGCCTAGGAGAAAGCAGAAGGTTTCTATTATTTCTTCTCAACTTTGAGCCCTGGATTTTCCAATAAATACTTGGGGACCTTCTATGTACTACTAAGTAATTTTAAGATATTTTGTTATTAAAGCTGTTATTTCCCTCTTCTTCCTATGGGCATTTCTGCATTTATAGAGCTATTGTATTTAAAAATAATGATTCCATCATCACTGAAGAATATAAAGAAATTTAAAACTATTTAGAATTATTAACTTTTATTCATGTTTTCATAGTTTTTCTGCTATATGTTTATCTATTTATGATATGAGCTAATTTAAACATATCTTGGAAATAATCACTGCACAGAATAATAACTATGTGCATGATCCTAAAATTAATCTAGGTTCTTGGCAGAGTTTTAAACCATCCTTAAAAATTTTTATTTATTTTGCATGTAGTTTTTATGGAGGTTTTTGATACAACTAATGTATTTTGTTGTTCTCTAGGTCTCATACAATGTGCAACTACCACCATTGCTTTTCATAGCTGAGTATTGTTCCATGGTAAATATGTGTGTGTATATATATATTTTATATATATGCATATAATATATACATATATTTTATATATAGAGAGAGAGAGTGAGAGAGAGAGAGAGAGAGAGAGAGAGAGAGAGAGAGAGAGAGCACATTTTTTATCCACTCTGGTTGATGGCATTTAGGCTGGTTCCATATTTTTGCAATTACAAATTGTTCTACTGTAAACATGTGTATGCAAGTGTATTTTAAATACAATAACTTTTGTTCCTCTGGGTAGATACCCAGTAGTGGGACTGCTTTATCAAATAGTAATTCTACTTTTAGTTCTTTAAGAAATCTCCTTACTGTTTTTCTTAGTAGTTGTACTGGTTTGTATTCTCACCAAAAGTGTAAAATTGTTCCCTTTATGCCATATCCACACAAACATCTACTGTTTTATGATTTTGCATTTATGACCATTCTTGAAGGAGCAAGGTGGTATTTTACTGTGGTCTTGATTTGCATTCCCTGATAATTAGTGATGTTAAGCATTCTTTATATGTCTGTTGGCCATTTGTATATTTTTCTTTTGAGAATTGCCTATTCATATCCTTGGCTCACTTTTTGATGAGATTATTTGTTTTTATTTTGCTGACTTTTTTGAGTTCCTTGTAGATTTGGGTTAATAATCTTCATTTTATGAATGTTTGTGAATATTTTCCTCCACTCTGTGTGTTACCTGTTTACTTTTCTGATTATTTTGGTTGCTGTGCAGAAGCATTTTTGTTTAATTATATCAAATTTTTTTTCTTTGTTTTTCTTGCATTTGCCTTTTGGTTCTTGATTATGAAGTCTTTGCCTAAGCCAGTGTCTCAAAGGGTTTTTCTGATGTTATTTTCCCTAATTTTTATGTTTTCAGGTCTTAGATTTAAGTCTTTGATTCATCTTGAGTTGATTTTTGTGAATTGAGAGATAAGGATTCAGTTTTATTCCTCCTACATGTGGCTTCCCAATTATCCCAGCACCAGTTGTTGAATAGGGTGTCCTTTCCTCATTTCATATATATATATATATATTTTTTAGTTGCTTTGTCAAAGATGAGTTTACTGTAAGTATTTGGCTTTATTTCTGGGTTTTCTGTTCTGTTACTTTGGTTGATATGCCTGTTTTATATACCAGCATTATGCTGTTTTTCGTGACTATGGCCTTATAGTATAGTTTGAAGTCAGGTAATGTGATGCCTCCAGATTAGTTCTTTTTGCTTAGTCTTACTTTGGTTATGCAGGCTCCTTTCCAGTTTGTATATATTTTAGAATTTTTTTTTCTAGTTTTGCGACGAAGGATGGTAGTAGTTTGATAAGAATTGCATTGAATTTGTAGATTGCTTTTGGCAGTATGGTCAGTTTTCACAATATTGATTCTACCCATCTATGAGCATGGGATGTTTTTCAATTTGTGTTTTCTATCATTTCTTTCAGCATTGTTTTTTTAGTTTTCCTTGTAGAGGTCTTTCACCTCTTTATTATGTGTATTTCGAAGTGTCTTTTTATTTTGTTTTTTGTTTCTGTTATTGTTTTTGCAGCTACTGTAAAAGGAGTTGTGTTTTTTATTTGATTCTCACCTTGGGTTCTGTTGATTTAGACCATGGATACTGACTTGTGTACATTAATTTTGTATCCTGAAACTTTACTGAATTCATTTACCAGTTCTAGGAGCTTTTTGGCTAAGTCTTTAGGATTTTTAAAATATACAATCATGTGATTGACAAACATGGACAATTTGATTTCCTCTTTACCAATTTGGATGTCTTTTATTTCTTTCTCTTGTCTGATCACTTTGGCTAGGACTTCCAGTACTGTATTGCATAGTAGTGGTGAGAGTGGGCATCCTTGTCTTGTTCCAAGTCTCAGGGGGAGTGCTTTTAACCTTTCCCCATCAGTATAATGTTGGTTGTGGGTTTGGCATAGATGGCTTTTATTACTTTAAGGTATTTCTCTTCTATGCTAATTTCTATGAGGGTTTTAATAATAAAGTAATGCTGGATTCTGTCAAATGCTTTTGCTGTGTTTATTTAGACAATCACATGACTTTTGTTTTTAACTATATTTATGTGATGTATCATATTTATTAAATTGTGTATGTTAAACCACTCCTGTATCCCTGGTATAAAACCCACTTGATATAGTGGGTTATTTTTTTGATATGCTGTTGGATTTGTTTGGCTGCTATTATGTTGGTGCAAATGTAATTGCAGATTTTGCCATTACATTTAATGACAAAAGCTGCAATTACATTTGGACGAATCTAATATTTTGTTGAGGATTTTTGCATCTATGTTCAACAGGAATATTGTCCTGTAGTTGTTCTTTCCTGGTTTTGGTATTAGGATGATACTTGTTCCATAAGATAATTTAGAAAGGATTATCTCTTTGTCTATCTGTTGACATAGTTTCAGTAATATTGGTACTAATTGTTTTTTGAACATCTCTTAGAATTCAACTGGACTCTTTTGTTGGCAGTTTTTTTTTGTTTGTTTGTTTGTTTTTTTACTCTTTTAATCTCTCTACTTGCTGTGGGCCTGTTCGGCATTTCTATTTCTTTTTTGTTTAACCTAAGAGGGTTGTACATTTCCAGGAATTTTTCCATCTCCTGTAGATTTTCTAGTTTGTGAGCATGAAAGTGTTCGTAGTAACTTTGAATGATCTTTTTTGTTTCTGTGGTGTCAGTTGTAATATCTCCCATTTCATTTCTAATCTAGCTTATTTGGATCTTCTCTCTTCTTGGTTAATCTTGCTAATGGTCTATAAATTTATCTTTTCAAAATCCTGTTTTGTTTCATTTACCTTTTCTATTTTTTTGTTTCAATTTTATTTAGTTATTTTCTGATCTTTGATATGTGTCTTCTTCTGCTGGATTTGGGTTTAGTTTGTTCTTCTTTCTCTAGTTCCTCAAGGTGTGACCTTAATCCCACTTGTACTCTTTCTAACTTTTCATATGTAGGCATTTAATGCTGTCAACTTTTAACACCACTTTTGTTGTATCCCAGAGAATTTTTGTAGGTTGTGTCATTATTGTCATTCAGTTTAAAGTAGTTTTTAATTTCCATCTTGATTTCATTGTTCACTCAAAGATCATTCCAGATCAGACTATTTAGTGTCCATCTATTTGTATCATTTTGAGGGTTCCCTTTGCAGTTAATTTCCATTTTTATTTCACTATGTTCTGAGAGGGTTCTTGATGTAACTTTTATTTTCTTAAATTTATTGATATTTGTTTTGTGGCCTATCATATGCTCTATTTCGGAGAATGTTTGATGTGTTGGTGAAAATAATGTATATTCTGTGTTTGTTGGGTTGGGTACAATGTTCTTTAAATATTTGTTAAATTCATTTGTTCTAAGGAATAATTTAAGCCCATTTTTTAATTTACTTTTTTTTGTTGTTGTTTATTTATTTTTTTCCTGAGACAGAGTCTGACTCTGTCACCCAGACTGGAGTGCAGTGTCATGATCTCGGCCCACCGCAGCCTCCTCCTCCTGGGCTCAAGCGATTCTTGTGCCTCAGTCTCCAGAGTAGCTGGGATTACAGGTGTGTGCCACTGTGCTTACCTAATGTTTGTATTTTTAGTAGACATAGGATCTCACCATGTTAGCTAGTCTGAACTCAGGACCTCTGCTTAGCCAGGATGTTGCAGGCAGTGGAGTTAACTGTCATTTTCTCCTTCCTTAAAACAGAGTTATTCTGTCATAAGTTGCTATAATAGTTTGAGTCAGGTGGCCTCCAGTCAGAAGGTGGCACTTACAAGAGAGCACCTGCTGTGGTAATAGAAGGGGGATATAAGTTTGCCCTAAGTTGGCCAAGATAAGTATTGGAGTTTCTCAGGTGATGGGCAGATACATAAAAATCTCAAGTGTTCATATGTCTTTTGTGTTTGGCAACCAGGGTGGGCAGTGAAAAACCACCAGGTCGGGGCAGAGTCTGAGCTCAGGGGTTCCTTGGGCGGGGCTTGCTGCAGACACTGTGGGGGATACAGGAGTGGTTCTCAGGTTAATATAATTATGTTCAAGGGAGGATTATGGTTTCCTGTGTTGCATCATACAGGTCACCAGGGAGGTGGGAGGAAGCCAGCAGTGACAACCTCACCCATGCAGCCAGCAAAGCCTGTCTTATTCCCATTGTGAACCACCAACAGTGTCAAGTTTATAGACAAGCAGCCTGTGCGCAGGGTTCAGAATTTGCTCCACGCCACAAACCTCCTCACTGAGAAAGCAAGCATGGCTTTCAGACTTCGCCCTTCTTACCTGCCAATGCCATTGGCCACAGCTCCTGTGCTTCCTTGAGCCACCAAATTCTACTCAAGAAAATTCATGCTCAATTGAAATTATTACAAAGTCCCGTTGGAAGCTTCATTTATCCTGTGACTCCTGCCTAGTTCTGCTGGCTGCCTTCCCCAAGAACCCCTGTGAGATCAAGTCAGGGATGGTTTCCCTGGGCTTGAGCTGAGGACTAGGAGTGCCTCCAGCACTCCTTCCACTGCTTCTCCTACTTTAATATTTTGTTTGGCTCCCCAAATCTGTTTCAGCTCTAGGTAAGTTTAAATCCTTCTCCTGTGATCCGGATTTTGAAGTTCCTCAGTAGGGATGTGTGTTTGGAGGCAGAGTTTTCCCTCTCACACTTTGGAAACTCAATTTTGAAGCAGTCTCACAGAGCTTGCAGAGGCAAACCACATCTTCCACAAGACCTGTGAACTGCTCTTCCTGGCACATACCTGCAGTGGTTCTTAAGGGAAAAGTCATGGTGTGAGTCTCCACATGCTCTTCTATTCCTCCAAGTGGAAGTTTTACATTTGTCCTGTCTCCTATCTGCCATTTTTCCCCTTTTAGCATTTAAACAATTACATCAAGCCTCAAGTAGCAAATATATCTTGGAAAATATTAACAATGTTAATTTATTTACAAAGTCTGTTTGAATCATAAGCTTTAGAGATGTGCAACATGTTAAAAAGTATTTTATAGTTTGTTCAATGTTTCTAAGTCTTCCATACTCCATATTATTCCAATATAAATTTCAGAATTGACTTACAGTGTCTTATAATATGACAATTTAGGTTGCATGTATATTCTTGTTTTTTACATAAATTTAAGCTTTTTTTTTTAATCAATTAAATCACAGTTCCCTAGAGTGTCGAATTTAAAATCTAGTCAAGTGAAACCAATTAAGTCTGACCACTCAGTGAGCTTGTTTTTTGTTGTTAGTGGTGTTGTTGTTCAGCCTTTTTCCCTGAACTTCCAGCTTTTTCTCTTTAGTTTACTCTACTACAATGCTGTGTAGGTTTTGATGTAGTTAAAAATCACCCTGAGCTATAAGGGTAGACCTTGACTGACTCATAAAAATCACTATTACCCCATTACCCTTACAGGAAATTTACCTAAACTGGTTCATAGTAAAGCTCAGGGTATATAATCAGAATAGAAAAGGGAAAGTTTTTTTCTTTGAAAGTAATACTTTCAAAGTAATCCCTACAAAAGCAAAAACACTCATTTTTGATTAGATGTCCGAAATTGCTTCTGTCATTTTTGGGAGGTCATCCTCAGGCCAGATCCATATGTGGAAAGTGGAAAATCTAGAAATGTTCTAGAGAATTAGAATTATTTGTTATGTATAACATTGGAGTCAAACCATGTTTAAATTTAAATATACCTCTGGACTTTCTTGTTACATAGATTAACAAATTATGTTTCTTAATCAAGCCTGTTTAAGTCATTTTCTAACAATAAATTGATTCTTAATCTGATAAATGTTTTTAAAATTGTATGGTGCTAATTACCAGAAAGTGAGTTTTTCATAAAGAAAGGTGATTAAGCCAGGTAGAATTATGTGTAGAAGAATTAATTTAAAAATACATCTTTATCAAAAAAGTAGTTTCTCATTTGTGTCTAAACAAGAACTACATATGGAAAGAAGAAGGGGTAGCAGTATTACAGGAGACATTATATCTACGGTGCCTTTTGTTAGCATCATCTACCGTTTCTTCTCTGTGTTTCTTTCAGTTATAATTGTTGTTACTCCAACCCTGGAATTAATTTGTTCTATCTTTTGTTTTGTTTTGTTTTTTGTTTTTTGAGATGGAGTCTCACTCTGTCACCAAGGCTGGAGTGCAGTGGCACCATGTCAGCTCACTGCAACCTCCATCTCCTAGGTTCAAGCAATTCTAGTGCCTCAGCCTCCTGAATAGCTGGGATTACAGGTGCCCACCACCACGCCCAGCTAGTTTTTATATTTTTAGTAGAGACGGGGTGTCACCACGTTGGCCAGGCTGGTCTCGAACTCCTGACCGCAGGTGATCCATCCACCTTGGTCTCCCAAATTGCTAGGATTACAGACGTGAGCCACTGCACCCAGCCAGTTTGATCTGCTTTTAACTAGCAATTAGGCAATATAAGTACAGTAATAGTGGAACTGTGACCAGAACACTAGGGGTTTGGTTTAGGTCCTGCTGCTCATCTCATAGAAAACCAATTGCTGAGATGATGAGTATTGCCCAGGAAGAAGGCTTTAATTGGGTACTGCAGCTGAGGAGATGGGAGCTCAGTCTCAACTCCATCTCCATGGATAACTAAAACTAGGAGTTTACGTACTAGGAAAGACATGTAAAAATGTGTAAGAAATAAGGAACTGTGGAGGGTCAAGGGAGCAATCATGATGTATGAGGGGTCCAAAATCTTGTAGTCTGGTTGTTGTGATCTGATGAGTTTCAGTTCTTTGATACTTTTTTTTAGAGGACAGAAGGTCGTTTCCTAAGGAAGGAGCTCAGATAAAATAAATATCAGTTTTAAGCTTTAAGATCAGAAAGGTCAATTTCTATGTTTATCCAAAATAAACAATGGTATATATAGGATATATAGCCTATATTGCATGTGAGCCAATTGTCATAATAAATCCCTTCTTATATTATCTATCTATCTATCTATCTATCTATCTATCTATCTATCTATCTATCTATCATCTCCACATCCTATGTTTCTATTTCTCTGGAGAACTCTAATACAACAAACAATAGATAAATTGATATAGAAAAACAGCCAATAATTATCCAGTCCATATAGATTGATCTTTACAGGTATAGTTAGCCATGAACTGAACCTGAAATATATGAAACCAAATCTAAAAAAGTAGAGCTAAAATTTTCAACTTGAAGTTCTGCAATTAAGACAAAGAAAAAAAATTGAAACTTAAAAAACAGCAGTAAAGAAGATAATTCAACTGAAGCAAAAATAGATATGCCTAACTCCAGTCTAAAACTGGCACTAATGTAGTGTGTAGAACTATTTGAGGTAATGAAGTAACAATGCTTCATTTCATTTTTGTGTTTCAAATTGGTTCATAATCATTAAATCAGGCACACATGCACATGAAAATATGCACACATACACCCCTACAGACACAAACACAACCTAAAACAAACACTGTACTATCTATCCAGACTTCAAAATTCAATTCTGAGAAAGACAGATAATACCAGCAAAGTTATAACAAAAAATATGTGGGCCAATCCAGGATAGAAGGTCTTTCACTTAATTACCAGAGAATTCCAAATGCTTCAACTGGCTGTCATGGTAGGAATTACATAACAGATAGCACTTGACTTGAAATCTCTAATGCTATTAAAAGGGATAAAGCAATCTTATAAAAGAGAAAGGGTAAAGATTATGCAAAGTGAGTATGCTTTCATTATATTTTATTATATTTTATAACCTCACCATAAATTAATTCAAAAATCTCTCCCACTTGAATTTAGAGATTTAAGTACAGAAAAGGCTACAAATGTTTAAACACATTATTATTTTTATCTGGCATATATTAGTGTAACTGTTTTATCCAACCCCATCAATTAGTTCAGTAATCAAATGTGTTTTAATTTTATTTAAAGTGTAAATTAAATGATTCTAGAAGCCTAGTTTATAAGTTATAAGAAGCCTGTATTATATCTCAACTGACACCTCCCTGCACAATTTCATCACTCTTAGAAAAAACAGAGTATGCCAGGGTTTAATCCAGGCAAAGAGTCAGGTTGTAATACCTTGTTTAATTAAGCAAAATCTTGGGAGGTTGATTATTGAGCTAAGATGCCTCATTCACGTTTATTATTGTTGCTTCATAGCGTTAAATTGGCAACATCAGTTCCCTGAAAATTCCTGTTTCCCATTTCATGGAGTGTTTCTGCCTCTCTATGATGTTGTTGCCAGAATTATGGTCTGAAGCTGAATAAGGCAAGGTGTTTTTCTCATACCAAGTGTGATGACAGTTGAGACTTGCAGTCCGGCCATGTAGCCCTGATTCTACAGGATACTGTAACCAATAAAACCTGATTTCTCAGCAAAACCTGTAACAATTGTTATAGGTATTGTGAAAATCAGTGATTTCCATCCTACCCTCAGGTCTGTCAGCAGTCCCTGACAGCATTCATGTGCTGAAGGGAAGTGAAACAGGCAAGTAGAAATCAGTGTTCCCCAAGTATCCTCAGTTGTATGCCCATACGAGCACTCTATTCATCTGTATGATCACTAGATATTCATGTACTACTTCTCTATGATGGAGGCTTTTAATACAATTTTAATTAAGTCTCTCAAAGTGGTAGGATATAGGACGCTCTACAAACAGAAATTCACTAGATACAAAATTTGTATTGTAATATCTACTACTATAAAGTACTGTCAACCTAGTTTTAGGATGTACCATATACTCTTGTCATGTTTAGTGGTTATGGACTGATGGGTTTATTAGAGACATTCTTTAAGTCTCAGAAAAAGATAATGTGTGTGCAGGCCTCACTCTGTTCTCTCCTAAGAAAACCTCCCATGCCTTTTCAGATTCTCAACTTGCAACATTCCATTGACCCATAAGAGCTGATATACATGGAAGACTGACTGCATCATCCTATAACCAAAGCAATTTACAGACTTTCATCAAAATAATGTTTCTCAAGCTAGGACAATTCTTCTCTTTTTCTGGGATATAGTCGACAATGTCTAAAACCATTTTTGCTATCACAACTGGGAAGTATTATTGGCATCTAGTGGGTAAAGGGCAGGTATTCTACTACATCCCCTAAAATGTCCAAGACAGTCTCACACAGCTAAGAATTATCCTGGCTAAAATATCATTAGTGCCAGAATTGAGAGATAGTGCTTTATAAGATTTTCTGTATAAGTACAGTTTACTGTTTTCACTTTTAAACTCCATTCATCTTGGATTTCCTGATGCTAAAATTTTGTAGCATTCTTTATATATTTTCAAATACTTAAACTCACATCAAATTTCCTTGAAATAGAGTTTATAGGCAAGATTCCATTATAAATAAAATAAAATTATAAGAAAAGTATTTACTCAAAAAATGTGATAATATTTCTTTTTTTCAAATCAAAGGGTAAACTAGGAAGTCAGAAAATACAAATACATTAATGAAAAACATCAAATTGTGCCAAATTAATTTTGGTTTAGAGCTTACAAAAGGTTTAGAGAAAAAAAAAAAGTTGTGTGTGTGGGTGTGTGATTGTGCATATTTATATTTTGTTGATTAGAAGCAATATATCTATATGTTACATTAATTAATACTGAGTATTAAAATGTATTTAATTTTTAGTATTTGCTTTATAAATATATTACATTTATAATCATAAAAATACTAAAGAAGTATCATTTAATGATATTTTTGGACAGGGTATAGATTCTCAAATCAGACCTACACATGCAATCAATTAGTTTAGGACAAAGGTAAGCTTGCAGTTTGGGTGAAGAGAGAATGGTCATTTTAATAACAGTACTGTGACAGATATATATCCAAATAAATCATCTTAATTCAATATTCTTAACAATAATAACCTTCAATGTATACGTGGAAGTTTATCCCAGACATAATACAGGCATAAATGTGAAATGATAAACAATAAGGGTTTTGGAAAAAATCTAAATATCTTTGTGATCATGTAGCAGGAAAGAAAACGACCAGAAAAAAGAAAACCATAATGGAAAATAATGTGTAATTTAGACAATATTAAAATTAAGAAACACTATTTTCCAAAGATATTATTAAGAGAGTCAAAAGGCAAATATATAGACTGGAGAAAGATATTTGGAATTGATATATTCATTCTCGAGTCTAGAATACATGAAGAATTCCCACTGAGAGACCAGACCATCAAGAAGACTGGCACAGTCCATGAAGATTTTCAGAAGAAAGGCGTTGAGAATGGACAGAGGAAGAATGCAGGTCCTGGTTTGAATGTGGAGGAAGTTGGGAACCCTGCACAGGGTTGCTGAATGCCAGAACTTATTTCCGGTCCTGAAAATCTTCTGGGGAAAGAGTAAGTTAAATAGCTATGGAGTGGCCCCCACATAACACAGACCTCTGGAATCACAGCTGCAGAAGACCTCACAACCCCCACAGATATTTGGACTGGAAGGAGAAACTATTTAGGGAGTTAGCAGGGAGAGAACTCAAGCCTGTGCAGAACCCAGAGGTTTTGGTGTGGGAAGAGTAGCAGCGGAGCATGACCACGGATGCCCATCCCCTCAGTCTCACTACACTTCTTTACGTGGCTTTGGCATATGTTAACTGTTGAATCTGAACAGATCAGGTCTGTTTTGCCTGTCTACAGGGTCAGCCTAATTTGAGGGCCCCACTGTCTGCTGGCCTCTCCCAGGGTCCCTTTCTGGATGTACCTACTTGGAGTGTAGCCCCAGATACCCAAACAGAATGCCTCCTAGAGACTGCCACCACAGCTCTTTCACCAACAGGCCCTTCCTAACCATCAAATAATTTCTGCAGACAGATGTCCACCAGCACAAATTCATCTACAACCTCTACTGACTGCTTTTTCTGTGTGCATACACGTGGATCTTGGCACCCCACATCGAGTGCTGTAGGTAGTGAACTGGGAATTGATTCCTCCAGTGCAGCAGGTGTTTAACCCCAAGGGGCTCAAAAACAAAGCAGTGGGACTGGTCCCAGCTTCCTATGTTATAGCACATAGTCCAGAAGCACTGAGTTGAGCTATGGCCCCTGAAATAATACAGAAACAAAGCCAGTCAACTGACTGCAACTTATACCACCGTCAAAACCTCTAAGGAATCAAAGTATATAAAAGCAAAAATCCTCATCCAAAGACAGCAGCATCGAAGATTAAAGAACAATAAGTTCACACAGATGAGAAAGAACAAGGAGAAGAACTCTGGCAACTGAAAGATATGGAAAGGCCTGTTACCTCTAAATTGCCACACTAGTCCTCAGCAATGGATCTTAACCAGGCTGAAGTGACTGAAATGACAGATATGGAATCCAGAATCTGGACAGTAATGAAGATCACTGAGATTCAAGAGAAAGTTGAAACTGAATCAAAGGAATATAAAGATTCTTTGAAGTAAAATTATACAAGAGCTGAAAGATGAAATAGCTATTTTAAGAAAAAGCAAACTTATCTAATAGAGCCAGCTAGACAGAAAACTAATATAAAAACTTGTGATAAAAAAACGAATCAAAAATTTCATGATTCACTTGGACGTATTAACAGCAGAATAGACCAAGCAGAGGAAAGAATCTCAGGGCTCAAAAACAAGTTCTTTGAATCAATTTACTCAGACAAAGATAAGGAAAAAAGAATAAAAAGCAGTGAAAAAATTTCTGAGAAATATGATGGGATTATGTAAAGAGACCAAACCTGTGACTCATCAGGAAAGAGAGTAAGCAAATTGAAAAACATATTTGAATATATTGTACATTAAAATTTCCCTGACCTCACTAAGGAAGTTGACATTCTAATTCAGGAAATTCAGAGAATCCTTGCAAGATCCAATACAAGACAACCGTCCCTGGGACACATAGTCATGAGATTCTCCAAGGCTAGCGTGAGAGAAAGAGTAGGTTATCTACAATGGGAAATACATCAGGCTATCATTGGACCTTTCAGTAGAAACCTTATAAGCCAGAATAGATTATGGGCCTCTATTCAGCATTCTCAAAGAAAGAGATGTCAACCAAGAATTTAATATACAGTCAACCTAAGCTTCCTAAGCTAATGAGAAATAAAATACTTTTCAGATAAGCAAATGCTAAGGCAATTCATTGCCACTGGACATGCCTTACAAGAGGTATTTAAGAGAGTGAAAAATATGGAAATAAAAGACTGCTACAGGCCACCAGAAAAATACACTTAAGTACATAGATCATTGACACAGCAAAGCTACTATAAATTAAGTCCACATAACAAGCAGCTAACAACATGATGACAGGAAAAAATCCTCACATAGCAATATTAACTTTGAATGTCAGTGGGCTAAATGCCATACTTAAAAGTCACAGAGTGGCAAGTTGGATAAAGAAGCAACACCCAATGGTATCCTGTCTTCAAGAGACCCATTTTACATGTGAAAACACCTATAAGCCAAAAGTAAAGAAACAAAGGAAAATATATCAGGCAAATGGGGAGAAAAAAGCAATAGTTTCTATTCTTGTATCTGATAAAATGGACTTTAAACTTATAACAATCAAAAGGACAAAGAAGGACATTACATACTGACAAAACATTCAATTTATATATTTAAAAAATTTACTAATAACTGTTATAAATATATATGCACCCAAAACTAGAGCACGCAGATTCATAAAATAAGTTCTCAGAGACTTATAAAACCATACAATAGTAGTGGGAGAATTCAACATTCCACTGAAAATATAAAACAGATCATCAAGGCAGAAAACTAACAGAGATATCTGAGACCTAAGCACAACACCTGAAAAAATGGATCTAAGAGATATCTACAGAACACTCCACTCAAAAAAAAATCAGAATATATATTCTTCTCATTTCTACATGGCACATATTTTAAAATAAACAGCACACCCATCCATAAAGTAATTCTCAACAAATTCAAAAAAACCAAAATCATACCAAGCACGTTCTTGGGCCATGGTCCAATAAAACAGAACTCAGTACCAAGATCTCTCAAAACCATAATATCAAATGGTAATTAAGCAACCTGTTCCTGTATGACTTTTGGGAAAGCAATAAAATTAAGTCAGGAGTTAAGAAATTATTTTAAACTAATGAAAACATTAAACACACCAGAGTTTTTGGGACATAACTAAAGCTGTATTCAGAGGAAAGTTTATAGAGCTAAACACCCACATCTAAAAAGTGAGAAAGATCTCAAATTAACAACCTATCATCACTCCTAGAGTAACTAGTAAACCTAGCAAATAAATCCCCAAAATAACAGGATAAAATAAATAATCATAATCGGAGCTGAACTGAGCAGAGCAGAAACAAAGAAAAAAGAAAGTTACAAAAGATCAATGAAACAAAAAGCTGGTTTTTTTTTTTGAAAGAATAAATAAGATAAACAGACTACAAGCTACACTAATAAAGAGAGAAAATCCAAATTAACACAATGAAGATTAATAAAGGAGACATTACCCTAGACAACCCCACAAAAATATAATGCAAAAACCTCAGAGATTATTATGAATACTTTTCTGTACACAAAATTAAAAATCTGGAAATGTACCACCCCCCAAGATTGAACCAGGAAGAAATTGAAACCCTGAACAGACCAATAATGAGTTCTGAAACTGAATCAATAATAAAAAGCCTAGCAACCGGAAGAATCCCTAGACCAGATAAATTCACATCCAAGTTCTACAAGAAGTATAGAGAAGAGCTGGTACCAATCCCATTGAAACTTAAAAAAAAAGAATAAAAAAGAAGAAGGGCCTCCTTTCTAATTCATTATATGAGACCAGCATCATTCTGATACCAAAACCTGGCAGAGATACAATGGGAGAAAAAAATTAAAAACTTCAGGCCATTATCCCTTGTTTCAGGAAGTCAGGTACCCTGTACAGAGGGACCATCTGAAGCTGCAGCAGAAGAACGTAAATTGTGAAGATTTCATGGACCTTTGTTAGTTCCGCAAATTAATACTTTTATAATTTCTTACACCTGTCTTTACTGCAATCTCTGAACATAAATTGTGAAAATTTCCTGGACACTTATCACTTCCCCAATCAATACCCTTGTGAGTTCCTATGCCTGTCTTTACTTTAATCTCCTAATCCCATCATCTTCATAAGCTGAGGAGGATGAATATGGCCTCAGGACCCTGTGACAATTGCATTAACTGCACTAGTTGTTTGTAGAGCATGTGTGTTTGAACAATATGAAATCTGGGCACCTTGAAAAAAGAACAGGATAACAGCAATCTTCAGGGAACAGACTTGGAGTCTGACTGCCAGTGAGCCGGATGGAACAGAGCCATATTTCTCTTCTTTCAAAAGCAAATAGGAGAAAAATGGCTGAATTCTTTTTCTCAACAAAGAACATCCCTGAGAAAGAGAATGCACCCTGAGGGTAGGTCTATAGATGGCCCCCTTTGAGGTGGCTGCTTTTTACGGTTGAAGCCGAAGGGATGAAATAAGCCCCAGTCTCCTGTAGCGCTCCCAGGCTTGTTAGGATGAGGAAATTCCCGCCTAATAAATTTTGGTTAAACAGGTTGTCTGCTCTCAAACTCTGTCTCCTGATAAGATGTTATCAATGACAATGCATGCCTGAAACTTCATTAGCAATTTTAATTATGCCCCATCCTGTGGTCCTGTGATCTCGCCCTGCCTCCATTGCTTTGTGATATTTTATTACCTTGTGAAGTATGTGATCTCTGTGACCCACACCCTATTTGTGCACTCCCTCCCCTTTTGAAAATCACTAATACAAACTTGCTGGTTTTATGGCTCGGGGAACATCACAGAACCTGCCAATATGTGATGTCTCCTCTGGACACCCAGCTTTAAAATTTCCCTCTTCTGTACTCCTTCCCTTTATATCTCAAACCAGCCGAGATGCTTAGGGAATAGAAAAGAACCCACGTTAACCATTGGGGGCGGGTTCCCCCGATAATCCCTGATGAACACAGATGCAAAATTACTCAACAAAATACTAGCAAAACAAATCCAGCAACACATTAAAAAGCTAACACACCACAATCAAGGAGGATTTATTCTTTGGATACAAGGTTGATCCAACATAGACAAATCAATATAAATACATATGATTCATCAGATCAACAAAACTAAGAAAGAAAAAAGAAAACCCACATAATCTTGTCAATAGATGCAGAAAAGGCTTGTGATAAAATTCAGTATTTCTTCATGCTAAATATTCTAAAACAACTAGGCATCTAAGACGCATATATCAAAATATTAAGTCATCTATGATAAAACCACAGCTAACATCATATGAAACAGGGAAAAGTTACAAGTATTCCTCTTTAGAACCAGAAAAAAATGAGATTGCCCACTCTCATCACTCCTATTCAACAAAGTATTGAAAGCCCTAGCCAGAGCAATCAGACAAGAGAAAAATAAAAAAATAAAACACATGGGAATAGGAAGTAAGGAAGTAAAACTATCTTTTTTCACAAATAATAAGACTCTATACCTAGAAAACTCCATAGTCTCTGCCTGAAAGCTCTTTGATCTGATAAACAACTTTAGCAAAGTTTCAGGATGCAAAATCAATGTACAAAAGTCGATAGCATTTCTATACACCAACAATGACCATGCAGAAACTAAAAAAAAAAAAAAAAAAAAAAAAAAAAAAAAAAAAAAAAAAAAAACAGCAATGCCATAGACAAAAAAAATAATAAAATACCTAGACATACAGCTAAGTAGGGAAATGAAATTATCTCTGCAATGGGAGTTACAAAACACTGCTCAAAGAAATAAGAGATGACAGAAACTAAAAATATTCCATGCACATGGATAGAAATAATCAATATTGTTCAAATGACCATACTGCTCTGAGCAACTTACAGATTCAATACTATTCCTATCGAACAATTAAAGACATTCTTCACAGAACTTGAAAATACTGTTTTAAAATGTATATGGAACCAAAAGAGCCTGAATAGCAAAGGTAATTCTAAGAAAAAAGGAAAATGAAGCTGGAGGCATCACATTACCTGATTTCAAACTATACTAAAGGGCTACAGTAACCAAAATGGCGTAGTACTGGCACAAAAGCAGACACATAGACCAATGGAACAGGTTAGAGAACCAAGAAATAAAGCTGTACACCTACAACCATGTGATCTTCAACAAAATTGACAAAAAAAAAAGGAATGGAGACAAGACTGCCTATTCAACAAATTGTGTTGGCATAACTGTCTAACCATATGTAGAATATTGAAACTGGGCACCTTCCATTCACCATACACAAAAATCAACTTGAGATGGGTTAAGGGCTTAAGCGTAAAATCCTAAACTGTGAAATCTCTAGAAGAAAACCTATAAAATACTATCATTTTGTGCTGAATAGAGGTCCTGTCAAAGATTTCATGATGAAGATTCCAAAAGCAATTGCAACAAAAACAAGAATTGACAGGTGGGACTTATAAATTAACAAGCTTCTGCACATGAAAAGTAACTATGAACAGAGTCAACAGACAACCTAGAAAATAGGAGAAAATACTTGCAACTTATGCATATGACAGAGGTCTAATATCCAGAATATATTAGGAACTTAAACAAATTAACAAGCAAAACCCAAATAACCCCATTAAGAATAGGCAAATGTCATGAACAGAAGCTTCTGAAAAGAAGACATACTCATGGCCAACAGGCATATAAAAACTGCTCAGATCACTAATCATTAGAGAAATGTAACTTGAAACCACAATGAGATACCATCTCTTGCCAGTAAAATGGCTCCTATTAAACAGTCAAAAATGTGCAGATGCAGGTGAGGTAGCAGAGAAAAGGGAATGCGTACACACTGTTGGTGTGAATGTCAGTTAGTTCAGCCACTGTGGAAAGCAGTTTGGAGATTCTTCAAAGAACTCAGAACTGCCATTTGACCCAGTAATCCCATTACTGGTTATATACCCCAAGGAATATAAATAGTTCTACCATAAAAACAGATGCATGTTTTTTCATCAAAGCACTATTCACAATAGGAAAGATATGGAATCAACCTAAATGCTCATCAACAGTGGACTGGATAAAGAAAATATGATAGGCATATATGCAGGGGCCTTTGAAAACAGTATGCTGAGAATAGATAGGGCTCAAGGACAGTATCTCCAATTGAACTTTTAATGAACTCCCGTAGGCGCCAAGAAGGCGGGCAGATAAGGAAGAGCATAGAGACAAGGAACTGAGTAGAAGGTTACATCTGGGAAAAGAAAGTTTGTTTTGCATTGCGTTCTTTCTGCTGATGTGGGCTTTATGGAGTATAAATAAAGTGAGGCGGAGGCTCTGAGTGCGGCCGCCATGTTCTCTGTTTGTCTTTGTCTTTTGTGTCCTTTCATTCTCCACCACCCCCGGCACGGACCCCAATACATATATATATACACCATGGAATATTATGCAGGCATTAAAAAAAATCATGTCCTTGCAGCAACATGGATGGAGCAAGAGTCCATTATCCTAAACGAATTAACACAGGAACAGAAAGTGACATGCTGCCTATTCTTACTTATAAGTGGAAGCTGGACATTGAGTGCACATGGAAACAGGGAAGGGAACAACAGACACTGGTACTTACTTGATGGTGGATAGTAGGAGGAGGGTGAGGATTGAATACCTACTGAGGACTGTGCTCATTATCCGGGTGATGAAATAATAATATGTACACCAACTCCCAATACATGCAATTTACCCATGTAACCAATCTGTGCATGTACTTCCTGAACCCAAAAGAAAAAGTTGGAAAGAAAAAATAGGCAATAGGCCAAGAGCAGTGGCTCATGCCTGTAATCTCAACACTTTGGGAGGCCGAGGTGGGTGGATCACCTGAAGTCAGGAGTTCCGGATAAGCATGACCAGCGTGGTGCAACCCCGTCTCTACTAAAAATACAAAAATTAGCTGGGCGTGGTGACTGACACATCTAATCCCAGCCACTTGGGAGGCTGAGGCAGGAATATTGGTTGAACCTGGGAGACAGAAATTTCTACACCATTGAACTGCAGCCTAGGCAACAGAGACCCCAGCTCAAAAAGCAAACAAACAAACAAACAGGCAATAACATTTGACAAATAACTTAAATGGTGATATGGTTTGGCTGTGTCTCCACCCAAATCACATCCTGAATTGTAGCTCCCATAATTTTCATGAGTCATGGGAGGGACCCAGTGGAAGGTAATTGAATCACGGGGGCGGGTCTTTCCTGTGCTGTTCTCATGATAGTGAATAAATCTCATGAAATCTGATGGTTATGTAATGGAGAATTCCCCTGCACATGCTCTCTATTGCATGCTGTCATGTAAGACATCCCTTAGCTTTTCCTTTATCTTCTGCCATGATTGTGAGGCCTCCCCAGTCAGGTAGAACTGTGAGTCCATTGCATCTCTTTCTTTTATAAGTTACCCAGTCTCAGCTATTTGTTTCTTAGCATCGTGAGAACAAACTAATACAAATGAAAGAATCATAAATTATTTAAAAATAGGAAATAAAATCATTAAGATAGTCAACTTTATTTTTTATCAGCTAAATGCATATATAAACCAAAGCAAGAACACAATAGATATACTATAGTGATTAAAATAGGGGGAAAAAAACTAGTAATTGTCAAGAATGTCAAGCAAACAAAACCTACATACATTGCTAATGGAAGTACAAGTTGTTACAATGAACAGGTCTTCTGTAAAATTGTTTGATGCTATTTACTAAAGCTGAGAACCATTCTGTATGAATCAGCAATTCTTCTCCAAGGTATTTATCCAAGAGAAGTGCTAACAAATGTCTGCCCAAAGTACAAGAATGAAGACTAGCTCTATTTGTAAGTCAAAAATTAGAAACAATAGAAGTATTTTCTAGCTGTGCAGTGGGAATAAAATTATACCATAGTAAAATAATCTAAAGCATTATGACCATGAAAATGAACAAATCATAACTACAGCAACAACGTGAATGACTGTCACATGCATTATTTTGAGTGAAAGTTGTCACATGTGAAAGGGTAAATATAAAATTATTTTATTTATACAAAGTTAAAAATCAGCAAACTAATCTATGTTGTAAGAATCAAGATAGTGGTTAGTTTATGGGATGAATTGTGATTGGAAGAAGAGATAATTCAGATTCTCAGTTGCTGATTATGTTCTCCTTCTTGTGGATGTAGTTTAATGGATATGTTCAGTTTGTGAACATCTTAAATTACAAGATTTCACACTTTCTTGGTATGTGTTTTACTCAACAAAATACACGAAAATATTAAGGGAGTGAAATCATTTTCTCATTCTTTACCAAGCATACAAAATATTATTTTTTTATGCACTGTTGAATTTGAATTATAATACTTTTATTTTACTCAACAGAAATTGAACGTGGATTCTTATTATAAAATAGTTTCAAACACCTTTTGTTCAGATTAGATGAGGTATCTATTTATCCCCAATAAGGACGCTGGGAAAATGATATAATCCTCTTCAAACTGAAGTTTTTTATAAATAAAATTTAGATAAGCTATTCACAAGCAAATATTTTGCAATTAAATTAGAAATTGTATGTAAAACTTAGCACAAATCCTACTACAAAAATTTAGTTCACATTACTTAATCTTTTTTCCTCTCCATCTTTAAATATTTCAAATGAAACTATGTACATATTCTGATCAATAATAAATTGAAAACTAAACAAAATAAATAGTTTCATTTTTCATTTAACAATTGGGCACCTTGAATATCATTTATCAGCACAAAAATTGCTTAATCCTGTGTTACCACGACACATGGCAAGTCCTTCTGCTGCCACATCTTTCATCTAATAGACCCTGCTAGATGCTGTGGGTAGTGATCATTATCATTGATATTTGTCATCAGATATAAACCACGCAGCCCTAAGATGAATATAGCTACTCAAAGCTCAAAATCTCTAGTAGATATTTGTCATCACATTTGTATGAAGAATATTAAAATATATTGCTATTTTTAACTGGGTTTATACTGAAAAATTACACTACCTAGTTTAGTGACTTAAGCATTCTTCCTTGGCTGTAATCTTCTTCTTGGAGATTAGACAATGAACTTCATGATTTACCTGCTTTACATGTCTCTAATACCCAGATCAAAGTGGGAAGAGGACTAAGAAAATGAGGGAAAACAGCTATTTCTATTAAATTTGTGTTTCTCCCTGAATCAGCTTGGATGTGAACCTTCTACAGTTTTAGCTGGAGACTGAGAACATCACTTTTTATAGTTCAAGAGTTTAATGTTGTGCTTAATATTGTGCATATATGTCATATGGGGAGATAACTGTCAGTAGAGAATTAAAGGCAAAACAATTGAAATATGTATTGAAGTAACAATAACTAGAAAATGGTCAGACATGGGTTTAAAATTACCCTTGAGTGATATAGTATATTAATTCATGTTGAAGGGTGTTTGCTAACAGTCAATAAACTGGGATACTAACAACTGGGTATAAAATAATTTCAAAATGTTTCACTACTGAAACATGCTGATAGTTCAAGGTACTGAATGTAAACAATGAGAACACTTGGACACAGGATGGGGAACACCACACACCAGGGCCTATCGTGAGGTGGGAGGACAGGGGAGGAATAGCATTAGGAGATATACCTATTGTAAATGACGAGTTAATGGGTGCAGCACACCAACATGGTATACATATACATATGTAACAAACCTGCACGTTGTGCACATGTACCCTAGAACTTAAAGTGTAATAAAAAAAATCTACAAAAGTAAAAAAGCAGTGCTTTCAGTTCAAAAGCCTTGCAAAATTCTGATTCGAATAATTAAAAACTAAAAGCTGTGGCCCAAGACCAAGCAATGGCAGGTGCACTAAGATAATATTCAAGAAAGGCAAATTCATGTTAGAAAATAGGAAACCAAGTCTAATTAAGTAAATTAGGGCAAGTACTCAGTTGCAAGTTAAGCACAAAGCATTAATGAATATTCGGCTGCATGCAGTGGCTCATACCTGCAATCCTAGCACTTTGGGAAGCCTACGTTGGGAGGATCACATGAGGCCAGGGGTTTGAGACTGCAGTGAACTATGATTTAACTACTGCACTTCTCTGTAGGCAACAGAGTGAGATCTTGTCTACAATCAATCAATCAATCAATATAAGCATTCACTCAGAGTCTTGCCAAGAGGAAGTTACATGAACTAAAGAGAGGCATTTTCTATCTCTCAATGGAACAAAAGTCCAAAACCTGGCTGGAGTGTCTCTGCTCTTGTGCTGTACCATCCTATACAATAATAATCCACCCTCTGGATATACAGTTTCTTCCAGGAATTTGATTAGAGATTGATATAGAAACCAAGGGTCTGGCATGTGGGGACCAAAAATAAACGTTTACTGAAAAGTAGTGAAATAAGTACTCTACAAAAACAAAAAAAATTAAAAAGTGCTACATAATCAGTTTTCTGCTCTTCAATTTTAAGTTGGAAGTTGCTTATTATGGAAAATAATTGAACTTCTTTATCTTCCTAATGATGTTATCCTTAAATATTGGAGGTGTTTACATGCTAGTAATGGATACTTTATACATGGCGAAGGAAAAAACATTTAAATTTATTTCTCAACCAAAGTTATTTTTATTAACATCTAGAAAACATTTTAATATATATCTCTATATATATAAGTAGATAAAATATGAAGTTATAAACAAAATAGATTTATAAATTATGAATAGATAACAGATTTTAGAATATTGCTTAGAATTCCATTGTTTCAAAGAAATAAGTATGTCTCATTTTTAGGTGTTCTAGGCAAAATTCTGAGAATGTTCCTTCCTACAAACAATTTCCCACACTACTTCCAAAAACTTTGAGTATTATGAGTTTTCATGTCCATAAAAATATCACTTTACACAATAGAGGGACTTGCAAACATAATTAAGTCTACTGTATTAGTCAGGGTTCTCCAGAGAAACTGAACCAATGGGAAATATATTTTTCATATACATAATCACTTTTTAGGAATTGGGTCACATGATTATGGAGTCTGAGAAGTTCCACAGCCTGTCATCTGCAAGATGCTATTAGTCCTGACAAGTAAAGAGCTTGGAAATAATCACTACAGTATTCATCAAAACAATAATAAGCTGAACAAACGGAAAATAAACAACTATTTTCAAATCTATCAAAGAGTTGATGTCGCAGGGGAAGTTCCTACCCCAAAACCTGAATAGGCCTATGAATACAGAGAAATATAGTCAAAGAATGGTAGGGAGATAATAAAAATGCAAGCTAACGTGTTTGCTACACATATATCTAATAAAAGATTTATATCCAAAAGGTACAAAGCACTCTTTAGACTCAACCGTAATAACACAAACAACTCAATTATATAATGGGCCAATTATCTGAGCATGCATTTCACCAAAGGTGTTATAAAGATGGCAAATAAAAATTTGAAAAGGTACTCAACATCACACATCATTAGATAATTGTCAATTAAAACAAGATATAAAAGCGTTCCTATTTCTCCACATCCTCTCCAGCACCTGTTGTTTCCTGACTTTTTAATGATTGCCATTCTAACTGATGTGAGATGGTATCTCATTGTGGTTTTGATTTGCATTTCTCTGATGGCCAGTGATGATGAGCATTTTTTCATATGTCTGTTGGCTGTATGAATGTCTTCTTTTGAGAAATGTCTGTTCATATCCTTTGCCCACTTTTTGATGGGGTTGTTTGTTTTTTTCTTGTAAATTTGTTTGAGTTCTTTGTAGGTTCTGGATATTAGCCCTTTGTCAGATGAGTAGATTGCAAAAATTTTCTCCCATTCTGTAGGTTGCCTGTTCACTCTGATGGTAGTTTCTTTTGCTGTGCAGAAGCTCTTTAGTTTAATTAGATCCCATTTGTCAATTTTGGCTTTTGTTGCCGTTGCTTTTGGTGTTTTAGACATGAAGTCTTTGCCCATGCCTATGTCCTGAATGGTACTACCTAGGTTTTCCTCTAGGATTTTTATGGTATTAGGTCTAACATTTAAGTCTCTAATCCATCTTGAATTAATTTTCGTATAAGGAGTAAGGAAAGGATCCAGTTTCAGCTTTCTACTTATGGCTAGCTAATTTTCCCAGCACCATTTATTAAATAGGGAATCCTTTCCCCATTTCTTGCTTCTCTCAGGTTTGTCAAAGATCAGATGGCTGTAGATGTGTGGTATTATTTCTGAGGACTCTGTTCTGTTCCATTGGTCTATATCTCTGTTTTGGTACCAGTCCCATGCTGTTTTGGTTACTGTAGCCTTGTAGTATAGTTTGAAGTCAGGTAGCGTGATGCCTCCAGCTTTGTTCTTTTGACTTAGGATTGTCTTGGAGATGCGGGCTCTTTTTTGGTTCCATATGAACTTTAAAGCAGTTTTTTCCAATTCTGTGAAGAAACTCATTGGTAGCTTGATGGGGATGGCATTGAATCTATAAATTACCTTGGGCAGTATGGCCATTTTTAGTTCAACCATTATGGAAAACAGTATGGCGATTCCTCAAGGATCTAGAACTAGATGTACCATATGACCCAGCCATCCCATTACTGGGTATATACCCAAAGGATTATAAATTATGCTGCTATAAAGACACATATACACGTATGTTTATTGCAGCACTATTCACAATAGCAAAGACTTGGAATCAACCCAAATGTCCATCAGTGACAGATTGGATTAAGAAAATGTGGCACATATACACCATGGAATACTATGCAGCCATAAAAAAGGATGAGTTTGCGTCCTTTGTAGGGACATGGATGCAGCTGGAAACCATCATTCTTAGCAAACTATCACAAGAACTGAAAACCAAACACCGCATGTTCTCACTCATAGGTGGGAACTGAACAATGAGATCACTTGGACTCAGGAAGGGGAACATCACACACCGGGGCCTATCATGGGGAGGGGGGAGGGGGGAGGGATTGCATGGGGAGTTATACCTGATGTAAATGACGAGTTGATGGGTGCAGCACACCAACATGGCACAAGTATACATATGTAACAAACCTGCACGTTATGCACATGTACCCTACAACTTAAAGTATAATAATAATAAATTAATAAAAAAACAAGATATAACTGAGTATTTATTAAAATCCAAAATGCTGACAACACCAAATGCTATTGAGAATTCAACGCCCTAGAAACTCCAATCCACTTCTAGTGGGAATTCATAATGATACAGCAACTTTGGAGCACAGTTCAGCAATTTCTTTTGAGGCTAAACACAGTCTTATCACATATCCAGCAATCACACTTCTAGATATTTACCCGATTTAGTTGAAAATATATGTCCACACAGAATTATGCACACATCAAAGTTTACAGAAGTTTTATTCATTATAGACAAAAACTGGAAACAATATGTCCACAGATATGTAAACAGATACTCTGTGGTACATCTATACATTGAAATATTATTTAGTGATAAAA
This sequence comes from Theropithecus gelada, assembly GCF_003255815.1. Lineage (NCBI taxonomy): Eukaryota > Metazoa > Chordata > Mammalia > Primates > Cercopithecidae > Theropithecus > Theropithecus gelada. The sequence goes on from NC_037669.1 coordinate 128,822,090, forward strand.
CTATATGAGTTGCCAAATTGCCAAAAGACATGTAGAACCCTTCCATGTATATTGGTACGTTGGGGGAGGAAAAGCCCTCTGAGAAGGCTTTATATTGTACTATTCTTTCTGTATGGCATTCTGGAAAAGGGAAAACCACAGAGACAGTAAAAAAGGCAGGGTTCCTAGGGATTTGAGGGAGGACATATTAGTATGGACAGGCCATGCACCTGCATTATCTTCTCAATGTATTTTTTATGCATTATTCTTTGTTGTATCAGCAGTCTTTAATTGCCATGTTTTATTGATTACTTAGTTTTTTTCTTCTTTGCCAGATTTGTAAAATTTCTATTCATGAGATAAAACACACTATATTCTCAAATAACTATTGAAACTCACTAAAATTGAAAGGCAAAATCAGCCAAAAATGATAGTGTGGTGCTTAGAATACTGTTGAATCACAAAGCCATTAATTTGTTTTTGTTTGTTTTTCTTTGTATTTCAAGATTCTCCCAACAAGTCTTTTATTAGACCTTTTCCTTTTAATGAATCATTTTAACAAAAGATAAATTTTTCATTTTTCTGATTATGAAGTAAAAAGTTTATTGCTAGTATTTAGGGAGCTGATATTTAAAATAGCTAAAGTCATCAACTTTACTGTGTAGGCTTCTACTTAATGCCCATCTTTTCATTAAGACATATTTCTTCACCCTCAATTACATGTTTTAGGGGGAACCTTTCTATGTCACATTCTCTGGAAATAATACAACTTTATGTCATCTGGCACAGCTGCCTTGTTGGGGCAGGATTAAAAACTGAATCTAGTGTTTTAATAACTGTTTTGTATGCAACCTATATAAATAAAAATCATATCAACACCTATAGAGTCATTACTACATGCCACTTGCTCAAGGACCCTATGCTTATTAATTCCTTTAATTCTCTCAACAAACCTTTGTGTTAGGTAATCTTATTGAAAAAATTGAGGTAGAGATAGATTAATCAACTTGTCTAAGGTAACATAGTTTTTGAAAACCTCAAGAAGTTTGGCTCAAGATACTTCTCTTCACCATTACACTAATTTGCTACTCATGCTTTTTAAATACTCATTGCTATTTAGGACAACCTGTATCCATACTTTCAAAGGTAGATGGCACATGGAATCCTGAGCTGCAACTGCACATATCCTCAGGCTTCTTAATGTATTTTCCCCATGAACGGACTGATACTACTCTTGCTGGTTTACTCATGCAGTAACCAATCAGCTGTCTCCTTGGTAGATGCCCAAAATATGATGCTATCACTTTTCTCTTGCTCTTAGTTTTTATGTGTTTGTTATGTTTTTACATGAAAGAATGGATATGTTTTCTAAAATTCTAATTTTTTTACCAACATATTTTCTATCTAAATTGATACATTTCTCTAAGTCAATACAATGTAATGCCTCTTTGTATTTCTACCGATTGTAACAACAAAAATGGTTAACATGAGTAGCAAAGAAGTTAGGAAGAGTATTGCAAAACCTTTGGGAAATCTGTTAGATACAGTGCCATTGAATGTGATAAAGTATAAAATGAGTAGTTTTCAGTCATTAATTGTATTATTCTCTGCATTGTTTCCAAAATGCATGAAGGATTCTACAAACTAGAGATTTGCTTCTCTATGGTACTGTGCATTGTCTTGTCTAGTGTTCAAGGTTTGGTGGCATCCTTTGCATTTTTAAACTCATAAAAAGTCTATTTCAGTGATAAAGTTAGCTTTAACTGATTCTATAACACAACTTGCCCTTCATGGCTAAATGATTCAGGGGTTTGTCTTGCTTTAGTAAAATCTGTCTGGCCTGATGTCTTAATACACACATCTGCAGAGGCAGTAGGTAATTAATGTTATTGATGGTACTCATTTGCTTTCCATCTTTCCACCAAACTCCTTACTAAAGTAGAATGGGCTTTCACATGAGAACTCTTTAAAGATGTCTTATAATATTTCTTTTCACAACTTGTTACCACTTACTTCCTCTAGAAAACATATTTTTATCTCTTTGCTAAAGCATATTCTAAGGTCACAATAGACACTACTTTTATTCACAGTGAAAAAGGGTGATGAATGTTTTCCAGAAGAGCCTTCATGTCCCTGATGGTTAACTTTTGTAATTGCTCGATTTTTCAGAGAATATAGTAAAGGTCTTTCAGGAAGGAATCAAATTGAATTAGGATGAATAAACCATTTTGGATGTTATTTAGTATCAATTAGCTATTGCTGAATAGTGTATTTTGAAAGTTTCTAAGAGTCTGCTTTGATTCTAAATTGGAAAACACCTTAAGCAGTTGATAAAACTTGTGTTCACCTAACATTGCAATAAAATGCAGGTGTGCTCATCTAAAGAGATCCAATTCACAATGAAATCTCATCTCATACAAGGTGCAGAATTATTTGTATAGTACTAGTAACTCATTTATCAAATACACATATTTCGATTGCTGAACACTACTTTCACACACTAAACCAAAGATCTTAATTCATATCTTGTGGTTTCTTCAATAGTCTGCCTCAAGGTTTTTATTCACTGCAAAACATTTTTTTCAAAAAAAAAGAAAATGTAATCATACACAAATATATATATTATGCAGCGCTACACTTTGTGCAATCAAATAATAAAGTTGTGCTGTTAGTGACATTCGTATTTCTCAGATTGCTCCTACATTTAAATTATGTCATGAGTTTTATGCTGCTCATTAGAATATATGTTTGTTCCAGAAATAACTAATTAGCACAGGCCTATTAATTCTGTAGGACAAAGTAGCAGTCATAGAAAATTGGTAACAATTGTCAAGACAATGTATGCCCTTGTACAAAAATATTAAGATACTAATAGTATTTCTCTATTATAATGCAAATTGTCTTTGTTCGAAATTAATTTGTAAGTGAGTTTATAGACAAGATGTATTATAAAAACCCAAGCCATCTTTCCTTAAATAGAGTTAAGACATACTAAGTAATTTTAGTACTTTACATGGCATTTCATGGCTTCTTATTAAATTACAATAAAATTTAATTTTTTAAAAAATGAGCAAATTTTTGCACATTTATAATTGCTCTTGGTTATTTATCTTAAATAAACTATATCCATATATTTCATGATGAATCATTACTTTTTATATTTCACATGACCTGGGAGAACTCCTGAGAGTCTTTGAAAACTGTTAAGCTTATATTAAAAAATAGAACATAGATTCAAATGAGTAGAAAGGGAATGCAATGTGTTATAGATATGTGGAAAAACTGACAAGTCGAGTTTATAGGCATTGAATAAGAGATTGTCAATATAAGTTTGACAATCAGCTAGTGAATATTGCAAATTTATAAATTCAGCAAAGTGATGAGACGTATAATATAATGTAAAATGAGAGGAAGTGTTATAGGCAAAGGAATTTATCAAGATCTGTTTTTGTTGATTAATAATTGGTAATTTTTAATCTGAATAATTATTATCTGTGGAAAAACGTTTAATCTGAATAATTATTATCTGTGGAAAAACGTTCAGTTGAGTTCCCCAAATATTTATTGACACTATTTTGTATCAGTTTCTAGGTGATGTTTACAACTACATAAAGTATCTCTTCTTCAGGTACTTATTAATATGTAGGAGATGGAGAACCATGTGGCTACAAGAAAACAACACATTGTGTTAGAATAACAGAAAGCCTATCAGCCCGTCATCTAGTTTTTAAGCCCCACATGCACATAGCACATATATACCTATGTAACAAACCTGCACTTTCAGCTCATGTATCTCAGAAATTAAAATAAAATTAAAAAAATAAAAAATAAAAAGAATAATGGAAAGCCTGAGATTCAGGTACCACTTGAATCACAGAAGACAGAAGATAAGATATTGAAAGTAGACCAAATTTGTGGATTGAAAATAGTAGACAAGTTGGCATTTTCCCATATTAATTCATGCAGTCATTATTGATCATCTGTTTTTTCCAAGCTTCCCTGATGGGCTCTGCATATACAGTGGTGATTCAGATAAAGTCCCTGCTATCAAGGAGCAGACAGTGCAGATTATACAAAGGTATGTAAATAAGAACATGAAAAACAGTGAATTAAACTAGTTGGTATTATCTCTTATGAGATCATATTTATTTAGTAACAAAGGGCTCTTGAACTTTAAAATATGAGTATTTTCACAAACCTGTCAATCACTTTTAAAAATTGACAAATCTATACCTTTCCTTGTTCTGCCAAGGTCACTTAAGCACTGTACCCTATCCTAATGTCACACATCTAAGATTGACAGGAAAGGTAAATATCTTTCCTCTCCCATCCTGCATATTTTTTTCTTTAGAAACACTTTCTTTGACTGGTTCATTCCATTTGATTCCTTCTTATTTTCATTTCTCTTAGCAGATAAGCCCATTGTTCACCTTTCTATTATCAGCTTTTGGATATGACACTGCAGATTTTCTAGCTGGCATTTGTCTTCTCTTTTGAGCATACATTTAAAAATATAATACTCAAAAGGGTTAAAATATGACTCCATTAAAAACATAAGTATAAAATAAACATGTCTTAGTAGTTCAAATGTAATAATAAAGTACCATAAAAAAGATGTCATATGAACAACAGAAATTTATTTTTCAAAGTTTTGGAGGCTGTGTGCTAGTTTCATCATATCTTCACGTTGTGGAAAGAGAACAAGAGAGCTCTCTGGGGTTCCTTTTATGAGGACACTAAACCCGGTCATGAGAGTGACTCCCGTGACTTATCTCCAAAGGACCCACCTCCTAATACCACAATATTTGGGGTTAGGATTTCAACATATATAAACATTCAGAGTATAAAAACATGTGTCAAAAACTTTACCTAATCCATTAATTAATGAGGTGACTGTAGAGGACTACGTGCTTGCAAACCAGACGTTCCCGATAAGTCCTGCTCTTGCAAACGAAGCAGGACCTTCCCGGTAAGTCCTGCTCTTGCAAACGAAGCAGGGCATTCCCAATAAGTCCTGCTCTTGCAAACGAAGCAGGGTGTTCCTGATAAGTCCTGCTCTTGCAAACGAAGCAGGGCATTGGGGGCTTGTTTATGTGTGAACATCTTGAAAATCCAGAAAGTCAGGGAAAGCTCAGAAAAACAACAATCTGTCTTGTGACTTGGCAACATTCCACAAACGACTGTATAAAATAAAGCAGAGCGCGCCATTCATGGTGGCCACCATGTTTGTCTTGTCTTGTGTTGTCTTGTGTGTTCATTCCTTTGTTTAGGAAACATGCAGACCCCAACATCTGGTGCAGCGAGCAGGGTCCGTGGCTCCACCAGAGCAAGGAACCAGAGGGGGAACACCCCTGGCAGGTAAATAAAGAAAGGGGGACCCACGGGAAAATTATGGGGAATTCCATATCTCTGGCCTCTGAATATTTGCAGTTACTCCAGGGACTGTTGATATCTATAGGAGTAGAAGTTAGTTAATGAACATAAGACTTTGAAGTGATTGTTTGCCCATGTTGAACAACATTGTTATTGGTTTCAATATCAAACCAAAGTGCACTTAAATTGAAAGGAATGGTTACAAGTGGTTAAAGTCCTGTGTCGAGTTCATCAATGAGGGCAAATGATGCCTCTGACTTTGTGTACTTTGTGTAGTTCCATTACTCAGGCATTAGAGTTACTTGAAACTGACTCAGAGCATGACAATACTGCCACAGGAGGTGAGGCATCTGAAGCTTTAGAGAGAAATGATCCTAGAGAGGGACATATTTATGCCCCAGTTGTTGAGGACAAGGAATTGGAAAAAGAGCTAATGCCTCCTTCATCTGAAGGAAATTCTGATTTGCAGCGTATTTTAGAGATGTTACAACAGTTGTTGAAATTGCAAGGTACCGCTGCTCCTGTTTCTCCTATCTCTCCGCCATGAGCCTTCCCTGTTACCTTCCCATCTGCTCCTTTGGAAAAGGATTTCCCTTTGCCTCCACCTCCAATCTCTTTGCCTATGTCAGGTCAGGTTTTCTCTGTGCCTTTTCCCCCTGTAGGAGAAAAGAAGGAATCGAAGGAAAAGGGCGATTTCGAGGAATTAGATTTATTCCCAATAACACGGGCTGCTTTCGACCCCAATGCTCAGTTCCCAAACGGTGGCCAGAATGTGACTTTTACAGCCCTACAATTTAAATTTTTGAAAGAAATGAAAGCTGCAATTTCTAATTATGGACCTCAGTCACCATTTGTTCTTGGCCTTCTCGATTCCTTCTCTTCAGAACATATGATGATTCCTATTGACTGGGAAACGTTGGGACAGGCTGTCCTTGATCGTTCACAATGGCTACAATTAAAAAGTTGGTGGTGGGAGGAAGCAAGAGTACAAGCTAGAAAAAATGCTACCCGAAATCCCCCAGGACCTACTGAAGAGCAGCTTATGGTTCCAGGACAATATGCCACTCTTAATGCTCAGGCTGGCCTAGATGATATTGTTCTCACTCAGATTAAAGCGTTGTTTATAAAAGCATGGACTAAGGTTGAAATAGCGGGTAAAACTTCTTTTTGTTTTGTAAAGATCCTACAAGGAGCCACTGAGCCATATCCAGATTTTATAGCCCATCTTCAAGATGCTGTATTAAAGACTGTAGGTTCAGGCCCTGCTGCTAAAATTCTTTTGGATACTCTGGCTTTTGAGAGTGCTGATCCTGAGTGCCAAAAATTGCTGCATCCTCTAAAAGCTAGTGGAGCTGATTTAGCTGAATACATTAGGGCTTGTGTAGGTGTTGGAGTAGCTATTTACAATGCTCAATTGTTTGCTGGGGCACATTCTAAGGCTTTAAAAGGCAATTCTAAACAAGGTATATGCTATCAATGTGGGAAACCCAGTCATTTTAAAAAGGAATGCCAGAAAAAATTAGGCTCTTCTGCTCTAAAAGAAAAAAGGTTACCATCTGATATGTGTAAACGATGTGGCAAGGGTCGACCTTAGACCAATGAATGCCATTCAAAAACTGATAAAAGTGGGAATGTATTGTCACCCCTCTCAGGAAATGGGAGCCAGGGCCTGCAGGCTTGGGGCCCCAACAACTACAATGCAGGCCTACTGCAGTACCCAGTAAGCAGTGGCTTACAACATCAAGGAATGACCTCGACTCCTCCTTAAAGACATCTTACCCTACCCCAGTTTCTCAGCTTTATGCTGCCACTAAGCAGAGTGTCACTGCTGACCTAGCTATTGTCCAACCTTATACTTTATCTCCTAATGGAGGAATATATAATTTGGCTACTGGAGTGTGTGGTCCTTTGCCAAAGGGACATGTAGGACTTTTACTAGGTCGAAGCAGTAGCGCTATGCGGGGGTTAATGGTGGTCCCAGGAATTATTGATCCTGATTTTACTGACGAAATCCTTATTATGGTACAAGTTTCATGATTTATGCACCTAGAGGCAAGGGAATGTATTGCACAATTGCTTTTATTGCCTTTTTTTCCTTTCTTATCTAGAGATGTGTCTCGTCAAGGAGGTTTTGGTAGTACTGGGAAAACTGTTTTCTGGGAAACTTTAGTTTCTGATCAAAAACCTTTATGTTCATGGTAAATTAATGGGATACTTTTTGAGGGATTAGTCGACCCAGGAGCGGATGTATATAATAATGTTTGGCTCTATAGTCTACCAAAGTGTCGAGCCCCTGAGCTGTGTAGGACCTAAAGGACAACAAGGAAAAGTGTTATTTTATATTGTTCCCATTAATATTAACCTTTGGGGCCGTGATCTTTTACAACAATTTGGTGCCTTTTTAAGCATTCCTCATATTTCTTCAGCTGTCAAAAATATGATGTTCAAAATGGGCTACAATCCTTTAAACTCTTAGCCACTGTCCACAAGCCTCAAGCTTTACAATTAAAGTGGAGAACTACAACTCCTGTTTGGGTGGAACAGTGTCCATTATCTAAAGAAAAACTCAAGGCTTTAAAGAATTTAATTAAGGAACAATTGGCCGAGGGGCATATTGAACCAAGTACTTCTGCATGAAATTCCCCTGTGTTTGTCTCCTCAAAAAAAAAAAAAAAAAAAAAAAAAAAAGGAAAATGGCGCTTATTAACTGATCTTAGAGCTGTAAATACTTGTATTCAACCTATGGGGACTTTATCCCCTGTAGCAGAAGAAGAATTGTCATTTGTATAAAATAGAATTAGTAAAGCTCACCTTGATTATTTTGCACCCAATCTTCCACTTTCGTTGTGTCTTTTTCATACTCCCCATTCGCCAACGGCCGTTTTACAACAAGATAATAATATTCTGGAGTGGCTGTTTTTGGCTAATAAAGCCATTAAGAAAATTCACCCGTATATTGATAAATTGGCTGAATTAATTATTAAAGTACGACATTGAGTTCGTCAGTTGCTTGGTGCTGACCCTATAAAAATTATTACCCGATTATCTAATCAATACATTGAATCTCTGTTGGAAATTCATAAGGGTTGACAAGTGGCTTGTGCTGAGTATACTGGTTCTTTTTCTCAGCATTATCCTAGTAATAAATTATTTGCTTTTCTGCAACAATATTCTTTACTGCCATATCATCCTATCGCTTACACTCCAGTTAAAGGTCCCACCTTTTTTACTGATGCTTCAAGCAATGGAAAGGCTGGATACTGGACTTCAGACAATTCAAAAATTTCTCACTATCCATTTGAATCAGTACAACAAGGAGAACTTTTTGCCATTCTTATGGTTCTACAAGACTGGCCTCAAACCCCTTGTAATATAGTTAGTGATTCCCAATATGCTGTATATGTAAATAAATATATTTCTCAGATTTCTTTAACATTATTTCCTCAAACTCCTTTACGAAAATAATTTTCTTTATTATTTGTAACTCTTACTTCCCACACTGCCCCCCTTTTTATCACTCGTATTCGTTCTCATTCAGCTTTGCCAGGACCTTTATCTTTTGGCAATAGTCAGATTGCTTCTTTATTTATTGGCAGTGTCCAACGGGCTCAGGATGAGCACCAACTACATCATACTAATAGTTTAGGATTACAACGGCGATTTTCTATAACACGTCATCAAGCCGGAGCTATTGTCAGAGCCTGCCCATCTTGAGCTATTATTGCACCTTTTTTAAGTCCAGGTATTAATCCTCACGGCACTCAACAAAATCACATTTGGCAAATGGATGTAACTATGTTCCTTCCTTTGGTCGTTTAAAATATGTTCATCATACTATTGATACGTGGTCACATTTCCAGTGGGCTATGCCATTACCCTCTGAAAAGGCTGACTCTGTTATTACTCATTTACTTACTTGCTTTACAGTTATGGGAGTCCCTGCTGAATTAAAAACTGATAATGCCCCTGCTTATTGCTCTCACAAATTGGCTGCCTTCCTCTCTTTATACCATATTCATCATTCCATTGGTATTCCATTTAACAGTCAAGGTCAAGCAATTATTGAAAGAGCCAATGCTACCTTAAAATTACAACTTTTAAAACTAAAAGGGGGAGATGGGCGAGATTCCCCAAAACATCAAATTCTGAAAGCCCTTTTTACTTTAAATTTTCTCAACCATTGGCGCCAATTACAGCAGTCTGCAGTGGTGAAACATTTTGAACAGCCTTTAGAAAAGCCACAAACCAGTAATCTGTGGGTGTATTATCCTTCATTACAAGGGAAGTATTTAAAAGGAAAAGTTTTACAATGGGGCCGAGGCTATGCTCTTGTCCGTACAGGTGCCGGAGATGAGTGGTTTCCATCTCGACGGTCGAAACAGTGCCATGGCGAAGAGGAGCCGATCTGAAGAGTTCCTGAAGGAATTCCAGGAGCTAAATCTGAGAGCTCAGAGAACATTCACTTGCAGAACTCGACATGCGGAGCCCCCGACATGGGGACAACTGTAAAAGTTAAGAAGCTGAAGGGGTTGTTAAACAAGCTGGACAGCCCAAAACCCCACTGATTTTATTCCTGGCTATGCTGGCCATAGTAAATTGTCAGGTAACAGCTGGAGAATTTACTTACTGGGCTTATATTCATTTTCCATGCTTATATCAAGGTGTGGCCTGGGGAGACAGAGAAGTCCCAGTATTTACTAATGATACTGCTTGGATGCCATCGCCTTTTTAAAACCAGGATCCTGAATTAAACACTGGCACAGTAAATAGTTCATATCAATTTGTGGTTGAAGGGTTACCTATATGTCTTGGGGGTAGTCCACATTGTCTGCATCTTTCTCATGAGTCTTGGGCTGTTCACTATAACCATAGTCATATCTCTGCCTTTACTATGATTATTGTGGCTCAAAGTTTTAAGTATAATCATACTGTAGTACTTAATGAAACTCTGCCAAGTACATTATCTTTATGCCCTATCCCTGATGTGTCCGGAGGTGTTTCCCAACTAGAGTGGACTAGATGTAGAAGTATTGGGCCACAATTGTTGTTAGAAGTAAAAGGGAAGACTCATAAATACCTTGTTACAGATTGGAGAGTACATGGAGATTTTCAGACTAAATTCAGCCATGTCAACCTGTGTTGGCATAAAGGTAATCACAGCATTTCTGCAGATGGCAATGAAACTATTATTTGGCATGATGGTGGTCTATCACCCCCTATGCCACATTTGGCTAATACCTCACAAATAGAAGGTCATATTTGGAAGTTGCTAGCTGCTGGTAAACCAATGTTCACTTTCATGGGAAACATGTCCTTAAATCTTACTAATATTGCTAACCGTTTCCATTTATCTTTGCATTGAAATAGTTCTAGATATGTTTTTGCATGTGTAAGAAAGCCTTACTTGTTGTTGACAGGAATTTTTAAATGGGATAATAATAAAGGGGTAGTTAACTGTACAAACAATTGTACATTCTTAAGTTGTATAAATACTACTTGGTGAAATAATAATTAGAATGAGTCTCATTCCAATTTATATATACTAAGAGCCAGAAAAGAAACCTGGCTACCTGTAAACTTAACACATACTTGGAGTGAATCTGCTGGGGTTACTCAAATTTACAAGGTTATGCAAGATCTTGTCCACTGCAGTCGGAGGATGGTTGGAATCATCCTGACTGTGGTGATAGGACTTGTAGCAATTGCTTCCACCGCCGCTGTTGCTGGATTAGCTCTACACCAGAGTATACAAAATGCAGAATTTGTGCAACAATGGCATGAACAATCACATTTGTTGTGGCAGCAGCAACGAGACATAGATGCTCATTTGACTGAACGAGTAGATAATCTGGAGCAAGTGGTTTCTTGGTTGGGAGATCAGCTAACAGTGTTGAATACCCGAGCTTTGTTGAAATGTGATTGGAACACTACCCAATTTTGTATTACTCCTGTTCCTTTTGACAGCACTGTACGTAACTGGACTGAGATAAAGAGACTTTTAATTGGTCATAATAATCTTTCCCTAGAAATACAAGGATTAACACAGAACATTTCTGAAACATTTCGCAATCAGTTACCACTGCTGACTGGTGCAGATGTGATGACTGGTATTGCACAAAGTTTGACGTCTTTGAACCCTATGAGCCCTGTAAAAACTTTGCTGACCTCTGTTTCTAGTAATGTATTGATTGTTGTTTTTGCCTGTGTCATTTTCACAGTCAGCTGGAGATGGTGCCAAAGGGCAAACACCGAATCCCAGTGGGCCCAACATGTAATGATGGTTTTAAAAGAAATTCAAACTTGTAAATAAGGAAAGGGGAAAGGTAGAGGACTACGTGCTGGCAAACGAGATGTTCCAGATAAGTCCTGCTCTTGTAAATGAAGCAGGGCATTCCAGGTAAGTCCTGCTCTTGCAAACGAAGCAGGGCATTCCCAATAAGTCCTGCTCTTGCAAACAAAGCAGGGCGTTGGGGGCTTGTTTATGTGTAAACATCTTGAAAATCCAGAAAGTCAGGGAAAGGTCAGAAAAACAACAATGTGTCTTGTGACTTGGCAACATTCCACAAACAACTGTATAAAATAAAGCGGAGCGCGCCATTCAAGGTGGCTGCCCTGTTTGTCTTGTCTTGTGTTGTCTTGCGTGTTCATTCCTTTGTTTAGGAAATACGCGGACCCCAACAGGTGTCAAATCATATTTTTCAAAAAAACGTAAAATTATGACTTTAAATCTAAACTGAATGTTTCAGAAATTGTGTTAACTTTGATGATGTATGAGTAAGGAATTATGGCTCACTTGAAAAACATCTGAAAAATTAGGGTATTTACGATACATTTGCTGAATTATGTCTAAAACTTATTATCGCCCTACATATTCATAAACAATGACTTTTCAGGGACACACTCACTAAGTAAGTAAATAATGAGTCAAAATAGGAACATTTCTTTAGATAATATTAGGGTGGACTTTGCTCCTGTAATGAAATTACTAGGTAGAAATACAGTATGGCTTTTGGCCTTAATTCTAAGCTTCAGATACATTTTCCGGCACATTAGAATTTCTCCTCACCTGCTTAAGCACCATGTGGAAAACACACTTCCCAGTTAAACCTAGCCAAGCACTTCATTTTAGAATCGTAGCCTCATCCACTCATTTCCATACTGATCTCTGTAACAATTTTTGGTATTAATGTTATAAATCACCCCAGAAATCCAGCATCTTTACTGTAAAAATGATAATTTCAAATTTTACTCTTGATGATTCTTTGAATATTTTTAATAGATGAGCTCACCACCACATTTAAGAATAGTCGGCCAGGTGAGGTGGCTCACGCCTGTAATCTCAGCTCTTTGAGAGGCTGACGCAGGCTGATCACATAAGGTCAAGAGTTCGAGACCAGCCTGGCCAACATGGCAAAACACTGTCTCTACTAAAAATGCAAAAATTAGCTGGGCATGGTGGCACATACCTATAATCCCAGCTATTTGGGAGGCTGAGGGAGCAGAATCACTTGAACCTGGGAGGCAGAAGTTGCAGTGAGCCAAGATCGTGCCACTGCACTACAGTCTGGGTGACAGACCGAGACTCTGTCCCTGCCTCTCAAAAAAAAAAAAAAAAAAAGATAAAAGATAAAAAGATTAAAAAAAGGCCGGGCGCGGTGGCTCAAGCCTGTAATCCCAGCACTTTGGGAGGCCGAGACGGGTGGATCACGAGGTCAGGAGATCGAGACCATCCTGGCTAACACGGTGAAACCCCATCTCTACTAAAAAATACAAAAAAAAAAAAAACTAGCCGGGCGAAGTGGCGGGTGCCTGTAGTCCCAGCTACTCGGGAGGCTGAGGCAGGAGAATGGTGTGAACCCGAGAGGAGGAGCTTGCAGTGAGCTGAGATCCGGCCACTGCACTCCAGCCTGGGTGACAGAGCAAGACTCTGTCTCAAAAAAAAAAAAAAAAAAAAAAAAAAAAAAAAAAAAAAAAAAAAAAATTAAAAAAAGAAAAAAAGAAAAATAATAATCTTGGTGAAAAACAAAAAGCTACTATGATGATTTTTAAAATAGTAATTTTACGTATTAATTTTATACGTGTACATCAAAAAGGCAGCCTGTATTTCTGAATATCTGGTTAATAGCTTTGTAAAAATTTCCATATGGCCCTGAAATAACGTAAGAGGCAATGCATACTGACTTCTGATAACACCCTAATTTGACGTGCATCCCACATTTCAACCGTAAGTCATGTAAAGAAAACTATTATCACTCTTTGTTGGTTGAATTTTCTGCTGTTGTTTTATTGTTTGATTGACTAGTGTTGATATATTATCTCACCTTTGGACAGTGTCTGAATTTTATTTTGCCTCATATTCTATATTCTTCAAAACCTGGAATGCCTTTGACTATGTAAGTGATTTAAAAAAAAAAAAAAAAAGATTCATCTTGCATTGAAAATCATCCCACATAAGTTATCCAAGCAAGAGGTAACTTGGTTTTGAGCAAATAACATGAATTCTGAGATTAGACAGAACAGCATTTCCATCCCCACTTCTTGCCCTTACATTGTTTCATCTTGTTATTAAAGATGAACAAGTTATTAAAATAACTTGTTATTAAATAAATCTGAACAACTGAATTTCAATCACTGCTCTGAAAAAGTAAAGGGTATTTTGAAATACTATTTATAGTACCACTAAACACGTTGTCTGACATGTAACAGAATGACAATAATTTATTTTTTATTTCTTCCCATAACTTATCCTTTGTTTTCTCAACCTTAATTTCTCTCTTGAAATCAAGCCATGCTACTTTTTTGCAAGAAGATACTGGACCATCATATGTAGCATGCAGACATAACCAGTAGACCCCATTTCTCTGGCATAGAATGTTTTCTATACTTGACTATGCCAGATTTTTGTCCCCTTTTAATACTAGAAGGTTTAGATCAATGTCACTACTCTGATTTTAAAAATACACCTTTCTTTGAACATCATAGGTACTTTCATTTAGGAATGATTAAGTATTTCACTACTGAGTTTTTAATGAATGTAATGAATGTTTTACAAATTACTATGTGCCACTCATAATTCCAAGTTATGGGTGTATAGGAGTGCTTAAAAAAGGCTGTATTTAAGAAAGGAGGAAATCAATATACAAAACACATAATACAGCAGATGATAGCAAGTGCTGTAAATTAGAAGGGAAATAGCTTGAAGAAAATCAGGAATGCAAGTATAGATATAATAGAATGGTTGAAGAGGAGACAATTCAAAAAATAAACACAAAAGTTAGAAGAGGACCAGAACATATACATATCTTATAGTCAGTGAAAAGGTATGTGAAAAATGGTTGCACGCTGGATACATTGGAGCTCTTTCTTGATAGAGGGTGAATGTTTCTTGGTAGTTTGTTTGTATAGGGAGAAAGAAAATACAATTGTAAGATGTTGACTTGAAAAGAATAAGACACATGTTCTGTTTACTGTATTGGAAAAATTAAGACAAGCAGATTCAAGGGGAGAATAGTTTAATTTCCCACATATTAGGTAAGTTGTATCTACTAGAAGTCAAGTAAGTTATTGAACATACAAACCTGAATCTAAGATTTAGCATTAAAATATTGGAAATTTTTAACTATAGGAGATACTTAAACCATGAGGTAATATAAAATCTTCAGCCACTGAATATAGATAGAGAATGAGAATTGAAGACAAGAGTTCTGTGTATATATATATATATGAGTGTCTGCATGTGTGTGTGTGTGTGTGTCTGTTTCAGGGCAAAAAGTAACGTATTGTAGGATTAGAATTTACATGATTCCAAGTTAGTGTAAAAATAAACAAAAATGAAGGTGGTAAAAATAAACAAAAATGAAGGTGGTCCACATAAACTAAGTACAGATGGAAGTTCAAAAATTTAAAAGGTGATGTATATTAATGGTTCTCAAGTAACATGTGTGAATCATTTACAGATTTTGAAAAATTATTATTTTAAACAGATGTTGAGGAACTGCCTTAAATTTATAAAATTAAGCACCCCCAAAATAATTTTATTTTATTAAATATTTTCTATAAAAATTTTTAAATAAAGCAAAATTTTGCATAATAAAAAATTTCCCCAACTTTATTTCAAATTTTACATAATGGTCACTGATGAGCTTTTAGATTAGAAGAACAAATTGCTTATTTTTCTTTAAGAATATGTTTTATGCTGATTAACAAACTCAACTACATTTCTGCTTTCTAATTTACTCATTCTAAAATTTGTCTTTATTGAACTGCTTTCCTTTGTATTGAATTGTCAGATCTTTAATTTTTTTTTTTTTTTTTTGTATTTGAGTAGTATGTGAAGAATACTTATTGTAAAATTAAAAATAGTATGGGTAAAGTCATTTTCTTCTATGCATGTTATAATCATTCTTAGTCTCATTTATTGAATTGTTTACATAAATGTTCAGTTTATTTCATCTTTCTTATTTATTAACATAGCATTAATTATATGATCTTTAATGTAAGCTTTTTCTTTAACAAAATTTCAAGACTTCAGAAAAATGTTGTTTTCGTCTTTAATATTTTGAAGCTAACCCAACATTCTTTAACATAATATGTTTGTGTGACTTTTACAAATAATTTAATATGCTGCATATTTCTGTTTTTATCTTAGTTTTATGTTTTAACATAAATTCAAACTTAATGTTAAATTTACTGTATTAACATAAAGTTAAATGTAACTTATTTCCAGATTTGTTAAGGATTTAGTGGTTTAATATGTCAATTTTTAATTTTTATTTATTTGTTTATTTATTTATTTTTGAGACAAGGTCTTGCTCTATCACTCAGACTGGAGTGCTGTGGCATGATCTTGGCCCACTGCAACCTCCTCCTCCCGAGCTCAAGTCATCCTCCCACCTCAGCCCCGTAAGTAGCAGGGACTACAGATGCATATCACTATATCAGGGTAAGTTTTTTGCATTTTTAGTAGAGATGGGGTATTGCCATTTCCCAGTCTGTTTTTCAATTACTGAGCTCAAGCAATCCTCCCACGTTGGACTCTCAAAGTGCTAGGATTACAGATGTAGGTCACCACTCTTGGTCCTAATATGTAAACATTTTTAAGTGTTCTACTAACATTTTAAAAGTAGGTATATTCTCAAACTTAAAGATATAAAAATACCTTCCTTATAAAGCCAAAAAATATTTTAACCAAAAACTAAAATAAGTTTATACATTAGAAAATAGATGCAGCTACATTAAGATATGATGTAAAAATACTATATGTGACAGCAAAAATATTAATATGATATATATATACAATACATACATACAGATAGATGATAGACAGATGATAGATAGATGACATTTTAAATAGGTAAATCTTATTTTATATTTCCAAAGAATGTAGAGCTCTTTCAACATTAATGAAGTAAATTATTTTCAGTATGTTTTTCATAGTATGTTGGTCAAAAGAAGAAAGAAAATACACAAAATAAGCACCAAATTAAAAAAATGACTCAAATTCAACATTTTTAGACATAGAAATATACTTCAAAATACTTACAGATTAATAAAAATCAAAGTTCAAGTATCATATCCTAGGGGAAAACAGAAAAAATAAAAACAGCAAAACAAACAAACAAAAAATATATATGAATGAGGTGGCATGTGTGTGTGTGTGTGTGTGTATATATATATGTAGAGAGAGGCAGACTTTAGCACTAGCATATTAATAATTACACTAAATATAACTGCTCTAAATATATCAACTAAAGGGAGGATATTATCAGAGTCTATTAGTGGGACCATTATATGCTGTGCACAATGAATTTGCTTCAAATATCTTATAAATATGTTGAAAGTCAAAGGATGAAAAGAGAAGTGTCTTGTAAACATTAACCATAGGAAAGCAAGGTTTATTTTATTAATATTTGATAAAGTAGAGTTCAGAGCAAAGAAACTTACCAGAAAGAGAGAGCAATATGAAATAGTTATAGGATCAATAAACCAAGATGGTATAGCAATTCTAAATGTGTATGCACCAAACACTAGAGCTACTAACATATGTGAAGCAAAACACTCAATAGAATATAATTGACACCTATTGGGCACCATATTCAGAAAAGCATAATACGTATTTTTCAAGATATTATGAAATATTTGCCATGACAAATATATACTACATTTTGGACCTTTACACAAGACTCAACAATTTTAAAATAATTAGAATCAGTCATTGAGTTCTGATTATATTATTATACTAAAAAAAATTAATGTAAAATAGTACATAGATTTTGGGGGAGTTGAGGCTTTTCCCTGCAGATTCAAAATAAAATGAAAATATTAATTTTCTGTTTATTGATGTATAAGTGTACTGTGCCAAAATGACCATAATATATAAATAATTTCATTTTTAAATAAATAATACAATGAATATTAACATTTAAGAAGAGATAAATCATAAAGACAGACAGACACCAGGGACTGAAGACCGTAGATTAAAACTAGATTTCTCTCAATGCATTTTGTTGTATAGATTTAGATTGAGGTGATGCATTACATAAATGTAGTTCTAAACAAAATTTAAACATCAGTATTTTAAAATGGAAAACAAAATTGAAAAAATTGATCTTGTGTAACCTTTGTTAGTAGAGTAATCACAGAATGAACTTGACAGAATAAAACTACTGAGATATGTGCTAAGTCCAAAAACAATTTTTTAAAAAGTGTTAAACATTGTTCTGTAATCATGTAATTCAAAAAAAATTAAAATCGCTAAATTTTCACTTTAATTTTGGGGCTCTATCAGCCCTAAACTCCATTCTCTAATATCTTAAACTAGTATGGTAATGATTATAAATTGTAAAGGAGGTCATGAAAGGAAAATAGGGGCTGGAAACTGAAATAACTGAGCAGAAATATCAATTGTTAGTCACCAATTAGGAGACCAATTTTGCAGTTCGTACTAGATTACCTTACTAAAACAAAACAAAATAAAACAAACGAACACCTGAACATTTAAAAGCTATTAAATCACATTAACCCCTAAGTCCAGTTTTCAAATAAAATTCGTTATACATGAATACAAACAGAAAATATAACCACAATCAGGAAGAAAAAGGAAAGGGGGCAACAAAATAGAAATTAACTTCATGTACTTATTGTGGCAGACAAATAACTTAAACTAGCTATTGTGATTATATTTAAATAACTAAAGAGAAATATTTTCAAAGCATTAATGGAAAATGTAGTCTTAATGAGTAAGTGGACAGAAAAAAAAAAGACAAAAAGACATAGAAACTTTAAAAAAATAGCCAAATAAAAATTCCAGAACTAAAATATACAATAATTATCTTTTTTAAAACTTCACGATATTGACAAAAGCAGATTGCTGATAACAGAAGGAAAAATCAGAGAATTTGTTAATTGCTTAAGATAAACATTTAATTTATCTTGAATAATATAAAGAAAATATTTGAAGAAATATAAACAGAGCCTGAGAGATGTGAGATAAAAAATTAAATTGTCAAACACATAATTTGTGTCAGATAAATCCAAGAGTAAAAATGAGCTGAGAGACAGAAAATTTATTTTCATAAATAATAACCTAAAACATTTAAATAAGATGACTAGCATTAGTTTGTAATAATCCAAATAATCAACCATTATTAAATAAAATATAACTAAGCTTATTATATTAACACTTCTGAAAGTCAAGGATGAAAAGAAAATCATGAAGACACCAAAGAAAAATATCTATTCTTGTTAAATTTATATATTTAAACAATACTAACTTTACATAAATTGTAATGATAAAGTGAATATTTTAATCAAGATATTAACAATTTAAAAATAATGCCAATTATTGTAACTGGAAAGTGAATTTAAGCATTGATATGGAATATTAAACATACTTAACAGAAAAGAAGACAGGAATATAGAAATTAAAAAAAAAGAACCACTACAACAAATACAATTAGATGAGAGAATTATAAAACAGCGAAAAAAGCACAGCTAAATTTAATCATACTATATGTGCCTTAAATTTAAATGGACAGGGCCTTTCAATAAAAATAAGATATTGGAATTGATAGAAAAACAAAAGCCGATTTTAAGTTGTCAACAAAAGAAACATTCTAATGAAAATATAGTAATAAATTAATATTAAGCAATTAATATTAAAAGAAAAGATATTTTGCACAAAATAAAAATATTAATAACATTTATACATTATTAATAAGATTTACTTTGATAAATATTCAGCAAATGCGCTAAAGAAAATTGAATAAAAATAAAAATCGAATAATATAATTTTGGATATATATGACCAAGAGACAAGTAATTTACCTAATATATGAGAGATCTTTAAGAGAAACAGGGGAAGAAGCCATAATTGTATTTGTGAAATACAGAAATAAATTTTTCAAAAAATAAGAAGCATTAATGAATTTTAAGACATTAAAAGTTGTTCATCCATATCTGTTAATAAGAAATGTATACTAGCATCAGAGAGACATCATTTTATCAATTTTCAACTTGAAAAATATCAGTAAGTTAGACACTAGAGTGAAGAAAACAACATTCCTCTTTAATACTTGAGCTGAGAGTAAAGTCAGGGTGAGAGATACGGAACAAGTAATTTTACGCTAAGCTTTCTAAAGTGGCCAAATAAAGTATGGCTGGGAGGAAAAGGAAGCTTGCTAATATCATAATTTCCAATGCCTATGAGATAAAAAGAACTAATTGTACAAGGCGAACAAAATTTTATTAAACAATATAGGACAGAAAATTATTTCCACTATTCTACACACTAAACCCCATGAAATGTAATAAATAACAACATTTATCACATTTTTTTCTAAACAATAGTTTATTTATTTTAATCATAGTTATGTATTTATTTTTATTATACTTTAAGTCTTGGGATACATGTGCAGAACGTGCAGGTTTGTTACATAGGTATACATGTGCATTGGTGGTTTGATGCACCCATCTACCCATCATCTACATTAGGTATTTCTCCTAATGCTATCCCTACCCTTGCCCCCACAACTCCTGACATGCCCTGGTGTGTGATGTTCCCCACGCTGTGCCCATATGTTGTAATTGTTCAACTATCACTTACGAGTGAGAACATGTAGTGTTTTGTTTTCTGTCCCTGTGTTCGTTTGCTGAGAATGATGGTTACCAACTTCATCCATGTCCCTGCAAAGGACATGAACTTACTCTTTTTTATGGCTGCATAGTATTCCATGGTGTATATGTGTCACATTTTCTTTATCCATTCTATCATTGATGGGCATTTTGGTTGGTTCCAAGTCTTTGCAATTGTGAATAGTGCTGCAATAAACATATGTGTGCATAAGTCTTTATAGTAGAAAGATTTATAATCCTTTGTGTATATACCCATAATGAGATTGCTGGGTCAAATAGCATTTCTAGTTCTAGATCCTTGAGGATTTACCACACTGTCTTCCTCAATGGTTGAGCTAATTTAAACCCCACTAACAGTGTATAAGTATTCCCATCTTTCCACGTCCTCTCCAGCATCTGTTGTTCCTGACTTTTAAATGTTTGCCATTCTACTGGCGTGAGATGGTATCTCATTGTGGTTTTGATTTGCATTTCTCTAATTACCAGTGATGATGAACTTTTTTCATATTTGTTGGCTGCATAAATGTCTTTTGAAAAGGGTCTGTTCACATCCTTTGCCCATTTTTTATGGGGTCATTTGTTTTTCCTTGTAAATTTGTTTAAATTCTTAGTAGATTCTGGATATTAGCCCTTTGTCAGATGGATAGATTGAAAAAATTTTCTGTGACTCTGTAGGTTGTCTGATGATAGTTTGTTTTGTTGTGCAGAAGCTCTTTAGTTTTATCACATCCAATTTATCAATTTTGGCTTTTGTTGCCCTTGCTTTTGGTGTTTTAGTCATAAAGTCTTTGCTCATGCCTATGTCCTGAATCGTATTGCCTAGACTTTCTTCTCAGTTTTTTTGTGGTTTTAGGTTGTACCTTTAACTCTTAATCCATCTTGAGTTAATGTTTGTATGAGATGTAAGGAAGTGATCCAGTTTCAGTTTTCTGCATATGGCTAGCCAGTTTTCCCAACACAATATTAAATAAGGAATCCTTTCCCTATTGCTTGTTTTTGTCAGGTTTGTCAAAGATCAGATGGTTGTAGATGTGTGCTGTTTTTTTCTGAGGCCTCTGTTCTCTTCCATTGGTCTATATCTGTTTTGGTACCAGTATCATGTTGTTTTTGTTACTGTAGCCTTGTACTATATTTTGAAGTCAGGTAGTGTGATGCCTCCGGCTTTATTCTTTTGCTTAGGATTGTCTTGGCTATTTTTTAATTTTCATATGAAGTGTAAAGTAGTTTTTTTCTAATTCTGTGAAGAAAGTCAATGGTATCTTGATGGGAATAACATTGAATCTATAAATTACTTTGGGCAGTATGGCCATTTTCACAATATTGATTGTTCCTATCCATGAGTATGTAATGTTTTTCCCTTTATTTGTGTTCTCTCTTATTTTTCTTGAGCAGTGGTTTGTAGTACTCTTTAAAGTGCTCCTTCACATCCGTTGTAAGTTGTATTCCTAGGTATTTTACTCTCTGTGTAGCAATTGTGAACTGGAGTTCACTCATGATTAGGCTTTCTGTTTGTCTATTTTTGCTGTGTAGGAATCCTTGTGATTTTTGCACACTGATTTTGTATCCTGAGATTTTGCTGAAGTTGCTTATCATCCTAAGAAGTTTTGGGGCTGAGACGATGGGATTTTCTAAATATACAATCATGTCATCTGCAAACAGAGTTAATTTGACTTCCTCTGTTCTTACTTGAATACACTTTATTTCTTTCTCTTGCCAGATTGCCCTAGCCAGAACTTC
The DNA here is from genome assembly GCF_003255815.1 of Theropithecus gelada. NCBI lineage: Eukaryota > Metazoa > Chordata > Mammalia > Primates > Cercopithecidae > Theropithecus > Theropithecus gelada. The sequence goes on from NC_037669.1 coordinate 128,844,311, forward strand.
CAATACTATGTTGAATAGGAGTGGTGACACAGAAGATCCTTGTGTTATACCGGTTTTCAAAGGGAATGCTTCCAGCTTCTGCCTATTCATTCTGATATTGACTGTGGGTTTGTCATGAAAAGCTTTTATAATTTTGAGATACGTTCCATCAATACCTAGCTTATTGAGTGTTTTTAGCATGAAGGTGTGTTGAATTTTACCAAATACCTTTTTGGCATCTATTGAGATAATCATGTGGTTTTTGTCACCAGTTCTGATTTATGTGATGAATTACATTTATTGATTTGTTTACGTTGAAGCAGACTTGCATCCTGTAGATGAAGCTGATGTGATTGTGGTGGATAAGCCTTTTAGTGGGATGCTGGATTTGATTTACCAGTATTTTATTGAGGATTTTCACATTGATGTTCATTAGGAATATTAGCCTGAAATTTTCTGTTTTTGTTGTGTCTCTGCCATGTTTTGGTGTCAGGATGATGCTGGCCTCATAAAATGAGTTAGGGAGGCACCCCTCTTTTTCTAGTGTTTGAAATAGTTTCAGAAGGAATGGTACCAGCTCCTCTTTGGACCTCTGGTGGAATTTGGCTATGAATCCGCCTGGTCCTGGACTTTTTTTTGGTTGGTGGGATATTAATTACTGCCTCAATTTCAGAGCTTGTAATTGGTCTATTCAGGAATTTGACTTCTTCCTGGTTTAGTCTTGGGAGAGTGTATGTGTCCATGAATTTATCAATTTCTTCTGGATTTTCTAGTTTATTTGCGTAGAGGTGTTTATAATATTCTCTGATGTTAGTTTGTATTTCTGTGGGATCAGTGGTGATCTCTTCTTTTTTTATTTATTATATTTTAAGTTCTAGGGTACGTGTGCACAATGTGCAGGTTTGTTACGTATGTATACATGTGCTTTGTTGGTGTGCTGCACCCATCAGCTAGTCAGCATCCATAAACTCATCATTTACATCAGTTATAACTCCCAATGCCATCCTTCTCCCGTCCCCACTCCCAATAATAGGCCCTGGTATGTGATGTTCCCCTTCCCATGTCCAAGTGATCTCATTGTTCAATTTCCACCTATGAGTGAGAACATGAGGCGTTTGGTTTTCTGTTCTTGCAAAAGTTTGTTGACAATGATGGTTTCCAGATGCACCCATGTCCCTACAAAGGACACAAACTCATCCTTTTTTATGGCTGCGTAATATTCCATGCTGTATATGTGTCACATTTTCTTAAACCAATCTGTCACTGATGGACATTTGGGTTGATTCCAGGTCTTTGCTATTGTGAATAGTGCCGCAATAAACATACGTGTGCATGTGTCTTTATAGCAGTATGATTTATATTCCTTTGGGTATATACCCAGTAATGCGACGGCTGGGTCATATGGTATTTCTAGTTCTAGATCCTTGAGGAATCGCCATACTATTTTCCACAATGGTTGAACTAGTTTACAATCCCACCAACAGTGTAAAAGTGTTACTATTTCTCCACATCCTCTCCAGCACCTGTTGTTTCCTGACATTTGAATGATTGCCATTCTAACTGGTGTGAGATGGTATCTCACTGTGGTTTTGATTTGCATTTCTCTGATGGCCAGTGATGATGAGCATTTTTTCATGTGTCTGTTGGCTGTATGAATGTCTTCTTTTGAGATGTGTCTGTTGATATCCTTTGCCCACTTTTTGATGGGGTTGTTTGTTTTTTTCTTGTCAATTTGTTTGAGTTCCTTGTAGGTACTGGATATCAGCCCTTCGTCAGATGAGTAGATTGCAAAAATTTTCTCCCATTCTGTAGGCTGCCTGTTCACTCTGATGGTAGTTTCTTTTGCTGTGCAGAAGCTCTTTAGTTTAATGAGATCCCATTTGTCAATTTTGGCTTTTGATGCCATTGCTTTTGGTGTTTTAGACATGAAGTCCTTGCCCATGCCAATGTCCTGAATGGTATTGCCTAGGTTTTCTTCTAGGGTTTTTATGGTATTAGGTCTAACATTTAAGTCTCTAATCCATCTTGAATTAATTTTCATATATGGAGTAAGGAAAGGATCCAGTTTCAGCTTTCTACTTATGGCTAGCCAATTTTCCCAGCACCATTTATTAAATAGGGAATCCATGCCCCATTTCTTGTTTTTCTCAGGTTTGTCAAAGATCAGATGACTGTAGATGTGTGATATTATTTCTGAGTGCTCTGCTCTATTCCATTGGTCTATATCTCTGTTTTGGCACCAGTACCATGCTGTTTTGGTTACTGTAGACTTGTAGTATTAGTTTGAAGTCAAGTAGCATGATGCCTCCAACTTTGTTCTTTTGACCTAGGATTGTCTTGGCAATGCGGGCTCTTTTTTGGTTCCATATGAGCTTTAAAGAAGGTTTTTCCAATTCTGTGAAGAAACTCATTGGTAGCTTGATGAGGATAGCATTGAATCTATAAATTACCTTGGGCAATATGGCCATTTACACGATATTGATTCTTCCGATCCATGAGCATGGTATGTTCTTCTATTTTTTTGTGTCCTCTTTTATTTCACTGATCAGTGGTTTGTAGTTCTCCTTGAAGAGGTCCTTTACATCCCTTGTAAGTTGGATTCCTAGGTATTTTATTCTCTTTGAAGAAATTGTGAATGGAAGTTCATTCATGATTTGGCTCTCTGTCTTTTACTGGTGTGTAGGAATGCTTGTGATTTTTACACATTTATTTTGTATCCTGAGACTTTTCTGAAGTTGCTTATCAGCTTAAGGAGATTTTGGGCTGAGATGATGGGGTTTTCTAAATATACAATCATGTCATCTGCAAAGAGGGACAATTTGACTTCTTCTTTTCCCAACTGAATACCTTTATTTCTTTCTCTTGCCTGATTGCCCTAGCCAGAACTTCCAACACTATGTTGAATAGGAGTGGTGAGAGAGGGCATCCCTGTCTTGTGCCAGTTTTCAAAGGGAATACTTCCAGTTTTTGCCCATTCAGTGTGATATTGGCTGTGGGTTTATCATAAATAGCTCTTATTATTTTGAGATATGTTCTATCAAAACCGAATTTATTGAGAGGTTTTAGCATGAAGGGCTGTTGAATTTTGTCAAAGGCCTTTTCTTCATCTATTGAGATAATCATGTGGTTTTTATCTTTGGTTCTGTTTATATGCTGGATTACATTTATTGGTTTGCGTATGTTGAACCAGCCTTGCATCCCAGGGATGAAACCCACTTGATCATGGTGGACAAGCTTTTTGATGTGCTGCTGGGTTCGGTTTGCCAGTGTTTTATTAAGGATTTTTGCATTGATGTTCATCAGGGATATTGGCCTAAAATTCTCCTTTTTTTTTGTTGTGTCTCTGCCAGGTTTTGGTATCAGGATGATGTTGGCCTCTTAAAATGAGTTAGGGAGGATTCCCTCTTTTTCTATTGATTGGGATAGTTTCAGAAGGAATGGTATCAGTTCCTCCTTGTACCTCTGGTGGAATTCGGCTGTGAATCCATCTGGTCCTGGACTATTTTTGGTTGGTAGGCTATTAATTATTGCCTCAATTTTAGAGCCTGCTGTTGGTCTATTCAGGGATTCAGTTTCTTCCTGGTTTAGTCTTGGGAGAGTGTAAGTGTCCAGGAAATTATTCATTTCTTCTAGGTTTTCTAGTTTGTGTCGAGGTGTTTATAGTATTCTCTGATGGTAGTCTGTATTTCTGTGGGGTCAGTGGTGATATCCCCTTTATCATTTTTTATTGTGTCTATTTGATTCTTCTCTCTTTTCTTCTTTCTTAGTCTTGCTAGCGGTCTATCAATTTTGTTGATCTTTTCAGAAAAGCAACTCCTGGATTCATTGATTTTTTGGAGGGTATTTTTGTGTCTCTATCTCCTTCAGTTTTGCTCTGATCTTAGTTATTTCTTACCTTCTGCTAGCTTTTGAATGTGTTTGCTCTTGCTACTCTAGTTCTTTTAATTGTGATGCTAGGGTCTCAATTTTAGATCTTTCCAGCTTTCTGTTGTGGACATTTAGTGCTATAAATTTCCGTCTACACACTGCTGTAAATGTGTCCCAGTGATTCTGGTATGTTGCATCTTTGTTCTCATTGGTTTCAAAGAACATCTTTATTTCTGCCTTGATTTCGTTATGTACCCAGTAGTCATTTAGGAGCAGTTTGATCAGTTTCCATGTAGTTGAGTGGTTTTGATTGAGTTTCTTTGTCCTGAGTTCTAGTTTGATTGCACTGTGGTCTGGGAGACAGTTTGTTATAATTTCTGTTCTTGTACATTTGCTGAGGAGTGCTTTACTTCCAACTATATGGTCAATTTTGGAATAAGTGTGATGTGGTGCTGAGAAGAATGTATATTCTGTTGATTTGGAGTGGAGAGTTCTGTAGATGTCTATTAGGTCTGCTTGGTGCAGAGATGAGTTCAATTCCTGGATATCCTTGTTAACTTTCTGTCTTGTTGATCTGTCTAATGTTGGCAGTGGGGTGTTGAAATCTCCCATTATTATTGTATGGGAGTCAAAGTCTCTTTGTAAGTATCTAAGGACTTGCTTTATGAATATAGGTGCTCCTGTATTGGGTGCATATATATTTAGCATAGTTAGCTCTTCCTATTGAATTGACTTCTTTACCATCATGTAACTGCCTTCTTTGTCTCCTTTGATCTTTGATGGTTTAAAGCGTTTTTGTCAGAGACTAGGATTGCAACCCCTGCCTTTTTATTGTTCTCCATTTGCTTGGTAGATCTCCCTGCATCCCTTTATTTTGAGCCTATGTGTGCTCTGAATGTGAGATGGGTCTCCTGAATACAGTAAACTGATGGGTCTTGACTCTTTATCCAATTTGCCAGCCTGTGACTTTTAATTGGACCATTTAGTCCATTTACATTTGAAGTTAATATTGTTATGTGTGAACTTGATCCTGTCATTGTGATATTAGCTGATTATTTTGCTCATTAGTTGATGCAGTTTTTTTCCTAGCATCAATGGTCTTTACATTTTGGCATGTTTTTGCAATAGCTGGCACCGGTTTTTCTTTTCCATGTTTAGCACTTCCTTCAGGATCTCCTGTAGGGCAGGCCTGGTGGTGATAAAATCTCTAAGCATTTCCTTGTCTGTAAAGGGTTTAAAACCTTGTCTGTAAAGGGTTTAAAAATTCTCCTTCACTTATGAAACGTTGTTTGGCTGGATATGAAATTCTGGGTTGAAAATTCTTTTCTTTAAGAATGTTGAATATTGGCCCCCAGTCTCTTCTGGCTTGGAGAGTTTCTACAGAGAGATCTGCTGTTAGTCTGATGGGCTTCCCTTTGTGGGTAACCTGACCTTTCTCTCTGGCTGCCCTTAACATTTTTTCCTTCATTTGAACTCTGGTGAATTTGACAATTATGTGTCTTGGAGTTGCTCTTCTCGAGGAGTATCTTTGTGGCCTTCTCTGTATTTCCTGAATTTGAATGTTAGCCTGCCTTACTAGGTTGGGGAAGTTCTCCTGGATGATATCCTGAAGAGTGTTTTCCAACTTGGTTCCATTTTACCCCTCACTTTCAGGCACACCAATCAGACGTAGATTTGATCTTTTCTCATAATCCCATATTTATTGGAGGCTTTGTTCATTTCTTTTTCCTCTTTTTTCTCTAAGCTTCTCTTCTTTGTTTCATTCATTTGATCTTCAATCATTGATATTCTTTCTTCCATTTGATCGAGTCAGTTACTGAAGCTTGTGCATTTGTCACATGTTTCTCATGTCATGGTTTTTATCTCTGTCAGTTCGTTTATGGCCTTCTCTGTGTTGATTATTCTAGTTATCCATTCTTCCATTCTTTTTTCAAGATTTTTAATTTCTTTGGGCTGGTTATGTAGTTCATCCTTTAGCTCTGAGAAGTTTGATTGACTGAAGCCTTCTTCTCTCAACTTGTCAAAGTCATTCTCCATCCAGCTTTGATCCATTGCTGTTGATGAGCTGTGTTCCTTTGGAGGGGGAGACACTCTGATTTTTTGAATTTCCAGCTTCTCTGCACTGCTTTTTTCACATCTTTGTAGTTTTACCTGCCTTTGGTCTTTGATGATGGTGACACACTGATGGGGTTTCTGTGTGAGGGTCCTTTCTGTTTGTTAGTTTTCCTTCTAAATGTAGGACCCTCAGCCATAGATCTGTTGGAGATTGCTTGAGGTCCACTCCAGACCCTATTTACCTGGGTATCAGCAGTAAGGGTTGCAGAAGATAGAATATTGCTGAACAGCGAGTGTTGCTGTCTGATTCTTGCTCTGGAAGCTTTGTCTCAGGGGTGTATCCTGCTGTGTGAGGTGTGAGTTGTCAGTCTGCACCTAGTGGGGGATATCTCCCAGTTAGGCTACTCAGGGGTCAGGGACCCACTTGAGCAGGCAGTCTCTCTGTCCTCAGATCTCAACCTCCGTGCTGGGAGATCCACTGCTCTCTTCAAAGCTGTCAGACATGGTCATTTACTCTTCCGAGGTTTCTGCTGCTTTTTGTTTAGTTATGCCCTGTCCCCAGAGATGGAGTCTACAGAGACAGGCAGGCCTCCTTGAGCTACAGTGGGATCCACCTAGTTTCAGCTTCCCAGGGGCTTTGTTTGCCTACTTAAGCCTCAGCATTGGCAGGCCTCCCTCCCCCAGCCTCACTGCTGCCTTGCAGTTAGATCTCAGACTGCTGTGCTCGCAATGAGGGAGGCTCCGTGGGCATGGGACCCTCCCATCCAGGAGTGGGATATAATCTCCTGGTGTGCCGTTTGCTAAGACCATTGGCAAAGTGCAGTATTAGGGTGGGAGTTACCCGATTTTCCAGGTGTTGTGTGTCTCAGTTTCCCTTGGCTAGGAAAAGGGATTCCCTTCCCCCTTGCACTTTCCAGGTGAGGCGATGGCTCGCCCTGCTTCAGCTCTCGCTGGCCGGGCTGCACCAGTTGACCAGCACCGAGTGTCTAGCACTCCCCAGTGAAATGAACCCGGTACCTCAGTTGAAAATGCAGAAATCACCCATCCTCTGTGTCGCTCACGCTGGGAGCTGGAAGTTGGAGCTGCTCCTATTCGGCCATCTTGCTCTGGGATCCGATTTCTTCTTTAGCATTTTTTATTGTGTCTATTTGATGTTTCTCTTTTTCTTCTTTATTAGTCTGGGTACTTGTCTACCTATTTTGTTCATCTTTTCAGAAAAACAGTTTCTGGATTCATGGATTTGAAATTTTTTTGTGTCTCTATCTCCTTCAGTTCTGCTCTGATGTTAGTTATTTCTTTTCCTCTGCTAGTTTTTGAATTAGTTTGTTCTTACTTCTCTACTTCTTTTAATTGTGATGTTACTGCGTCGATTTTAGATATTTCCCACTTTCTACTGTGGGCATTTACTGCTTTAAATTTCCCTCTAGACACTACTTTAGATGTGTCCCACAGATTCTGGTAGGTCGAGTCTCTACTCTCGTTGGTTCCAAAAGACTTATTTATTTCTGCCTTAATTTTGTTATTTACCCAGTAGTTATTCAGGATCACGTTGTTCAGTTTACATGTTGTTGTGCAGTTTTATGTGTTTCTTAATACTGAGTTTTAATTTCATTGCACTGTTGTTTGAGAGATTGTTATGATTTTCATTCTTTTGCATTTCCTGAGGAGTGTTTTACTTTAAATTACACACAGATTCATAAAGCAAGTTCTTAAAGACCTACAAAGAGACTTAGACTCACACAAAAATAGTAATGGGAGACTTTAACACGCCACTGTCAATATTAGACAGATCAATAAGTCAAAAAATTAACAAAAATATTCAGAACTGAGCTCAGCTCTAGACCAAGCAGATTTAATAGACTTCTATAGAACTCTTCACCTCAGATCAACAGAATATACAGTCTCTCATCACATAGCACTTATTGTAAAATCAACCACATAATTATAACATTTTTATAGCACATAAAAATGTATTTCATCTAGATAAAATAATGTTGATTTTTAGAGTGACCTCATGAAAGCAAGTAGAAGTCAGTTCTGGGTCATCATAATTCCTTACAGGACTCAAAAAGGACCAAAGTAAACCATTGAAAGAAGAGTTTTTTTGTTCCAGTTAGATGTCTACTCACTTTCAAATTTAATCAGTATGAGAGGTGGATACATTTACCTGACTGGCTTTATCCAAGATTTCTTAATTTCTTTAGTGACTATATGATTTTTTCTGTTTTCATTTACACTGGAAAATATGATGTCAGGCAAAATTTTAGGAAATTGTTATTCATCCCATAATTAGTTGTGGCATTTTAGACTTGGATAAAAATCCCCTTTGGACAACGTATGCTTGCTTACTTATGACAGGGAGAAAATAGGCTAAAAAAATGGTAGGATATTACACAGTTGGTTGAAAGACTTAAAGAAACTGGTTTAAGTGCAGCAGCCCTAGGGAGACTATAATTGGTATTGCACTAAATAAACAGTACTGAATATAATGACTTCATTACTGTAATTTATGTATTGTATGTAATTTAGGTATCATTTATAAATATATACATTTATTGTTCCACGTAAGTGTTAAATATATAAAGCAAGTTAAACTCTTGAATCTCCCATAGTATTTGACTCTTCATACTTTCTAAATACATGTATATTAATTAATTGGAATATTGATTACCATGTAATCTTTAAAAGTTGTCCTTGTTTTATTTTTCTGTTATTTTGTCCTTGTTTTTTTTTTTTTATTTTTATAAAGTATTTTGGGTACCTAGTAGATTTGTGTATTCGTGGGATATGTCAGATGTTTTGATAAACATATGCAATGTGAAATAATCACATCATGAAGAAAAGGGTATCTATGCCCTCAAGCATTTATCCTTTGAGTTAGAAACAATCCATTTACATTTTTTAAGTTATTGTAAAATACACAGTTAAGTTATTATTGACTATAGTTATTCTCTTATGCTATCAAATAGTAGGCTTTATTCATTTTGCAACTTTTTGGTACCCATTAATTATCCCTGTCTGTCCCTCTACACCCCACAACCCTTCCCGAACTCTAGTAACCATCCTTCTAATCTCCATGTCCCTGAATTCAATTGATTTGATTTTTAGATTCCACAAATAAGTGAGAACATAGATTCTTTCTCTTTCTGTACATTGCTTATTTCACTTAACATAATGATTTCCAGTTCTATCCATGTTGCTGCAAATGACTGGATTTCACTCTTTTTCATGGCTTAACAGTACCCCATTGTGTATATGTACCACATTTTCTTTATCCATTAATCTGTTGGTGGACACTTAGGTTGTTTCCAAATCTTAGTTATTGTTAACAATGATGCAGCAAATATAGGAAGGTAGATATCTCTTCAATATACTAATTTCCTTTCTTTTAGGTATATACACAGCACTGAGATTGACAGATCATATGGTAGATCAAGTTTTAGTTTTCTGAGGACCCTCCAAACTGTTCTCCAGAGTGGTGGTATTAATTTCCATTCTCATCAATAGAATACGAGTGTTCCCTGTTCTCACATCTTCACCAACATTTGTTAATGCCTGTCTTTGAATATAAGCCATTTTAACTGGGGTGAGCTGATATCTCATTGTCGTTTTGATTTGCATTTCCCTGGTGATCAATGATGTTGAACATCTTTGATTATAGCTGTTTACCATTTGTATGTCTTCTTTTTAGGAATGTCTATTCAAATATTCCCCCCCTTTTTAATCAGATTATTATATTCTTTTCTATAGAGTGGTTTGGGCTTCTTATATATTCTGATCATTAATCCCTTGTCATAAGGGAAGTTTGTAAATATTTTCTGCCATTCTGTGGGTTGTCTCTTTACTTTATTGACTGTGTCCTCTGCTATGCAGAAGCTGTGTAACTTTATGAAATCCCATTTGTCCATTTTTGCTTTGGTTGCCTGAGTTTGTGGAGTGTTGCTCAAGTAATTTTTGCCCAGACCAAAGTCCTGGAGAGTTTCCCCAATGTTTTCTTGTAGTAGTTTAATAGTTTGAGGTCCTAAATTTCAGTCTTTAATCCATTTCCATTTGATTTTTTATATGACAAGAGACAAGGCTCTAGTTTCATTCTTCTGCATTCAGATGTACAGTTTTCCCAACACCATTTACTGAAGACATTTACCGAAGAGGCTATCTTTTCTCCATTGTATGTTCTAGGCAACTTTTTCAAAAATGAATTTACTGTAGGTGTTTGGATTTGTTTCTGGAGTCTCTACTCTGTTCCATTAGTCTAAGTGGCTGCTTTTATGCCAGCATCATGCTGTTTCGGTTAGTATAACTCTGTAGTATAATTTGAAGTTGGGTAATGTGAGTCATCCAGCTTATTTATTTTTATTTTATTTTTTGTTTTTCTTGCTTACAATAGCTTTGGCTATTCTGAGTCTTTGGTGGTTCCATACAAATTTTTATTTTATATTTTTCTATTTCTGTGAGGAAGTCTTTGACATTTTTATAAGGATTGCATTTAATCTGTACATTTATTTGGGTAGTATGGACATTTTAAAAATATTGATTATTACAACACATGAGCTGAAAATATTCTCTGATTTTTGGTGTCTTCTTCAATTTTCTTCATCAGTGTTTCATAGTTTTAATTTTAGAGATCTTTAACTTCTTTGATTAAATTAATTTCTAGGTATTTAATTTTATCTGATGCTACTGTAAATGGGATATTTTAAATATTGTACACTGTTGGCATATGGAAATGTTACTTACTTTTTTTTTTTTTTTTTTTTTGAGACGGAGTCTCGCGCTGTCGCCCAGGCTGGAGTGCAGTGGCGCGATCTCGGCTCACTGCAAGCTCCGCCTCCCAGGTTCACGCCATTCTCCTGCCTCAGCCTCCTGAGTAGCTGGGACTACAGGCGCCCACCACCGCGCCCGGCTAATTTTTTGTATTTTTTAGTAGAGACGGGGTTTCACTGTGGTCTCGATCTCCTGACCTTGTGATCCGCCCGCCTCGGCCTCCCAAAGTGCTGGGATTACAGGCGTGAGCCACCGCGCCCGGCGCTACTTACTTTTGTATGTTGATTTGTATCCTGAAACTTTATTGAATTTGTTTATCAGTTATAACAGTTTCCTTGTGGAGTCTTTAGGTTTTCTCCAAATATAAAATCATATCATCAGCAAACAACAATAATTTGACTTTCCTTTCCTATTTAGATGCCCTTTATAACGTTCTCTTGTCTTATTGCTCTAGCTAGGACTTGCAGTACTATATTGAATAACAGTGGTGACAGTGGGCATCCTTTTTATATTCCAGATATTAGAAGAGGAAACGCTTTTGGTTTTCCCCTATTCAATATATTAGCAGTGAGTCTGTTATATATTACTTTTATTATGTTGAGATATATTCTTTATATACCCAGTTTTTTGGTGAGTTTCCATCATGGAGATGTATTTAATTTTATCAAATGCTTTTACAGCATCAATTGAAATTATCATGTGGTTTTATTCTTCCTTCTGTTGATCTATCATGTAGATTGGTTTTCATATGTTAAACCATCCTTGCATCCCAGGGATAAATCCCACTTGGTCCGGATGAATAATCTTTCCAATGTACTGGTGAATTCAGTTTGCTAGTATTTTGTTGAGGGTTTTTGCATCAATATTCACCTGAGATATTGGCCTGTAGTTTTATTTTAAATGTGTCTTTCTCTGATTTGATAATTATAGTAATATTGTCATCATAGAATAGATTTGAAAGTATTCCCTCCTCTGTTTTTCTGAAAAGTTTAGGTAAGATTGCTATTAGTTCTTCTTAAAATGTTTCATAGAAATCAACAATGAAGTCATCAGTTCCTAGGATTTTCTTTACTGGGAGACTTTTAATTATGCCTTCAAACACTTCACTTGTTATTAGACTGTTCAGGTTTGGATTTCTTTCAGTTTCAATTTTGGGAGGTGAAATGTATCTATGAATATGTCCATGTCTTCTAAATTTTCTTGGATTTCTGTGAGTATAGCTGTTCAGAGTAGCCATGAATAATCTTTGATTGTCTTCAGTATAAGCCAATAAATCTTGTTCATTTCTGATTTTATTTATTTGGCTATCTTCTTTCATTTTCATAGTTAATCTGGCTAAAGATTTGTCAATTTTGTTTAACTTTTCAAAAAGCAAACTTTTGTTTCATTGATAGTTTGCATTTTTTCATTTCAATTTCATTTATTTCTGCTCTGATCTTTATAATTTCTTTTGTTTCTACTAATGCTGGGTTTGATTTACTCTTGCTTTCTAACTCATTAGCATGCATTGTTAGATTATTTATTTATTTGAAGATTTTTTCTCTTTTTAAATGTAGGCACTTATAGCTATATGCTTCCCTCTGAGTACTGCTTTTGCTTTATCCAGCAGGTTTTGGTGTGTTGAGTTTCCATTATTATTTGTTTAAATAAATGTTTCAATTTCCTTCTTAATTTCTTCCTTGACACACTAGTCATTCAGTAGCATACTGTTTAATTTTCATGTATTTGTGTAGATTCTAAAATTCCTCCTGTTATTCATTTCCGGTTTTATTCCATTGTGATCAAGGAAGATGCTTGATATTTTTTCAATTTTTTTTTTTAATCTTTAAGACTTGTTTTTTGACTTAACATATGATCTCTTCTTGAGAATGATCTATACGCTGAGGAAGAGAAGGTATTCTGCAGGCCTTGGATGAAATATTCTGTAAACATCTATTACATCCATTTAGTCTCCAGAGCAGACTAAGTCTGATGTTTCTTTGTCAATTTTCTGTCTAGAAAATCTGTCCAATGCTCAAAGTGGTTGTTGAAGTCTCCAGCTATTATTGCATTGGGGCATATTGCTGTCTTTAGCTTTAATAATATATTTTTTAAATATCTGGGTGCTCTAGCATTGGGTACATAGATGTTTAAAATTGCTATATTGTCTTTCTTAATTGACCCCTTTATCATTATACTACTGACCTTCTTTTTCTCATCTTATAATTTTGGAATTGAAATATATATTTTTTTCTGTTATAACTATAGTTACTCCTGCTTTTGTTGTTGTTGTTGTTGCTGTTTTTTCCCCTGGAATGGAATGTTTCATCACTTTATTTTCAGTCTGTGTGTGTTATAGGTGAAGTGTTTCTTGTAGGCAACAGATCAATGTGTCATGGCATTCTTAGGGTATTGTTTCACCAGCCAGAAACCTCTGTGGCCATTGGCTCCTCTTCTTGGGTTTTGCTTGTGCTCATTGGGCTCATTTCATCCACTCAGCCCAGCAGGCTGTGCTTGGTTTTCAATACAGACCAGATCCCACGCTTGTCAAGGGTAAGCCAGGCATAGAGCAGCAAGAGGTATATGAGTGAGCAAGCATGGGATCCAGTCACAGGCCACAGGCACAAAGCTGTGGCTGGGCAGCTGCAGCGTCACCCAGGAGTACAGAGCTCCTGTCCCACCAACTTGTTAGGGGTCAGGGCTCAAGCCTGTTCCTAGACCCCATTGGCACCATGGAGTGTGCAGCCTCTAACACACCTCCCCCACTGGAGCTAGAATTCCGCAGAGGTTGCTCCAGATGGACCCTGCTGCCATCAGATGGGTATTTTGTTTGTTTGTTTGTTTTTGTTTTTTCTTTTTTTATCCCATTCAGGTAGTGTTTTGTTTCTTTTGGTTTTTGTTGTTGCTGTTGTTTTTGTTGTTGTTTGAGACAGAATCTCACTCTGTCATCCATGCTGGAGTGCAGTGGCATGAATTTGGCTTTCTGCAATCTCTGCCTTCCCAGTTCAAAAGATTCTCAAGCCTCAGCCTACTGAGTAGCTGAGATTACAGGCACACACTACCACACCCAGCTAATTTTTGTGTTTTTAGTAGAGACAAGGATTCACTATGTTGGCCAGGCTGGTCTTGACCTCCTGACCTCAAGTGTTCCTCCCATCTTGGCCTCTCAAAGTGATTACAGGCATATCCCAATGTGCCCAGCCACTGTATGTCTTTTGGTAGGAGAATTTAGTGCATTTAAATTCATTGTTATTAATAAGTAAGAACTTACTCTTTCCATTTTGTCATTTGTTTTCTGGTTGTTTTATGGTCTTCTATTCCTTCTTTCTTTACTTCTTGTCTTCTTCTAGTGAAGGTAATTTTATCTATTGGTATGATTTAGTTACTGCTTTTCACTTTTTTGTTTACACATTGTATGTTGCTTGGTTTGAGGTTACCTGTTGCCCTTCTTTAAAAGGTTACAATTATTTTCAGTTTTGTACTTTTGAGTATATTGGATATTAGGTAATTTTTATGCAAATAGTTTTACCATTATTATTTTTAATCACCTTGATTTTGTTTGCTCTAATATTTTACTCCACTTGCATCATCTGACAATCATAAGAATTTTAAACAATTATTTGTTCACTTTTGAAGCCTATTTTCACAAAAAAAGTTAATAAAACAATGATTTACTGAACAGATGCTATATAACTGAATAAAAATGGAAACATCTCTAATGAGCTAACACACACATTTTGAAGGAATAAACATTTTTGATAGCTAAAGGAAAACAAATTGAAGAATAAATAATAGAAATTCTAAACTCAAGACCAATTGATGTGAGGAATCAATATGAGGATAATTTCTTGTAAGATTGCATAGAAAAGTCAGGTTTTAAATCTTGATCAATGATAGTGGTAGGAATTCATATGGAGAAAATATTTGGTGATGTTTCTATTTCATCATTTTTTGTTTTTTTATTTTGTTTGTTTTGTTGGTTTTACTTTGTCTCAGTTTGGTGTGATTCTGCAAACTGCAGAATGAGATTATTTTCTCAATTCTATCTTTATTCCATTATGGCTGCATTTGTTCCACAGGAATTCCTAAACTTATAATTGTACTAAAAAGCAAAATGATTTTCTTTGGCTCTTATTCTTAATAGTGTATGTTAAAGATTTTAAAAATCATGCTCTGTATGTGAGATTATAAATTTTCTTTAGATTTCTAAATTTTAGTAATTTATAGCTGTGAATTGTAAATATCTTTATTTCATAAGTGATATACTTTTACTAAAACAATCAGCAAATTATAAAACATTGAATATGCAATTTTTAGAGATTTTTTTTTTTTTTTTTTCTGTATAGATTCCTCAAGACTTTTCTGTCTCTATCTGGAAATCAATAGGTACAAATCAGCATTTGTTTTCTGTTTCTGAGTAGCAAATTACCCAAAACCTAGCTGCTTAAAGCAGAAAACATTTGTTACCTCATAGTTTCTGTGGATCAAAAATCCTGATACAATTTAGCTGCATTCGTCTAGCTTAGGATTTCTCAGAAGACTACAGTTGAGGTTATTGCCAAGACTGTGTTCCTCTCAAGACTCACTCCAGATATGATTCATTATCAGTTTAACTCACATGGCTGATGGACAGAGATATCAGATCCCTGTTATATGGTTTACTTCTTAGAACAGCTCACTGAAGGGGAGCTTACTTTTCTCAGTGTCAGCAAGCAATACCGTAAGAGTCCAAGCTGAAAGTCATTGTCATTTTATCACTAATATTAGAAGTAGCATTTGTAATTTTTGTCTTATTTTAGTCATTAGAAGTGAGTTACTAGGCCCAGTCCATACTTAATGGAAGGCTATTAAACAAGGGTGTGAATACCAACAGATGAAGATGTAGGGAGCCTCTAGGAGACTTCTTACTACAAGTTCTTTCTCTGGCATAAAATGTCAGATTCTGTAGATGGAACTAGCATTATTTCCAACCCTTGGCTTCTGTCACCTAAACCATAATGATGATAAAATGTCATCATAAAGTATTTTTTCATTCTATATTAAGTCTAGAAATTTTACTTTTTCACTTTAGGAAAGCACTTTATGAGGTTATTTTTTGGTCATACCTGAATTGTCAGTATGACTACTTTGTGCTTGGGGCCATTATTGAGAAAAATAACAGTTACTTGAAAACAAGCTCTGTGATACTATGGTGGCCTATTTGATAACCCAGAAGGCTACTAAGGAATTAAGGAGTGGGTAGCATAGACAGCAGAGGCATGATAGACAAGGAAGATTTATGTCCTGTTTGGGATGGAATAGGACAGCTCATTATTTTAGTACACTATTTCAGCATAATGCATAAATTAAAATTTCTAAATTGTTTATTTCTGCAATTTTCCATTTAACATTTTCAGGCGAAAATTGACCATGAGTAACTAAAACTGTGAAAAGTAAAACTATGGATAAGGGGGGACTACAGTTGTTTATTTTTATATAATAAGTTTAATGAATTATATAATTAAAACACTGTTATAACACAGTGTTTGTCATAAGAAGAACAGAGCAAATGATGGTCCTGTTCCAAGGATGTTAGCAAAAAGGAAAAAACAAAACTTTTACAATTACAATTATTTGTTTAAAAATTTTGAACATTAATTTTTCACAGATTTAAAATAATAACAATAATAATAATCTTGATGTTTTAAATAAGTGAATATGATAAATATTGAATTAACCAAAAATTTCTATGACAAATAGCAAAATAAAAGTGATTAAACAGCTTTTACTTTTTGATTTGGAATTAGCTGTCATTAGCAGATTGTGGACAATCGTTTCTTTTAATGCACATGCTGCCATATGATCTGCAGTAATGTCCTGGGTTGTTCAGAGTAGTAATCAATTTACTATTAAGAAGGAACAAGCAGAGTAGACATTCGTCTACCATGTTGTTTACTGTTGACTACAAAGACAAGGAATCACTTTAGGCACATTTCTAGCTTTATATGTATATTTTGGTATATTATGATCACAAAACTAAATTAAATTATGGCCTTCCCCAGGAAGAGATTATTTAATTTTCACTAGTGATAGCAGAAACTGGTTGCAAGAGATAATAGAATTTGCGAAGAACAAAGAGCTAGCCATTTTTTTAACCTCATGATTTCCCCATGTTTTATTTTTTACCGATAGTCAAGTTATACATCACATGACATTGGATGAGAAGACAGTATCAGGTTTCTTAGAATGAAACAAGTCACTCAGGAAGACCAGAGCATCTGGTAAGCTGATCTTCATTCTTACCTTATTATTAGGCTAAACTTAATTCTTATATCTTATGGGGAAAAAATAAGTGTAGTTACTGACTATGGATAGTTAATTATGACCTATGTGAGATAAACATCTGCAGGAACAAAAAAGGTAAATATGCCCAAGGTCAGACAGAGCTGCTACCTGAGCTACTGTATTAAAAAATGTCCTTAACAATCCTGCGTGTCCCTATTATCTCAGGTGTATTTTCAAACTTAGCTTAGAAATATAAAATTAAATAACACCAAATTCAGTTAAGAAGTTTCCCTTGGTAGTAAAAACAAAAAAATGTTCTTGTGCTATGATAATACTTGAGTGAATTCATTACTTTCAAAACAATAAACTCAATTTTAAATTGGTTATTTAAGAGCATTTCGATCCTAGCATGCAGAGGTTATATGGACCCTTGAGATCTGGACCACAGGTAATGCACATATTTTCTTCATTTAGACATAAATCCCTATGTGACACCAACAAGTAATCTTTTACTATATTTCTCACTGTAGTGATTGATATTTTCTACTTAAATAGTTGTCTACAGCTTCTGAAATTGAACTCATCCTTGATGATAGGTGAATTTGCTGACCAAACTGCTAAGGAAAAGTATTTTTAGAGTGGGAATTCTTAGTGGTTTTATTTATTTGCCTTTCAGTTTCTTTATTTTTTATGTCTTTATGTTTCTCAAATAATTCTATATGATTTGTAAGTCATGAGGTATTAATTAGGAAATGCATGTGTACATACACAAACACACATATAATCACATATTTAAACAAATACATATACACACATAAGGTAAAGAAATTCAATGAGTACAAAATAATGCAGATTTAAAAATAGGTCCTCCAATTCAATTCCCCAAATGTTTTTTTCTTCAAAAGTAACCACAATATGTGTCTTATTTTATATATTTTACACTAAATATTATTTGTGAATGTGCTTAGGCTTTTATAAAACAAAGGGTAGTATGTAGACCCTTTTATATCATTTGTTTCCTAATTCTTTCTTATGAAAGAGCTCATTCTATTTAAAAAGTGTATCTACTGAAAGTGAGGGAGGTAGATTGCTAAACTGCTAAATCTGCCTAATTATTTTTAACTAACACATAGCTAACACTTTATGACCACGTTGTTTAGCTGTTTGTCTATTAAAAGGTATGTGGATTGCAATTACAAAACATGTGCCAAAAAATAAATAGATAATTATTTGTGTCTCTTTATATATGTGTAACTCACTTATGTATACACATGTATATAATATATAATTACAGGGTTTGCTTACTGAACATTTAAGTATTATAAGATTACCTTGCAAAAGAGTTTAAAAATTTACATTTTCATTAAGAATAAATGAGAGTGTCAGTTTTTTATAATACATTTATTTTTTGACAGAGGTAAATTTAAAATAATATTTTAATAATAAATTGTAAATCCATTAGATTATAACATTTTAATAAAATAACTGCATATATAGGCAAAAACAAAACAAAACAAAATACCTGCATTGAATTTCATGTATTTTGCTCAAAAGGCTATATATATACATACACACACATATATATACACACACACACACACACACATACACACACACACAGTATTCAGAGTAGTAATCAATTTACTATTAAGAAGGAAGAAGCATGATGCCTCCAGCTTTGCTCTTTTGGCGTAGGATTGTCTAGGCAATGTGGGGTCTTTTTTGGTTCCATATGAACTTTAAAGCAGTTTTTTTTTTTTTTTTTCCAATTCTGTGAAGAAAGTCATTGGTAGCTTAATGGGGATTGCATTGACTCTATAAATTACCTTGAGCAGTATGGCCATTTTCACAATATTGATTCTTCCTATCCATGAGCATGATATGTTCTTCCATTTGCTTGTTTCCTCTTTCATTTCACTGAGCAGTGGTTCATAGTTCTCCTTGAAGAAGTCCTTTACTTCCCTTGTAAGTTGGATTCCTAGGTATTTTATTCTCTTTGAAGCCATTGTGAATGGGAGTTCATTCATGATTTGACTCTCTGTTTGTCTGTTACTGGTGTATAAGAATGCTTGTGATTTTTGCACATTGATTTTGTATCCTGAGACAGCTGAAGTTGCTTATCAGCTCAAGGAGATTTTGGACTGAGACAATAGGGTTTTCTAAATATGCAATCATGTCATCTGCAAACAGAGACAATTTGACTTCTTCTTTTCCTAACTGAATACCCTTGATTTCTTTCTCTTGTCTGATTGCCCTAGCCAGAACTTCTAAGACTATGTTGAATAGGAGTGATGAGAGAGGACATCCCTGTCTTATGCCAGTTTTCAAAGGGAATGCTTCCAGTTTTTGCCCATTCAGTATGCTATTGGCTGTGGATTTGTCATAAATAGCTCTTATTATTTTGAGATATGTTCCATCAATACCGAATTTATTGAGAGTTTTTAACATGAAGGGCTGTTGAATTTTGTCAAAGGCCTTTTCTGCATCTATTGAGATAATCATGTGGTTTTTGTCTTTGGTTCTGTTTATATGCTGGATTACGTTTATTGATTTGTGTATGTTGAACCAGCCTTGCATCCCAGGGATGAAGCCAACTTGATCATGGTGGACAGGCTTTTTGATGTGCTGCTGGATTCGGTTTGCCAGTATTTTGTTGAGGATTTTTGTAGCGATGTTCATCAGGTATATTGACTTCAAACTATACTACAAGACTAGAGTAACCAAAGCAGCATGGTACTGGTACTGAAACAGAGATATAGACCAATGGAACAGTCCAGAGCCCTCAGAAATAATACCACACATCTACAGACATCTGATCTTTGACAAACCTAACAAAAAACAAGAAATGAGGAAAGGATTCCCTATTTAATAAACGGTGCTGGGAAAATTGGCTAGCCATAAGTAGAAAGCTGAAACTGGATCCTTTCCTTACTCCTTATATGAAAATTAATTCAAGATGGATTAGAGACTTAAATGTTAGACCTAAAACCATAAAAATCCTAGAAGAAAACCTAGGTAATACCATTCAGGACATAGGCATGGGCAAGGACTTCATGTCTAAGACACCAAAAGCAATGGCAACAAAAGCCAAAATTGACAAATGGGATCTCATTAAACTAAAGACTTCTGCACAGCAAAAGAAACTACCATCAGAGTGAACAGGAAACCTACAGAATGGGAGAAAATTTTTGCAATCTACTCATCTAACAAAGGGCTAATATTGAGAACTTATAAATAACTCAATCAAATTTATAAGAAAAAAACAAATAATCCCATCAAAAAAGTGGGCAGAGCATATGAACAGACACTTCTCAAAAGAAGACATGTGTACAGCCAAGAGACACATGAAAAAATGCTCATCATCACTCACCATCAGAGAAATGCAAATTAAAATCACAATGAGATACCATCTCACACCAGTTAGAATGTCAATCATTAAAAAATCAGGAAACAACAGGTGCTGGAGAGGATGTGGAGAAATAGGAACACTTTTACACTATTGGTGGGACTGTAAACTAGTTCAACCATTGTGGAAAACAGTGTGGCGATTCCTCAAGGATCTAGAACTAGAAATACCATTTGAGCCAGCCATCCCATTACTGGGGATATACCCAAAGGATTATAAGTAAAGACACATGCACACATATGTTTATTGCAGCACTATTCACAGTAGCAGACTTGGAATCAACCCAAATATCCATCAGTGACAGACTGGATTAAGAAAATGTGACACATATACACCATAGAATACTATGCAGCCATAAAAAGGGATGAGTTTGTGTCCTTTGTAGGGACATGGATGCAGCTGGAAACCATCATTCTCAGCAAACTATCACAAGAACAGAAAACCAAATATAGCATGTTCTCACTCATAGGTGGGAACTGAACAATGAGATCACTTGGACACAGGAAGGGGAACATCACACACCAGGTCCTATTGTGGGGAGGGGGTAGTAGGGAGGGATAGCATTAGGAGATATACCTAATGTAAATGATGAGTCAATGGGTGCAGCACACCAACATGGCACATGTATATGCATGTAACAAACCTGCAGATTGTGCACATGTACCCTAGAACTTAAAGTATAATAAAAAATAAAATAAAATAAAACTAAAATTAAAAAAATAAAAAAGTAAATTCAACCTAAGAAAAAAAAGAAGGAAGAAGCAGAGTAGACCTTTGTCTACCATGTTTTTTAATGTTGACTAAAAAGACAAGGAATCACTTTAGGCACATTTCTAGCTTCATATATATATATATAGGTATATTATGATCACAAAACATTAAAGTATGACCTTCCTCAGGAATAGATTATTTAATTTTCACTGGTGATAGCAGAAACTGGTTGCAAGAGATAATAGAATTTGCTAAGAACAAAGAACTAGCCATTTTTTAACCTCATGATTCCCCTATATTTTCTTTTTTACTGATAGTCAAGTTATACATCACATGCCATTGGATGAGAAGACAGTATCAGGTTTCTTAGAATGAAACAAGTTTTTTAGAAACAACATTTCTAAAATTATTACTTTAAAATATACTTATTATGTGTCTATAAAATGTCACCTGATGAACACTTTGTTTTCATGTTGTTTCATTATTTCATTACATCTAGTTACCATATTAAGCAAACTAATCAAAAGGTACAATCATGTCTTTTGACAGTGTGAACACTCAGGTAATAAATATTTTTAAACTGATATTAGCTAGTTAGACCTTTTGTACAGGTGAATGCTTCTTCCTCTTGCTTAACTCATCAATGTATTTAACAGATGTTTTCAGATATGATTATCACACAATAAACTGTATGTACTTGAAGTGTGCAATTTGATAAGTTTTAACATATGTATTCATCAATGAAATAAAAAAATCACAATAGTAAACTTATCTATTACTTCCGAAATTTTCCTCATGCCCCTTTAACATCCTTCTTCCCTGGCTCTCCCAGTCCCAGTGTTGAACTTCTGATTTGTTTCTCCTCACTAAACTTTGAAGGTACATGTGCAGGTTTGTTAAAATGTCAAACTCGTGTCATAGGGGTTTTGTGTACAGGCCATTTCATCAACTAGGTACTAAGCATGGCACTTGATAGTTACTATTCCTGATGCTCTTCCATCTTCCACCTTCCTCCCTCAAGTAGATCCCAGTGTCTATAGTTACCCTTTTTATGCCCATTAGTTCACATTATTTAGCTCCCACGTATCAGTGCAAACATGGGGTGTTTTGTTGTCTGTTTCTGTGTTAGTTTGCTAAGAATAATGGCCTCCAGCTCCATCCATGTTCCTACAAAGGACACCATCTTGCTCTTTTTTTATGTCTGCAAAATACTCCATAGTGTATGTGTACCAGATTTTCTTTATCCAGTCTATCATTGATGGGGATTTGGGTTGAGTCCATGTATTGGTTATTGTAAATAGTACCAAAATGAACATATGCTTGCAGATGTTTTTGTGCAGAAAGATTAATATTCCTTTGGATATA
Source organism: Theropithecus gelada (assembly GCF_003255815.1). Classification (NCBI taxonomy): domain Eukaryota; kingdom Metazoa; phylum Chordata; class Mammalia; order Primates; family Cercopithecidae; genus Theropithecus; species Theropithecus gelada. The sequence goes on from NC_037669.1 coordinate 128,866,701, forward strand.
TACCCAGTATTGAGGTTGCTGGGTTAAAATGGTAGTTGTGTTTCTGGTTCTTTGAAAAGTCACCACACTGCTTTCCACAATGGTTGAACTAATTTACACCCCCATCATCAGTGCATAAACATTACCCTTTCTCCTCAACCTCCTCAACAACTGTTATTTTTTGATGTTTTAATAATAATCATTCTAACTTGTGTGAGATAGTACCTCATTGTGCTTTTGATTTGTAATTCTCTAATGATCAGTAATATTTAGCTTTTTGTTTTTTTATGCTTGTTGACTGCATGTATGTTTTCTTTTGAAAAGTGTCTGTTCATGTCCTTTGCCCAGTTTTTAAAGGGATGAATCACACGTGTTGATTTCCAGTTATTGAACCAACCTTGCATCCCAGGGATAAAGCCTACTTGATCATGATGGATTAGTTTTTTGATGTGCTGTTGGATTCATATTGTTCATAGTTTGCTGAAGATTTTTGCATCTTTGTTCATTAAGGATATTGACCTTAATTTTTTATTTTCATCTCTGCCAATTTTTTGTATCAGAATGATGCTTGCTTCATAGAATGAGTTACGGAGGTGTTCCTTCTCCTCAACTGAAAAAAAAAAAAATCAGTAGGAATGGTACCAGCTCTTCTTTGTATATATGGTAGAATTCAGCTGTGAATCCATCTGATCCTGGGCTTCTTCTGGTTGATAGACTATTCATTACTGATTCAATTTCAGAGCTCATTCAATAACGATCTCTGAATAATAATTGGCCTGTTCAGGGATTCCATTTCTTCCTGATTCAATCTTGGGAAGGTGTATGTGTCCAGGAATGTATCCATTTCTTCTAGATTTTCTAGTTTGTGTGGCTAGAGACGTTCATAGTAGTTGTTGATGATTATTTGTATTCTAGCGAGGTCAATGGTAACATCCCCTTAGTCATTTCTAATTGTGTTTGGATTTTCTCTTCCTTCTTCTTTATTAGTCTAGTCTTATTTATTAATTAAGAATAATATTGATTTTTCAAATAATCTACTGTTGGATTTGTTATTCTGTTGAATAGTATTTTATGTCTCCATTTCCTGCAGTTTGGCTAGATTTTGGTGATTTCCTGTAGTCTGCTAGCTTTTGGGTTGGTTTGCTCCTGCTTCTTTTGTTTTCCTAATTGTAATGCTATGTAGTTAGTTTGAGATATTCCTAACTTTTTTATGTGGAGTATTGATGTTATAAATTGCCCTCTTAAAACTCCCTTAACTATGTCTCAGAGATTCTGGTATGTTGTATCTTTCTTCTCATTAATTTCAAAGAACTTCTTGATTTTTCCCTTAATTTCATTATTTGCCCAAAAGTTGTTTAGGCACAAGTTGTTTAATTTCCTTGTTAAAGTATGGTTTTGAGCAATTATCTTTTTATTAAATTCTGTTTGTATTAAACTGTGGTACAAGAGTGTAGATGGTAGTATTATTTTTTAATTTGCTGAGAATTGTTCTATGTCTGATTCTGCGGTCAGCTTTAGAGTATCTGCTATGTGGTAATGAGATAATTGTATATTCTGTTGTTTAAAGATGGAGCTTTCTGCAGATGCCTATTAGGTCTCTTTGGTCAAGCATTGAGTTCAAGGCCTGAATATCTTTGTTAATTGTCTGCCTTGATGTTGGTCTAATACAGTAAGTGTGGTGTGGAAGTCTCCCACTATTATTTTATGGGAGTCCAAGTATCTTCCTAAGCCTCTAAGAAGTTAATTTATGAATCTGGGTGTTCTTGTATTAGGTGCATATATATTTAGGATAGTTAGTTTTTTTAAAAGTGAATTGACCCCTTTACCACACCTAATGCCATTTTCAAGTCTTTTTTTTTTTTTTTTTTTTTTTTTTTTTTTTTGGTATTCATGGTTTGAAAGCCAGTTTTGTCTAAGTTAGGGTTGCAACCATTGCTTTTTTCTGTTTTCCACTTGCTAGGTTCATTTTCCTCCATTCCTTTATTTTGAGATTATAGGTGTCATTGAATGCAAGATAGCCCTCTTGAAGACAGAATACATTGTGTCTTGTTTCTTTATCCAATGTGACACTCTCTGACTTTTAATTGGGACATTGAGTGTGTTTACATTCAAGGTTAGTATAAATATGTGTGGATTTTATCCTGTCATTGTGTTAGGTAATTGTTGTGCAGACTTGTTTCTGTGGTTGCTTTATAGTGTCACAGGTCTATGTACTTAAGAATGTTTTTGTATTGGCTGGTCATTGACATTGCTTTCCATATTTAGTGTTCCTTTATGGACCTCTTAAAAGGCAAGTCTGGTGGTAAATAATTCTCTCAGAATTTGCTTCTCTGAGATGGATCTTATTTCTCTTTCACCTCTGAAGTTTAGTTTCACTAAATATGAAATTCTTGGTTTGAGAAATTTTGCTCTAAGAATGTTGAATATTGATACCCAATCTCTTCTAGCCTAGAGGGTTTCTGCTGAAAAGTCTGCTGTTAGCCTGATGGGGTTCTCTTGGCATGTTATCTGGCCTTTCTCTCTAGCTGCTTTTAACATACTTGTCTTTCATTTGGACCCTGGAAAATCTGATAAATTATGTTTCCTGGGTATGATGGTCTATTGTATTATCTTGCAGGGAATTCTTTGCATTTCTTAAATTCAGTGGATGGCCACTTCTCTAGCAAGTTTTCGGACATTTTCATGAATAATGTTTTGAAATATGTTTTCCAAGTGGCTTGCTTTCTCCCTATTTCTTTCAGAGATACCAATGATTCAACAATTTGGCCTTTTTTACATAATTAACTGTTTCTTGATGGTTTTGTTCCTTCCTTTTAATTATCTTTATTTTTGTCTGACTGTCTATTTCAGAGGGACAACCTTCATGCTCTTAGATTCTTTTCTCAACTCAGCCTATTTTACTGTTAATACTTGCAATTGCTTTATCAAATTCTTGTAGTATGATTTTCAGTTATATTAATTCAGTTAGGTTCTTTTTTATGCTGGCTATTTCATTTGTCACCTCTTGTATCATTTTATTGTGAATCTTAGCTTCCTATAATTGGGTTTTGACATTGTCCTCAATCTCAATGATCTTCATTTTTATCCATATTCTGAATTCTGTTTCTGTCATTTCAGCTATTTCAGCTGAGTTAAGAGGCCTTATTAGAGAATTAGTGTAGTCATTTGGAGGACAGAAGACTCTGACCATTTGAGTCACTGGAATTATTGCACTGGTTCTTTCTCATCTCTGTGTGTAAATGTTTCTTTACCTATGATGTAGACAGAGTACAGTCAGTAGAATTTTTTTCTGGATGTTCCCAGAGGTCCAAGTTTTCATGCAGCATCTTTGTTTGCAGCTGACTCCTTTTCTTTTGTTTCACAGCAGGGTATGTTAGCAAAGTACTTTTGGTGTTGAATTTTGTGGGTAGAATACGGTATGTTAGTAGGTGGGCTCTCATTCCAGTAGGTGGGCTGTCATTCTAGTAAATGTTTAATTGTAATTGCCAGTTAGTAGGGCTCAGTAGGTGGGCTCTCATTCTAGTAAGTATCTAAGTGTAATTGTCAGTAGGTAGGCTCTTGTTTAGCCACATACTTTTCTTTTTTTCTATATTTCCTCACAGTTTTAGCTTTCAGTGTTTCAGTGTTCTGAAAATGTTTGTTCCTCTCCCACTTGAGAGCTGCAGATCAAAGCTTGGCACTGCACACCACAGCTCTAGGGTCCTGTCCAATGAGGAGAAGTGGGATTGGGAACCTGTAAAACAGTCCGACTGTCTTTCCATAGGGTAGCTGTGCTGTGCTGGCAATCTGCTTCAGGCACTGGTCACCTTGGACTCCCCAGAGCCTGAAGGCAGCAGCTGTGAAGGCTACAAAACAGCAAAATGCTGGCCTGCTCCTCTCTCTGGATACTCCGTATCAGGGAGATGCAGTCCTTGCTGGCCAGAGAACTGCAGCAGGTGTGGCTGGAGCTCCTGGTCAGAAGGTCTTGCCAAGGGAGAAGAAATGGAATCAGTAGAGACCCATGCCACTTTTGGCCACTTCTCCACAGGGAAGTCATGCTGCACTGAGGGTCCACTCCAGTTCTCAGTCCTCTCAGATTCTATAGAGCCTGAAGGCAGCATCAAGGAAGGCTGGAAAACAGCAAACATGGTAGCCTGCCCCTCCATCTGGAATCCCAGTGTCACAGATTTGGAGCACTGGTGCTGGCCAAAATATACAGGCCATGGGAGGCTGGAATCCCAGTTAAATGGGTCTTATCCTGTGAGGTGCCATGGAAGCGAGACTGCAAACCATCGCTGCCCAGACCCCTGGACTCAGTTCCTTTCCTGGAGGTGGGTAAGGGAGGCTGATTTCCCCCTTTGATAGGGCTGCAGTCATTATTGCCAAGATGCCCAAGGATCAAAGGCTTCTGAGACTCAGAGTGTATCTGGGTGATGGCTCTCCTAGGACTACAAGTAACTCTGTATGTCAGACTGAAGGCTCTGGTGGAGTGGATTCAAAGGGAATCTTCTGACTTTAGGATTGCAAAGATCCATGGAAGAAGGGTGGGTCCTGGGGTCTCCCACTCACTGTTTCCCTGGAAGGGGAAGCCTTTGCTGGCTCCCTGTTGCTCCCAGGTAGGTAGTCATCCTGTCTTGCTCCTCTCTACATTCCATGAGTCATGTTGTTTTCTTGATAAATCCCAGTTTGTGCATCTGAATATTTCACTTGAAGGTTTGGTATTCATTTCTCCCTTTTATTTCTTTCCATGAGAGTGTTGCACACTAACTACTTCTAGTTAGCAATCTTCTAGAATGTTCACATTTTCTGTAGGTTTATATAAAAGGGACATATGCTATGTATACTTTTTATCTAACTCTTTTCATTTATAATGATTTTTAAGATCTATGTATTTTGTTTTGTGTATCAATAGTTTCTCTGTATTGGTATATACTATTTCATTGTCTCTGGATATATTACAAATCGTGAATCCATTTATGTGTTAATTGATATTTCTGTAAATTCAAGATTTGAGCTACTACAGATAAAGCTGCTGTGAACATTCATGCACAAATTGATCATTGTAAGGTATAAAATTTCTTCTATTTGGGGCAAATTCCTAGAAGTGAAATGAATGGATCTTATAATATATTTGTGTTTATCCTTGCCAAAATATTTTCAAAGTGGTTGTATAAGTAAAAATTTTCAACACCTGAAATTTATAAGTATTCCAGTTCTTCCACATCTTTGTCAATACTTGGTATGTTTTAACATTCTAATTTTAGACATTTTCATATGGGCATAGAGAGATCTCATTGTAGCCTTAACTTTTATTTTCCAACTGATTATGTTGACATTTAATTATGAAATTATTTGTTGTCTGTATATTTTCTATGGTAAAATTATTGCTAAAATATTTTTGCTCATTTTTGTAGTATTACTTTGTTCCTCTAACTCCAATTTGTTTTCAGTTTTGAGAGTTCCTTATATATTCTAAATACAACCAGTATGTGCTTTGCAAATACTTTCTCACAGCTTATTATTTTTCTTTTAATTTTGTTAAAAGTACCTTTTGATGAGATAGAGATTTTAATTTTGATGACGTTCAATTTTATTCATTTTTTCACGGATAATTATTTTGAATTATATCTAAGATATCTTTGTAAATCAAAGCCACAATTTTTCCCAACTTTTCTAGAAGTTTTATAATTGTAGTTTTTTGCAATTAGTACTATGAGCCTTTTTGAGTTAATTTTCATATATGGTGTAAATTACAGATGGACATTAACTTATTTACATATCAATATCTAATTGTTGTAGCATCAGTTGTTGAAATTATTATCTTTTCTCCACTGAATTGCTTTGAAAAATTTCCAAAATCTATTGTTCAGGTATGTTTGGGTCTATTTCTCAACTATTTAATCAGTTATATTGATCTATTTTTCTATATTTATTTATTATTTCTATATAGTAATCTAATTCCAAATGATTTTGATTATAAGTCTCAAATCTTTTTGTATTAATCTTCCAGATGTGTTCTTTTCAAAGCTGTTTCAGTTATTTTAAGTTTCAGATTTCTTTACCAACTTTAGAGTCAGATTTTCAATTTCTAAAAAAAAAGTCTACTGGAATTTTGAATACAATTTATTGAATGTAAAAATCAAGTTGGAAAGAGTTAAATCTTAAAAATATTGAGTTTCCTATCGAGGAACATCATATATGTCTCCATTAATTAAAATTTTTATTTTTTTCTGGGCAATGCTTTTTATATTTGGGTGTGTGTCTTTCTCATATTTGTCAAATTTATCTGTAAATATTTTATACTTTTGATGCTATGATAGATTTCATTTCAAGTTTTTGGTGTTTATTACTAACATAAAAAAGAATTTTGTAAAAAAAAAAAAGTTGATTGTGTATTCTACAATCTTACTAACTTCACTTCTTGGTTCTAGTACTATCTTATAGATTCCATAGAATTTTCTGCATAAGCTATTATGTCATCTGTTTATAAAGAATTTTTATCTCTAAAGTAAGACATTTTATTTCTTCTTGTTGCCTAATTGTACTGGCTGGAACCACTAATACAACGATGAACAGAAGTGGTGGAAGTAGATAGTCTTGTCTTTTTCCTGGTCTTGGTGTAAGGCTAAACCCTTGGGAGAAGGGGCTCTCCATGTCACTGGTGATATCTTCTTTCCAATATGTGATTGTGATAATTAATGCTGAGTGTATTGAAGAATACAAAATAGTCATCCTAGGTGTGTCTGTCAGGGTGTCGCCTAAGGAGATTAACATTTGAGTCAGTGGGCTGGGAGAGGCAAACCCACCCTTAATCTGGGTGGGCACAATCTAATCAGCTGACAACAGGGCTAGAATATAAGCAGGCAGAAAATCGTGAAATGAGAGACTGGCCTAGCATCCCAGCCTATACCCTTTTCCTCTGCTGGACGCTTCCTGCCATCAAACATCAGATTCCAAGTTCTTCAGTTTTGGAACTTGGACTGGCTCTCCTTGCTCTTCAGCCTGCAGATGGCCTATTGTGGGACCTTGTGATTGTGTGAGTTAATATAATAAAATTCTGTGTGTGTGTGTGTGTGTGTGTGTGTGTATGTGTATATATATACGTGTGTGTGTGTGTGTATAGTTGTAGCATCAGTTGTTGAAATGATTATCTTTTCTCCACTGAATTCCTTTGATATATATACATATGTGTATGTATATATTATATATGTATATGAGTATACATATATATACACACACACACTCTCACACACACACACATACACATATGTATATATTCCATTAGTTCTGTTCCTCTAGAGAACCCTGACTAATACAGTGATCTTCTGAGGTATGTTACTTTTGCCTTCTTGTACTCTGAACTATGGCTATTGGGCTCTGTCTGAGTTCCCTCTCAGTAAACCACAGGCTGAAAATTACTTCAAAGCAGTAAGAAAGGTTAATTGTAAGGTTGTAAGAATGATCTTGTTTTTCTTTTCTTTTTCTCTCATAAATCACTGCCCTTCGTTTTCTGAGTCCAGTGTTTTGACAACTTCTGTTTCACACATTTTATCTGTTCTCATTTTTGGTTGTTTTAGTTGAGAGGGAAAATATAAATCCTGTTACTTTATTTAGGGTAGAAGAAGAAATTCCCTAAATGATTTTTTTTAAGCAAACCAAAGATAAAATTAATTTTTTAAAAAAGAATCAGAATTATTATGCATTCCCAGTTAGTGAAATCAGTATTTATAAAATCTGTTAATTCACATGTATGATATTATAGATTAATTTCTGTTTGCATCTCGTTTCATGAACCATAATCTCTTAAGGCTATTTCTTTTTTACAATTATCTGCAGTACAGCAGTAGCTCTAGAGTTATGGTTAAGTGTGAAATTTTGTACATTTATTACTGATAATACATAAACAAATCATACACTTATATTAAAGAATGTGGTTATTTATCATATTCTCTAATTATCCAGAATCTAAATATATGAATGTGTCCTATTTTACTTTGATGACTTTTATATATCAGATAAAATAGGGACATTAGAAAAGCTGTTCTCTTGTTTTACTTCAGGTTATCACATGTTTTTAGGAATATTTTTGTGATCTATAGGGGAGACTTATAATTGTTATGAAGACACACTAACTAATGTAAAAATAACCAATATTCTACAGTAAAATTGGCTAATGCTTCTTATCTAAGTTAGTCTTTCAGATGGTCTGTAAAACACAGCAATGACTCCTTAGGTATTTAAAAAATAATACTTGTTCAAACCTCCTTCCATGATCACCTTAAAGTTATAAAAGTCTCTTTTTTAGCAAGCTAAATTTACCAGAGGTGTATATTTCTACTGTGTTTTCACATTGGTAAATATTTTTTAAAAATCGGAATGAAAATTATATCGCTTCAACAGTACTAGATTTCTGGGATATGTAGGAAAGTGCTTTGAAAGTTGTTAGGCAACACTAATATACTATTGAAAGGAATTGGTTAGTTTGCCTTAGGTGGACAGCCAGGGAAGGTTCCTTGGGAAATCACGGCCCATTGCTCAGTACCTCATCCTCACATAACATAATAAGCAGCCTGAGGAAAAATTCAAGCTGCAGGCATCGATAAGGTAACTAGCATAGGCTGTTGTGCCGGAAGACATGCTCACGGCTACACAGATAGAAATCCTCCAACCCATTTGGATAAAAACGTACACAAATCTCCAGCTCACTCAGATAAAGGAACAAGCCCTGACCTAGAAACAAGACCTGGCCTATTTGTCCTTGTATAGTCAGTGGGTTCCCAGGAAAAGTTTCTTCTCCATTTGAGGGCATGGGCACAGTGGGTTCCAGTGGGTTCTGGTGGGCACTCTATTTTCCTTTGTTGGACTGTAAGTCCGGCCCCTATGAACCATCACTTCAGCCCCTGATTGGTCCCGGGTGAAGGCCTTTGGCCAAGCTTAGCAATGCATTCTCCAGACAGCCCATGGCCAAATTTCTTCCCTTTCCCAGTCCATAAAAATCCTGGACTCCAGCCTCACAGGGAATACTCCCGTTTGGGAACTCCTCACTGCTGGCAAATAACTTTCTTCTTTTGCTTATTAAACTTTCACTCCAACTTCACTTTTATGTCTGTGCTCCTTAATTTTTTTGTCAGTAGGACAAAAATCTCCAGGTGTTACATGTTGGTGCCTGGGTCAGGAAGAAGGGAACTCATCAGAAGGGTAAGTAAGAGTGAATCTTTAACGCTTTACTTCCATTTCTGAGGCTTCTTGTCTATTTCAATCTAGTTTCCTTTCATGGAGGACCTAGCCATTGTGTGGGATTGGAAGGAAGTCCTAGGGCAACTGAAGATTCTGGTTGGGGTTATCCCTCAGTGTTGTGTGAATGTCCTTAGACTAACTCCAGTCACTGACAGCCAATCAGGGTGTTGGCACAAGGACTTCCGGTCTTTTTATACTGCATTTCTTTCTTTATTCTCCCAGATATCATATCTTCTATCCCTTTGTCTGTTTGTTTGTTTGAGATGGAGTCTCGTTCTTGTTGCCCAGGCTGGAGTGCAGTGGCGTGATCTCAGCTTACTGCACCTTTGCCTCTCAAGTTCCAGCTATTCTCTTGTCTCAGCCTCCCTTGTAGTTGGGATTACAGGTGTCCACCACTGTGCCTGGCTAATTTTTGTACTTTTGATAGAGATGAGGTTTCACCATGTTGGCCAGGCTGGTCTTGAACCCTTGACCTTAGGTGATCCACTTGCCTTGGCCTCCCAAAGTCTTGGGATTACAGCCCTAGGCCACTGTGCCTGACCCTATCCCTTTTTTATATATAATGTTACAGGTGTTTTTGCAACCTAGAGATATAATCCTGTTGAGTAGAGTTAGTTGGCGTCTTAGCAATCAGTAATGTAATACAAAGAATTGTTGTTTTTGTAATTTCCTAGAAACTGGAGCAAATAAAGATTTCAGTCTAAATTTTCACCTGGTAAGATCCCTTCTATCCCTCAGTAATAGATATTCATGGCACTAAATGGGAGGAAACTTTACCCTAAGTGTATATTCTCCTCTCCATTTGGGTTGTATTTTCCTTTTCATAAGAGCTCAGCATTATCCAGTGAATGCTGAACAAGTTAATTTTATTATGCTGGGGGAGGTAGAGTATGCTATAAGGGCAGCCTATCAAACCCTAAACCTCTTTTTCTAACTTTTTCCAGAAAAGAATTTGGAGTTTTTTTACGTAACATTTCTAACCTAGTGGAAATGGATTTTTTCCATGGGGAGCCTTGTTAGACCGCTGCCCCAAACCTCTAGTTACTCAATTCTTTTTTCTTCTTCATCCTTCTGTCAGTTATCAAGCCATATGTCCTATTTGTAAACAGAAAAAAACTTCACTCTCCACAGCCAGGAGGAAGCTATTCTGATAAGACAGATCTTAGCTTCAATACTGTCCCCATCAAAATAGGGGCAGCTATTCAATTTTCATAGTCTTTTAAGGCACCTGTTTTGCAGTCAATTACATTGGAATTTAAACAAAGAAGGAACTTTGTGTTTAGAAGTTAATGAGTCCCATTCTGTGGGATTGCTGCGGGCATAGCAAGGGAAGTTAAAGATAGTCTTAAAAAACTCCTTCCATTGAAGAGTCTTGCCCAGATCCAACTACTATATAATTTATCCTAGACCTCTGGGGCACCTTGGGTACCTTTTGGGCTGAGTTGGTCTAGGAATCAGCATGGTGGAAGGCTAGGGCTTTAAGCAGGTAAGCATGACGACATCCTGCCGACTAGCTTTTCCAGGACCATGGGCAATGGTCATACTTGTGACCATGGGGTGGCACCTGTGATGGTCGCCAGGAATCAGAGAAGAGGAAGGAGGAGGAGGACACGGTTTCCTGCACCCTGTGTCACACAAAAGGGAGGAAGGGAACTGAGGGATGCTTTGTCTCCCCCTCTCTTTCTAGATGGGTAACAAACTATCTGCACTCTGTACACCCCTCGAGTGCATTTTGAATAACTGGAAACACCTTTGACCCTATGAATCTAAAAAGAAAACAGCTTATATTCTATTGCACAATGGCATGGCCATCTTATGAACAGAAGGCCTAACCTTCTCAGGGAAGTATTACATTTAATAGTGTCTAACAACTAGATCTTTCTTTACCCTGCAAGACAACCCAGATCTTTGCAAGTATTGTAAAATTAACCCTTCCCTCTTGGCAGCCATGTCAGGAAAGCCTATAAAGGCTAATTCCTCAAAGACAGACACACCCTTGGGAAACCCTTAAATGCAACATCTGGGTGCCCTACCTGTCCTACTTATTTGGGAATCCCAATAGCCAAATCATTAGCTCCTCTGGTTGTGCCACTCAAAAAACCCCCAATTTTGCTTTTGCCCCTCCAGGAAATGCCCAATGAACATGGTGCCACTAGAGTCCAAGTTTCCTTTTCATTACAGTACCTTAGACAAAGGAGGATCTAGGCAAGTTCTCTAATAACCCTGATAGATATATAAAGGCATTCCAAAATTTAACCCAAGCGTTTAATCTTTTGTGAAGGGTTGCTATACTACTTTTAAGCCAAACCTTAACTGTTTCAGGGAACAGGAAAACCTGCAGGCAATAAAGATATTCAAATATTAATAACAGGCAGTCAAAAAAGAACCTCAGTCAAAGGGGAAAGAGGGCAAAATAATACAGAGAGACAGAATCCTCATTCTCAATAGGAAGAGAGTCAGTGTCCCTTGAATACCCTAATTTGAACCCTAGTGATCCCATACATAAGTGAAAAAAAAATGCTTTCTAATGTGCATATTAAAAGGCTTGCAAAAAAATAAGAATAACCAGCAAATTAAGCAAATATCTTAATTACTCTAAACTGTCCTTGTTGAAGTAGAAACCAGATGGAAATTCCTCTGCCTTTTTGGAAAGGCTGAGAGAAGCTTTAGTAAGACACACCTACTCATCTCCAAATTTAATAAAAAACAGGTTCATTATTCAGGCAGCTCCTGATATCAGAAGAAAGCTGTTGAAACAGGCCCTGTCCAAAGATCTTTCTAGTTTTATTCACCCTCAATTTAATAGTTTACACTATGTAAAAACACTCCCTCTGTGCCCCAACTGAGGGGGTTTCTCAAGAAGGCACTAAGGCTCTTCTTAATTTTCTAGTATGTAGAGTATATAAAATTTCCAAATCTAAAGCTCAGCTCTGGCAAACTTCGGTTAGATACCTAGGCCTAGTCTTGTCAGAAGGAACAAGAACGTTAGGTGAGGAAAAGATTAAGCTTATTTCCTCCTTTTGCCTTCCCAAAACCCTCAAACAGGAAAGAAAATTTGGGGGCATCACAGGTTTTTGTAGATTGTGGATACCTGGGTACAGTGAAATAACTCATCCTTTATACCACCTCATAAAAGAAACTCAAGCAGCTAGAACTCACTCTGTAACTTGGGAAGCTAAAACTCAATAGCCTTTAACCATCTAAAGCAAGTCCTATTTAAAGCATCAGCCCTCAGTCTTCCTATATGGAAGATATTTAATCTCTACATATCAGAAAGGAAGGAAATAGCCCTGGGAGTTTTGACTAAGGCTCAAGGTTCAGCTCAACAGCCAGTGGGTTAACCTCAGGGAATATCTTAACTGTTTGCATCCCACACAGTATAGCAGGACCACTGTCATCTAAGGGAAGTCTCTGGCTAACAGACAATTATCTCCTCAAATATCAAGCTTTGCTGCTAGAGGGATCTACAGTCCAATTAAAAACCTGCACTTGCCTGAACCCAGACACTTTCTCCCAGAGGAAACTGGAAAGCCTAAACATGATTTTGAACATGGTGCAAACCAATATAAGAAATGGTAAAAATCACTGTTTATATTATGTGTAAAGTTTTATTTAATAAAAAAGGATTTTCTTAAAGAGCACTCAGTGTAATTAAAAATAGATATCCAAGCTATGAGTATATATTCAAAAGGCCTTTATGTTTTTCTCTTCATAAATCTTGTTTATCTGAAAGAGGATTTTTTCTTAGTTGACTGAGTTACTTTTCTCCACTCTGTCTTGTCCCTCTTGCTGCATGCAAGAAAGGCCCTAGAATAACTTCTGGTGGCCTGGGACTCCTTGAGAAAACAGAACAGTTATTACAAATCCCATTTTGGGAAAAATCTCTGTTTTCCTCATGGAGTCCCTGGAAACTGTATTCCTAGCTCTCTTCTTAAAGGGCCTCACCAGAGGCCAATGAGCCAGTTGAGAAATAAGAAATTAAAAATGTTATAGCTACTGGATCTTCTTCTGTTTGTGTCTGATTATATATGTGTTATGTGTGTAATGTCTATTTAAAAAGAGAGCTCTAATTAATTAACTTCAAGAAGGATAAACACTTGAATCAAATATTCTTAAGGGAAAAATAAAGGCTGTAGTGCCTCTTGGTTCATGTGACTTCAATCTTTAAGAAAAAGAACAGCCTTGGAGATTATCAATAAAGTGCAAATGTCTTCAAGATGTAAATAGATAGTCTAAATTGTGCACCTCAGACACTAGTTTTGCTAAATGTTTTAAAGTTGTAAACTACTTCTTTGATGTATAAAAATTGTTCACCTTGCCTGCTTCACAATAGGTAAGGACTGGGGACATATGGACGTTTCCATGTCCCTAACTATGTTGGAAGGAGTCAAACTTTTTCTGTACCTAGGACATAATTAAAACAACTTAATAGGTTGTACATTCACATTAAAAATTTGTTAAGAGTTACCATTATAACGTGTAATTTAAACTACTGAAAATAAATGTATATACAAGGTATACAAGAGCAGTAAAATGTGTTTTTACTGAAAGATTATAAAAAGGCATGAAAATATATATTTTGCATAGAGAAAAAGGATTGTCTTAAATATAATAAAGCAAAAAGTTTAAGCAAATTGTGAAAGATTGTAAAAATTAATTTTGCAAAAAAATTCTGTGTAAACGTATTAACTAAATTCAAAAGGGTATAATATAGTTTTATAAATTAAGCATTCAAATTCAAGCACAACAACGTTTTCTTACAATGAGAATTTACTCTTTTTTTTTTTTTGAGACGGAGTCTCCCTGTGTCTCCCAGGCTGGAGTGCAGTGGCGTGATCTTGGCTCACTGCAAGCTCCGCCTCCCGGGTTCACGCCATTCTCCCGCCTCAGCCTCCCAAGTAGCTGGGACTACAGGCGCCCGCCACCATGCCCGGCTAGTTTTTTGTATTTTTAGTAGAGACGGGGTTTCACCATGTTAGCCAGGATAGTCTCGATCTCCTGACCTCGTGATCCACCCGCCTCGGCCTCCTAAAGTGCTGGGATTACAGGCTTGAGCCACCGCGCCCGGCCGAGAATTTACTCTTTAGCAAAATTTGTAGAGAGTTATAAAAGGTTTTTGAAAATCTCACCTCATGGTAAAACTTGTTAAAATTAAGTAAAATTGTCTATACAATTTCATTAAAATTGTGGTTAACATTAATAGAAAACTAATGCAAGGGTGAAATTTAGCTTTCTCTCTCTTAAATAGGATTTTCATATAATAATATGGCCTAATGAAAGTTTTTTGCTTTTTCAAATTTTTGAGTCATCATTTTGGCAAAACAAGTGACTTAAGGTAATCTGAAATTCTATTTCAGAATATCAAGTGTTTTAAACCTCTAACATATTCAACAAACTTTCCCAAATCAAATTTCAGTTTCAAGGCTGTCATTCCTGATGTCTGGTTTTGGGTGATGCAGAGGGTCTCTTGGGCATCCAGAAGAGAGATAAACAAGATTATTTAACATGTTTATGTACATAGTACTGCCAGAATGATGTCCAATCTTCTTCAGGATATATATATCTTTAGGCCAAGGTCCTGGGCCAAACTTTCACTTCAGCCCCTGATAAGTTCTGGGCCAAACTAAGCATCTTCTATAAATCATCAAGTCAACCCCTGACTGGTCCTGGACCAAGACCCTGTGCCAAGCTGAGTCACGTGTTGTTCAAGACACCCAGTGAACTAAGCACGTTCCTTCCCCTTCCCAGTCTATAAAACCTCTGCACCCCAACCTCATAGGGGGTACTCTTATTCAGGACCCCGTCTCTGTTGGCAGAGAGCTTTCTTCTTTTGCTTATTAAACTTTGACTCCAACTTCACTTTTGTGTCTGCACTCCTTAATTTTCTTGGAGGTAAAACAAAGAACTCCGGGCACCATCTCAAACAACAAAAATCTGTTGCAATATAATATACTACAACATAGCATTTTTCATAATTTAACATGGGAGATAAACCTAATGTTATTGATTTCAAATAACCTTAAAATATACAGGACATTAAAAACGCAAAAGACGGGATGGGTGTGGCAGCTCACTCCTGTAATCCCAGCACTTTGGGAGGCCAAAGCAGGTGGATCACTTGAGACCAAGAGTTTCACACCAGCCTGGCCAACACAGTGAAACTCTGCCTCTACTAAAAATATGAAAATTTACCCGGGTGTGATGGTACACACTTGTAATTCCAGCCACTCCGGAGGCTAAGGCATAAGAATTGCTTGAATTCAGGAGGCGAAGGCTGCAGTGAGCTGAGATTGTGCCACTGCACTGCAACCTGGATGACTAAGTGAGACACTGTGTCAAAAAAAAAAAAAAAAAAAAGAAATACAAAAGAATGCAATAGTATAAAAGTGAATCCTCCCATATACACACTAAATTGATTGCTTTAGTATTGTGCAAGCCTTAGTGGTTAATAAAACTATAAATTTGTGTGTCAAATTTTAAAATGTATTTTTTGTTTGTGTACATTTATAATAAACCTTCTTAGATAGCATGTTCCTATTGCATTCGTTTGATGTAGTTTCACTCTGGAGATTATAAAATGACAGATTATTTAAACATAATGTCTTGACAATTCAGTCTTTTAGTGTATTTTCAATATAAGTATATTAAATACTATGTACTGAATTTGAAAATTAAATGTTATTATGACATGTCAATTTTTAGAAAATCTATAAAATTTGCTGGTCCACTCCTGAAATAGTCAATTTTGTTGTGCCAAATCTGTCATATTTACATTTTCTTCTCTCCCCTCCTGGTATTTTTAGTGAATACAGAAATTTCCTCTACACCAATACCCTCTCAGGAAAGAATATGATTTCAAATATGTATAATTTTTGCACATTTGACCATATTTTCATTCTCTTAAGAAAGTAAGCATTTAAAAATAAATATTGAATTATGCAGTACATGGATTTCCCTAAAGAAGAGAATGATAAATCATTCATGACCAGGTGACAAATAATTGTTGTGGAGAATAAGGATTTATTCATCACAAAACACACCCAGCTAAATTTGTGTAAGACGAGACCTTGCATCTTTGTGCACATAATGTTTATTTAACAATAATGACCAATTTACAGTAACTAACTACAGTAAGAAAAAAATATTGGAAATGAAACACCAAGTCTATCTTCCCTTTTAATGTCATTTACATAAAAGTTTTGGAAGTTTTGTCTTGTTTTATTTGAAAGATGAATTTCAATGAATTAAACACACCCAAAAAATTCATTTTATGGCTTCTTTACTTGTGTTTAAAACATCCCTCTGGTGCTAGTAACCCAAAACAGCATTTTTATGAGGAATTCACGAACTTATTCTCAGGAAGACATTGCACAGATTCACTATTTTCTATTCAAAACAATTTTAGTTAGTTTCAATGTTAGAGCCAGTGTAATTCCTTGATAAAACTACACAGAGTGCTTCACTTGCCTTTTAACAGTTAAAAGTATAGCCACCTCATTCGACTTCTTCTTCAGTAAGGAAACCTGTCAGCTGTAGTCCCAGTACAATTATTGCTTTCACAAAGTGCTCTAAATCTGTCAACAAGAAAATACATGAACTACTATATAATAAAGTTGTTAAGAAGGTGACCCAGTTGTTACCACAACTGCTTTCCCTGCCAGAGATAGCTGGGCTAAACTGCTGATTAACAGTGTCTTGGTAGCCAACATAATTAGAGAGGAATTTTCTATTTCCTTGTATATAATGGGGGATTTTAATGGTTTGAAAAATATTTGATAATGTTTTCATCCAATTTGATTCAAATGAAAATTTAGGAAGGGAGCATTAATAGAATATAAGCAACCTCAAATAATTTTAAACAACAAAAGGAAGGATAAATAGCATTTGTAAAGGGCTTACTATGCATCTTGTCTTTTAGTGATACTATTTCAATAAAATCTCACATAAATCTATGGTAGGTAGTACACCTTTTTAAGGATGAACAAATAGAACTTTGAAAATTTGTGCACCTTCAGTCACAGGGTTTGTAACTGATCAAGCTGAAATTCACAATAAAGTTAGTCTTAATACAATGTTTTTTCTTCCGGTTTCGGCTACCTATGAATATTTGCATATATGACTATTAAAAAAAAAAAACTACACATGACACTACACTTTCTACATATTCAATATCTGATCTGTTATTCTCCACAAATTCCCTACCACTTGGTTTGGGGAAAATTAACTTTAGTTAAACAATACAATCAATTAAATGTAACTTAAAATAAGAACGTTTTAAGTAAACTTTTTATTGAAACATATACAGTAAAGGCATGCACAAATCCTGAATATCCATTTTGATAAATTTTAACAAACTGAGTACATTTGTGTGAAAATTTAGAAAGAGAAATAAAGTGTTATCACACCACAAGGGACTTAACATGTCAACATCCTTCACTACTCACCTCATCCAGAGGTAACAAGTGTACAACGTTGACTACCATTAATTATGCTTAATTATGACCATTCCACAATATATAAAATTGAATTAAAAGACCGGGTGGGGAGGCTCACGCCTGTAGTCCCAGCATTTTGGGAGGTCAAGGCGGGTGGATCACCTGTGGTCAGGGGTTCGAGACCAGTCTGGCCAACATGATGAAACCCCATCTCTACTAAAAATACAAAAATTAGCTGGGAGTGGTAGCATGCACCTGTAATCCCAACTGCTCGGGAGGCTGAGATAAGACAATCACTTGAACCTGGGAAGCGAAGGTTGCAGTGAGCTGAGATCGCATCACTGCACTCCAACCTGGTTGACAAGAGTGAGACTCCATCTGGAAAAAAAAAAAAAGAATTAAAAGAGTATAAAATCTCTTTTGATTAGCACTGTGTACGCAAGAGTCATTTAAATTGTTATGTGTAGTTGTAGCCCATGAATTCTTGTTGTCATACAAAAGTACAACTCTACCAAAATCCTTAATCCATTCTATCCTGGATATATATCTGGGCTGCTTGCAAGGTTTGGGTATTATAATTTCGCCACCATAAATATTCTTGTATATTTCTTTTGGTAAACATATTTATATAGTCATGTATTGCTTAACAATGGGGATATATTCTCAGAAATGCATCATTAGGTAATTTCTTGTTGTGCAAATGTCACAGTGTATACATAGAAACCTTACACAAACCTTACTACATACTTGGGATATATGATGTAGCCAGCCTGTGAAGTACACTAAAACCTGAACAATATGTTACTATACTAAATACGCAGGCAATTTTAACACTTTGGTAAATATTTGTGTACTTAAACATTGAAAAAGCACAATACAGTATGGTATAAGATAAAAAATGGTATGTGTGTCTAAGGCACTTACCATGAATAGAACTTGCCGGCCTAGACGTTGTCTGTGTGAGTCATTGAGTGAGTAGCGAGTAAAACTGAAGGTCCAGAACTTAATTGTACACTACTTTAGACTTCATAAAACTGCAAACTTAGTGTACTTTAAAGTTATTAAAAACTTTTTCTACAATAAGTTAACCTTCGTTTATGGTCTTGTTTTTTTTTTTTTTTTTACTTTATAAATTTAATTTTTTAACTGTTGATCCTTTTGTGCTAACAGCTTAAAACACAAATATATGTGCAGCTGCACAAAATATTTACCTTCTTTATATCCTTCTTCTACAAGCTTTTTTATGTTTCTAACTTGCTAATTGTTTTAATATTTTTATTAAAAATAAAGACCCAAACACACACATTAGCCCGGCCTACACAGGGTCAGGATAATCACTATCACTGTCTTCCACCTCCACATCTTATCCCACTGAAAAGTCTCCAGGGGCAATAATACACATGAAGCTGTCATCTCCTATGATAACGATAGCTTCCTCTGTAATATCTACTGAAGGACCTACATGAGGCTGCTTTACAGTCAACTTTTAAAATATAACTAGAGGAGTATCCCCTAAAATAACAATAAAAATGTAGGATAGTAAATACATAAACCGGTAACATTGCTGTTTATTGACTACCATTAATTATTTTGTATTCTCTACTGTACATGTTATATTATGTATTAAGTGTTCTGTATTGTACATATTGTATTTTCTATCATTTTGTATGACTGGCAGAGCAGTAGATTTGTTTATACCAACATCACCACAAACATGTGAGGAGTGCCTTGTGATACAATGTTACCATGTCACTAGTCAATAGAAAATTTGTAGCTCCATTATACCCTTACTGAACCATTGTTGAATATGTGATCCATCACTGACTGAAATGTGGTTATGCGGAGCATGACTACATTACTCTATCTGTTTATATTGGCTTTATGCCTTAAACCTGAATTGTTGCTGATAGAGAATGCCTATCATAAGCTCTTAGACATATTCTGAGTTTTCCAAAGACAGTACCAAAATAGATACATCCATTTACACTCCCACTAGCAATGTGTAAGAGGTCTGTTTTCTTTACATTCTTACCAATAATAGTTCTTGTCAGCATTTTTCATTTAGCTCTTTTGGTGGGTGTTGTGTTGTATAGCATCTCATTCTGAGTTTGTTTTGCATTTTACTATTGCTTGATGAGTTAGAACTTTTTTCTCATGTTTTTTGGATATTTTGATATCTTCTTATCTATAAGGCCTGTTCAAATCTTTTTCCAAATTTTCTATTAGATTGTCTTACTGGTTTTAGCTTTGAAACAAGGTTGAATGTAACACCTTTATCATATATGTGTGTATGTATACGTATATATGAATTAAATTTAAAATATTTTTGCCATTCCATGTCACATTTTTCACATACTGAATAATATATTAGATTAATAATTTATAATTTAAATATACTACACATTATCAATTTTTTCCTTTATAGTAACAATTTTTGTACTCGTTTTCAGATATCTTTACTGAAGTGAAAGACAATTATTCCCCTACATTTTATTCTAATAGACTTACTGTTGTACTTTTTACATTTATATACATTCTCTCTGAAATTGTTTTTTGTGTAGAATGTGAGGAAGCTTTTTTCCTTCTTTGTATATTTAATTGATCTAACATTATTTTCAAAAGGCCATTCTTCCTCCACTGCATTCCACTGCAGTTTCTCCATTCCACAATGTCACTTTGTCCTGAGTCAGATGGCACTATATGTGTGAATTTGTTAATTCGACAATTTAAATCTTTTCTTCAGCCAATACAAGTCTCCTTTGAAAAAATGCTTAAATAAGTGTATATTGCTCTCTACCCCAAAAGATGAAGGGAGAGAGGATTATGTAAATTACCACAATGACTTTCAAACTTTTTTTACTACAAGAAAAAGATAGAAGTAAATTTTATATTGCAACCCAATATACACAGAACATAACACACACACACACACACACACACACACACACACACACACACAACCTGTGGGTGTTTGGAATTAAATGGCATGGGTTCTTCTTCTAAAGGTAGCATCTACTTTCCTTTAGACCCATTCTTGAACAAACTGTGGTCAAAACAGCTTCAGCAGAAAACATTTTAAGAGGATGAAATGAAAAAAAATTACTTTGTTTAGTACTTTCAGATATACATACATCCAAAAAATATATACAAGCATACTTATATATTCATACTCAGTAAGACAAATATGTTAAACATATGCCTCATGGTCTTGAATAATGACTTGATTGTCTAATCAATCTTTATTATATTTGTAACAAAAATAATATTACCAAAAAACAGAAAAAAATTCAGAAATGTTTTTCAAAGTTATGATTGCTGCAAGAAGTATAGCAAATTAGAGCTTATAAAAACTTACCATCATATAAACATTTAGCATGAAGCCCATTGATGTAATACATGCACATCTATCTGTTGATGTTATCGACTCCTTTATTCTCCTCTGTTTAATATTTTATGAAGGGTAAAGCTATATTATAAAACATTATCATTGCTCATGATAATGTATATTTAGATTTAAAATACATGTTTGTATGTAGATATATGCATACAGATGTGTGTGTGTGTGTTTGTATGTGTGTATTTTAGAGACTGACTTATAGTTTAGTAAAAGAAAAACAGAAAATATGAGAAGGCCATTATGTTGAACAAATACAAAAGGAATACATACTCAATCAGGAAATCAGACTTTGACTATTAGGTATTTTTGAACTTCTTGCTACAGTACCACATACTGATTAACCTCCGTAAACTCTGCTACAGCCTATATTTACTCATCGTGGAGATCTAAGGAGTTAAAAGAAATTGAAACATGTGCTTAGCTGACAAAAATAGAAACAGGGAGAATATTCCAACAAATGGAGTCAACCACAAAAGGCCCACCAGCACCCAAACATCCTGTTAACGGACGCTTAGCTCACAGCCCACCTGCATCCAGCATCCTCTCTGCAATCTTTCAGCCTAAGTAGCATGACTTTATAAACCACCCCTGCATTATCAAATCAAAAATTTGATAATGTGGAGTATATTTAAATTATGAATTATATTATCTAAAATATTATTTAGAATGCAAAAAATGTACCCTAGAATAGAAGAAAATACTAAAATTTATTTCATATATACATATACATATGCACACATATGATAAAGATCTTATATTCAACATTACTTCAAAACTAAAATCTATCATACAATCTAATAGAAAATTTGGAAAAGGATTTGAACGGGGCTTATAGATAAGATGATAGGAAAATATCCTCTTTGCAGACAGCAGACAAGCTTCCCTCTGCTGTCTTGCCTGTTGCTCCCTTGCAACATATCTCTGCACTTTACTCCAAATAAATTTTGCTTTCTAAACTCATTACCATCTTGGTAAATCACTTAATTAACCCACATGCCAGATTCAGACATTTTTGGACAACAACATTTTGGTAGCCCCTAAAGGGACCTTTCTCCCTACAGAAACTCTCTCTCTATGGGAAATCTCTCCATATGTGCGACTGTCTCTCCTCTGCCTTTCTCCCCTTCTACTCAAGACCCTTGGAGGTCAGTGTCTAAGTATGGAGACAACTGAAGGTGTCTAGTCAGGGCTACACTCTGATGAAACTGAAGGGTTTCCATGCAGAAATGTGTGACCACCACCACCTGCTCAGGTGAGGGACCTAGGTTAATTTTTCTTTTTCAGCCTTCCAGCAGTCAGCTTATAGCAGCTCTCTGGTAGTTGATGGTACCAGGCCAGGGCCACCCCCTCATGTTACCTGAAGGCCAAGGGGTAAACAGGGCTGGCTGCCTTGCTCGTAATGGAGGAAGACTCTCTTTTCCTCTCTGGTCAGAGGTCCCAAATCCCTTTGTGTGAAGCCACAAACATTTTAGGAGACTTAGACCCTCTTTCTCACTTGCTCTAATTCTCTCATGAAGACAACCTGCTGCCTGCTTCAGAGGTTCTCAGATCATGTCATCTCAAGTGGCTTCAGAGTGATGAATCTCCCACTGTTGTTCCCTCTCCTTAGCTGGTTTCAGGCTGAATTCTCCCTTCCCCCTCTTTCTTCATATTGGATTGGCCATCCAGCAAAATGCCCCAGTGCCATCAGCACCAGTGCTGTAAGCTGTTGGCCCCAGTGACAGAAGATTCTTACAACAGTTGGGACTCCCCTTTGGAAAATGTGTCTCAGAGTCCCTTAGCAGATGTGAGTGGAACCCTTTTGCTTGGCAGGATGCCCAAGTGAAAATGCAGTTTGTGTCTCCAGTTGACATTAGCTCCAAGCAGCCGAACATTTTTCAGTCCCAGCATAGAGCAAACTCCATCTATTCGTACAGACTCACCTCTGGGTTGCAACCTAAAACATTGGGACAGATTTGGCCCCCAGACTCTCAAAATGCCTAATTTTCTGAGTTATGTAATTTGGCCTCCCAGATCAATTAACCTGGTCTCTGAAAAAGACTATGGATTATAATGGTCTTTTGCAACTTGATGTGCTCTGTCACAACATTTCTAAATGACCTGAAGTTCATTATGTCCAGGCTTTCATGACTCTCTCTCAGGATCCTGATCTCTGCCAAACCTATTGAATGTGCTTAGCTAAATTTTCTAACCTGCTGGCTCCTGTTACATTCTGGATGACCCTTCCTTTGCCCTTTTCCACTTTTTGCATCCAGATAGACCAGTTGAGAACACCCCTGCATCTTCTTCCTCTGACAAGTCACCTACACGTTCAACTATACCTACTCTACCTGCTCCTTCTCCCTCACTTTCTCCTCATCATCTCAAACTTGTATGTCATTTTCCAGTGCCTGCTCATTAAGGGATCCTTCTCCACTTTACATACTAGGTCAGGGTCAGTTATAATTACATTTTGGGCCCAGAAAAGGTTCTGCTACACGGAGAAGGGGCAAATGGGGATCTAGGCACCATCAGAGTCCTCTCTCAGAAAGAAGCTAAGTTTAGCTCCTGTAACCAGGACTCTGATTTCACAAAGGAATTCAAAGGACTTACATTTTCTTTAATCTCAAATGGCATGACCTTTATATTAACCTTACCACCTATTGTATACATGAGAGAAGACTTTAATTCTGTCTCTAGCTCAACAATGGGCAGATGAGGTTCATACCCAGAACCCTCAGGAGTCTGGCCCAGGGAGAATGACAGTCCCTGATGTCGATCCTATATGGGGCTACCATGAGTAAAATGCTGGGGCAGGTAATGTTGTAATTATATGATTACCTCTATAATTAAAGGCATGGAAAAGGCTGTCATAAACCAGGCAACTACCCCAAACTAAGAGAGATAACACAGTGGTCAAATAAAAACTCAACTATATTTTGCTCCACGCTGGCCAAAGCCATGAGAAAATATACTAATATGAAACCTAAGAAGCCCTCGATATTCTGGCTGTTCATTTTCTCAGCCAAGCCTCTCCAGGTATTAGGCACAAACTCTGGAAACTAGACCAAGAAACAAAAACTCTTTTCCTCACTTAGCTGGACGCAGCCCTCAGGTCTTTAATAATCTGGAGGAAATGTTGCAGGTGAAATGAGGTGGGAAGGATTGAGAAAGAGATGAATGGCAGGATCACTACAAGGCTGCTGCCATTGCAAATTCTCTGTACATACCAAGGACCCCAAGTCAGCCATCAGGTTGGACCCTAATGACCACTAAGGAGCCCACTATCTGCTATTGCTATAATCAACCAGGGGCTATTAGCCAGAACTTCCCAAACCCTCCCCAAACATCTGCTGTTCCTTATAGACCACCAGGTGGCCCCTGTGCACACTGCAAACAAGTGGGACATTGGAGAAGGGATCTCTTCCTCATGTGAGAGGGTTATCCCACAACCAACAACTCCCATTATGGGCCAATTTGGGAGGATGACAACAGCAAATGCCCCTAACTCTGCTCACAGATGAGATGAGAAACCACCCAGGCTTCTTTATTTACATTCTCTATAGCTGAGCTTTGGATAACTCTAAATGTGGCAGGGAATAAAATTGAGTTTTTCATCAACACAGAGGCTACTTATTGAGAATTAACTAGTTTTTCCAGAGCTACCTATTGGTTCTCAATCATCCTCATTGGCATAGGCAGCAAGCTACAGCAGGAATGCTTCACCTCCCCTTTACTGTGCACTCTGAAGAAAAAAATGTTTTTACTTACTATTTCCTGGTTCTGTCAAGCTGTGCTATCTCCCTACTTGGAAAAGATAAAGTGACAAAACCTAAACTAACTTTCAGTTCCCTAAGCATGCCCGCCCAGTATTAGCATTACTAGCTCCTGTCACCAAAAGCTACAATCTCCTAAAATCCTACATCTTACAACAAGTTCCTCTATAAGTATGGGATACCGCCATTGCAGGATGTTCTTTGTTTGCAGATTCTGTAAAAATCCATCTTGATAACCTGAACATATTCCCAGTCCCAATATCCCTTAAAGCCTGAAGCCCAAATGGGCCTAGAACCCTTAATGAAAAAGTACTTGATCATGGGATTATTATGCCCTTGCAAATCACCATGTAACTTCCTAATCATAGCAATCAGAAAGTCAACCAGCACCTACAGAATGGTCTAAGACATAAGGGCTATCAACAAGGCAGTAATCCCTATGCACTCCATCATTCCCAATCCCTATACCCTTTTAGGCCAGATTCCCTCTGGTATCTCATGGTTCAGAGAATTAGATTTAAAGATGCCTTCTTTTGCATTCTAGTACCTCCAAACTCCCAATTGTTAGTTGCCTTTGAATGGCAAAAATCCCTCTATCCATGTTTCTCATAATTAACCTGAATGGTCTTCCCTCAGGGATTTAACAACTAAAGACCTGTTGATATGATTTGTCTGTGTTTCCACCCAAATCTCATCTTGAATTCCCATGTGTTGTGGGAGGGACTCAGGGGGAAGTGATTGAGTCATGGGGACAGTTTTTTCCTGTGCTCTTCTCCTGATAGTGCATAAATCTCACGCGATCTGATGGCTTTATAAGGAGTAGTTCCCCTGCACAAGCTCTCTTTTTGTCTGCTGCCATCCATGCTTGCCCCTCCTTGACTTCCACTGTGATTGTGAGGCTTCCCCAGCCATGTGGAAGTATAAGTTCCATGAAACCTCCTTCTTTTGTAAAATGCCCAGTCTCAGTTATGTCTTGATCAGCAGTGAAAATGGACTAATACACCTGTCCTCCTTCCAACTCTCTCCTATAGTGCACTGCTTTAATATGTTGATGAATTGCTTATTTTCAGCCCAACTGAAAATGTTTCAGATTTAAATACTGTTAAAACTCTCCAGAAATAAGTTACAAAGTTTCTCTTCCTAAGGCTCAAATCCCCACCCAGAGGTTTCAAATTCTGGGACTCACACTCACCACCAGGTTCAAAGGTCTCTGAGCACTGCAAAAGTCTTATCCTGAACATGGACATTCCATCCACTAAACAGCAGTTACACTCTTTCCCAAGAATGGCAAGTTTTGGTTGCACTTGGATGCCCCAACTTGGACTCATAGCAAAACCTCTTTATGAGGTGCTACAAGGACCAGAGGAGGAGACTCTTTACTGAAACTCTGAAATGGACAATGCCCTAGAAACCCTTAAATGAGTCCTCACTGTTGCCTCAGCTCTGGCCTTGCCAGATCTTAGAAAACTTTTTTATTTATTTCTACATGAAAGAAGGGGTATTATCATTAAAGTCCTAGCCCAGCCATTAAAACCTTCCAAGGGACCTATCACTTACGTATCAAAAACCCCTGACCTGGTAGCACAGTGATGGCCTGGATGCCTCTAGGTCCTAGAATCCGTGGCCCTCTTGGTTGAGGAGGCCTCCCAGCTAACTCTGGCCACGGAATACATCCTAGATGAGGTAATGAATATCCAAAACTCAAAGGTTTTCCACTAGATCTCAAATAGCCAAATTAGCAAATATCAAACGCTCCTTCTACGGGCATCAGAATAAAGTATCAAACCATACCATACCCTCAATCCTGCCACCCTGTTACCAGAACCAAATGCAGAAGGATCACTTGAATACTTATGCTGAGAACCCATAGATTTATCCTGTAGCATACTCTAAATCTCTGGGGTACTCTCCTCACAAATCCAGAGTCCACATGGTACACATACGGCAGCAGCTTCATGCTAGAGATGACCTGATTATCAGAGTATGCTATCATTAGCCTCACTAAAGAAACGGAATCAGAACCTCTACCAGGCAACATCATCTCAGTCCAGAGAGAGAACTCTGCTCTTACCTTACAATTAGAAGTAGGCATGAGGCTTAGCACTAGCAAAAGAGTTAGCCTATGCCTTTCATGTAGTTCATGCCCATGCAGCCTTTTGGTAGGAAAGAGGACTTTTAACCACCCCAAATACTCCAATTAAGAATGCTCCTGAAATTATGATCTTGTTTGGAGGCAATGATGCTTCCCACACAGGTAGTTATCATTCATTGCAAAGTCCATCAGAGGAACAATGGTAAAATCTCTATCACGAACAACTGGGCTGATAAATAAGCAAACACAGTCAGCAGGCTCCCCATTCAGACTGTCTTAGTTCCTACTCTAATTCCCTCGTCTCTTTAACTTACTGGTAAATTTATTTCTCCCAGAATGCAGCAATTCCACACTAAGCTTCTAAGGATGCAAGGGGATCAGCCAATTGTCCCCAGAGATCCCCACAAATCTTGTTTAGACTCGACTGGACATCAGCTCTGTAGGGACATGCTCTTTCTCCCAAAGTTCCATTCTTTAGCCGTGCCCAATATTTTATGTCCCATAATATAAGACCCACAGCCCATAGGGTACAACATAGAGAACACACACTCAGAAATACACACACACACACACACACACCGTGCGTGCGTGCGTGTGTGTGTGTGTGTGTATATATATATCATATAAACACATTAAAACTAAAAAACTTTTAACAAAAACTTTAACGTGTCAATTTGATGGAATATTTCAAGATGCATATTTCCATATTACGTACTATAATGTAATTTGCTTACAAACTGACAACCATAGTTAGGGTCAGTTCCACAACCCAGGCCAGCAGGAAGTAGTTGAAAGATGAGACCTCCACTCAAAGACCAAAGATTTGTCCTTGTTGTTCTGTCAGGGGAAAATGTGAAGTCTAATGAGTTAAAAGAAAATTGAAAAAAAGACTTAGCCAGTAGGAAAATAAAGAGAGGAAAGAATGTTTCAAGAAATGGAGTCCACCACAAAAGGTTACAGGCACTTAACTCACAGCCTACCCAGTCTACAAGCATTCGGCCTAAGCAGCATAATCCTATAAAACTCCCTTCCAGCCTCTGCCCCTTTGCAGACAGCAGACAGCCTTCCCTCTGCTGTCATGCCTTTTGCTCTCTTGCAACGTATCTCTCCCTTTTCCCTAAATAAATTTATCTTTCTAAACTCATTACTGTCTTGGTAAAGCCCTTTACCACCCACATACTGGTCTCAGACAGTCATTGACCAAGACACTCTTCATTAAATTGTAATACCCTTTATTTCATTTCCTTTCTATAAATTTCTGGTTTTACTTCTGACAATTTCTGTGAACTTGAGTAATTAATTTAATCTATGTAGACCTCAAGTTGATCCCAAATTATTCCTATGATTAGAATATGAATGTTAGATTCCTAAGGACCCTATGTATTTTTTGTTTATCTCTTTCCCACAGTTATCGAAAGCTCTCTAATACATATAAAATTTGACTTAATGAAAAATATTAATAAACTGTTTGAAGTAAGAAATAATCCCTGTATAAATGTTATTTGGTACAACAAAGAGAACACAACACACTCACACATACATATACACACACACATACATATATACACATAGATATATACATATATAAAAATATGTGTGCTTTAATGTGTTTATATATTTGTTACATATGTATATATGTATGTATAACATAATGTATAAACACACTAAAACTAACAAACTTTATGTTAAAATTTAAATGTCTCAATTTGATGTACTATTTCAGTAGGAATATTGCCACATTCCATATTGTAGCATTAAAAGCCAGGGCTCTTATGGGATTATAATATGTCTTTATATGTAGGTAACTATGGTAGGTGAAAAAGTATTTCTTGAAAATTGTCTTAAATATCTTAAATATTTGTTTTTTAAAATTAATATTAAGTTTCAGCAAATATTTATTTTTAACTTAAAAAAAAATTTTTAACTCCAAAATCACCATACAAAATTGATTTTTGGCAACATTAAGAAAATAATTTAAATCATTCATTAATAGATAAATTTTGAAACAACAGTACAGTTATCTTTCCTACCATTCTACTCTACAATATATCATTTCTCTATTTAATGAGCCCCACCACTGTCACAACTGCTGCCATAGGCTTGCAGTCTTTGGGTTGGGGGAGGACATGGACCAAGAAACAAAGGAACAAAGAAAACCAATAAACTTTAACAAATTGTGTTAGTTACAATGAAGGAAATACTCAGAGCAGAGAAGTATTATCCATCTCTTAAAAGAGATAGGAAAAAACAGAGGGAGTGAGTTACTTTAATTAGGTGAGTCGTTTAAAACCTCTTAAAAAATTTATTTAATTTGAATCCCTGAAAATGAAAAAGTCGCTCAAATAAACTAAAGAGAGAAATTCTTCCAGGAATTGAAAACAGTTTGCACAGAGCTCTGAGTTGGGAAAGAATCGGGAGGCCTGTTCTAGGAACCACGAGAAATTCAGTGTGGCTGCATCATAGTGAGCCAAGGATATAAGGAGTATAAGTGGGGCTGAGAGGGGTCCTATAAGGCACAGCCTTGAGGAAGAGGGAGACTTTTTGAGTTCTGTGTAAATGTAGAGAGATAAAAGATAAAAGTGAGGGTTTATTGTTGTTGTTGTTAAGCAAGAAGTAATTTCATCCGTTATATTTCAGAAGCTCACTGTGGAAACAATATCTAGGAAAACAAAAATGGAAAAAGGAAGACAATATTACAGAAGTATAAGTGAAATATTGTGAAGCCTGGACTAGAGTTTCAGCCATAAATATAAAGAGAAGTCAATGGATTTGCAAAATATTTTCAAATTAAGATGTATAGAATGTGTTGATAGTTTGAATTTGTTAGGTAAAAGAAAGTGAGGGATCAAAGAGTAATCTCCAGATGTAGCTTCGAAGGCTTGATGAATAGTAGTGTAATTTCCTTTGATGAGAAAGACGGGATAGAAGAGCAGGAGGCTGGTAAAGTGAGGACAATCAAGAATCCACCTCTGTACATGGAGCAGACATATATATGACAATGAAATGGATATGACAGGTAGGCAAACTAAAATATTGTAATGTATAGGACAGAAGTATGAGATAGAGATGTGGATTTAGAGACAGTTAGTGAATGTATGTAAAATAATAGAAAAGACAAGATTACCTATAAAGTATAAAGATGACAAGTGAAATAGTAGAACAGAAAAATAATAAACTAGGTACTCTCTGAATACGGCAGACAGATTATTTTCTACACTGTTGGGAGAACAGTAACTGTAGAACCTCAGTAATTTAACAAAAGCCAATGCTTATTTTTGGTTCACAATACATATATTTTTTGAGTTAGCTGAAGCCCTAGTCTTGTCCTCATCTGGGGAATCTGGCTGAAGAAGAAGACATTATCTGGGCTTAAATATTCTGCACAGAAATGCTTCACATCACTTCCCATCATATATTACTGAACAAAGCTCACTGGACAGGCAACATTGACATCAGTGTAGTAGAAGGTATACTCATGCTTAGGGAAGAGGCTCCAGGGAGAGGATGTAAACAATCTGAACAACAATAAAATTGACTTCAGACATAAAAGCCTATGTACTCTCTCCAAAATTATATATGGCTTGAACATCTATGTTTTTTATTCACCTTATATTTATTTGTTCAATGCTTATGTTTCAGTGGTTTGTTAATTTCCTTTTATTTTTATCAGAATACACATGTCAAAAACATTAAGCCATACAGAAAATCTTAGACTGAATAGTAGCCATCTCCAGAAACATTCCTCTTTACCTCCAGTGCTCCATCCAAAGGGCAAAAAAATTTAACTTCCCACTTCTCACCAAGGTGTAAGTGTAAATGTGAAATGGAAATGTAAGTAAAATTAAAATGTGAATGTCCAGACCTAATATATGTTTTTGCCTATCTGGTAAATAACATATTGTTTGCCAGAATTTACATAATTTTTTTTTATATTTGTGTCACAGCTTTGGTTATCAATTGAATACTCTATGTATCCCAATAGTTAGCAAGGTTTATAAATATTACATTCTAAAAGAGTTGTTATATTTAGTATTTACATGTTTGAAAGGAAAAAATGGAAAAATAAACAAGTGTGACTATATTATTTGTATAATTTAACCCATTGATTTAATATGATTAGAAATTACGAGTCATAGATTATTTTCCCAAAATAAATCAATTATTTTCTTTTGCTGAAGAAAAATATTCTCAACATATCCAGTGACTGAACTGCATTCTTCAAGGATACAGGTAGTTTTAATTTGAATAGTTTATGGAAGAATTGATTTGCTTTTCTTTTAAAAAGGACTGATGACATGCAAATCCGTCAAGTGTTCCATATTTATTTATTTTTATTTTTTATTTTTAAAAAGGGCTGATGAAAATGGACTGGGGATAAGTGAAAATGACAAACTCATATTTCTTCTGGTTCCTGGGAAAATCACCAGAGATATAAAGTGGCAATGCATTCTACGTATTCCACTGCCTCTTTACACTTTGCATAGACAGCATGTGCTTGATAAATTGTGAAATTCTGGCAGGCTGCAGTTTGAAAGTTGTTGAAAGTGCAAACAGGAATTAAGATAATTTCTAGAATATCTGTGTAACAGAATAGTCGTTTGAGTTTAGAGTCAGTGTTGTGGTTACTTTTCCTTGCAAAAATCTGGGCATCACGAGATCATCCCTGCTATAAAAATTATGTACATAAATCTGAGCAAAAACCAGAGCAACAAAAGTAGAACCATTCTACAGAAGTAAGGGTATGCTTGCGATTTTACTGATAAGTGAGAAGCCAAAGGGTTCCTTTTTTAGAACTTTGAACTAGGAAATCAGAAAGTTAAACCTTGTCCAGATTTGGCTGTTTTTAACAGGTTTAACTTTTGATTTCTTAGTTTCTAGTACTCTACTATATATATTGGGTTACAGTCTAACTAATATTAAACAATATAGAAAATTAATGTTGACTAAACTGACACAAGACAAAAATCTCCCCAGAGGAAACCCTTCCTGTTCAGTATATGCTTAAGTTCAACAAACTATAGAACAAACTATATTTGCTTAGTATTCTACAGCACAGGTTTTTGCATCTTCCCATAAAAGGTGTCTGAATAAATTCTCAAGATAAATAATTTCTCTAAGTAGTTTTAAAGCTTAATGTATCAACTGAGAATACTCCTCAACTGCCAATTTCAACTAAGATGTGGTGAAAAGTAACAACCAATTCAGTAAGAATCAGCCCTTATACAATTATGACTTAGAAAAGGCTGTCTGACCTCTTTCAGACATATTGCATGTTGTCAGCCAAATGGATGACTAAGAGTTCACATTCTACCTTTTACTTTGCATCACCCATCAAGGTTAAACATTTGATGTCCATATGAACTACATTTTCAGAGGTTCCCTGTATATTTTAGAGATTATAGCAAGATGTGTGCTCCCAATTCATAAAGCCTCCAAGATTCTACAAAATAAAGTTAAGTAACCCAGCTTCATCCAGACTACAAGAATAAGCTTTTCATCTTCAAAGTCTTCTGGTATAAGGAAGTTAAAATTAAACCTAAGTTACTTTACTCACACATTTTGCAATTCCAGAATATAATGAGACATTTCCTTGTTAGAATATATCTCAGTCTGCTTTTTAAAAGTTTGGCAGTTTAAATAGTATTGCCTGCCATGTTTTCTCTTTGTTTGATTAAAAAAAATAAGCAAAAAAAACAAAAAACAAAATGAGACAAAAAACTTGGCATCCAGTGATAACATATGTTTGTATACACAGCACTTGAATGTGTGTTTGTATGTTGTATTCATAAGTAGGCAAAACCAAGGGATAAGGAAGAACAGATATAGAAGGAAAAAAGTGAAAGGGAAGAAATATTAACACTTAGTATGGTAGATAGACAAATAGAAAGATATATAGATAAAATTTTGCCACAAAAAATAAAAGGGAATGGGAAATGAGGAAAGATTTGTGGTGACAAATTTTTCACTCTCTCCTGTCTTTTTCAAACCTGACCCTTTCCTCAACTCTACGCCTGGGTCTTAAATCTCAAACAACCCACAGCCTTGCTTCTGAGGGAGGTTTCAAATTTCACAGTTTTTATGAGCTGAATTGTGTCTTCCCAAAATTTGTATGTTGAAGCCCTAATCCCCAGTACCTCAATACAAAATTGAAATTGTATTTGTATATAAAGTCTTTAACGAGGCCATAAAGTTAAAAATGAAGCCATTAGGTTGGACCTTGAACCAATCTGACTGGTGTCTTTACATGAAGAGGATTAAGACACATAAAGAGACACTAAGATGCATACATATGGAGAAAAGACCATGTGAGACACAGAGAGAAGGACTCATCTGCAACGCAAGGCTCGAGGCTTCAGAAGACACCAATACTATCCAACCTGTCAACGTCTTGATCTTGGACATCTCACCTCAACAGCTGGGAGACAGTAAATTTCTATGTTTAAGCCATCCTGTGTGTGGTATTTTGTTAGGAAAGCCTGAACTGACTAAATACAACTGTTGACCTGGGAACAACACCTGATCATACTTTGAGATATAATCCCAAATTATTTAAAATACTGGGATAAAGGAGAGGAATGGTTCTAGTTGTCAACCATGTGCCATATCACTCCAAAATTCATTGATTTACAAAGATAAACATAACATTCTTATTATTTTTATGTTCTTTATTTGGAATCGTTTGTTAAAAATGTAAGTCCCTGGATAACTTCCTTTCCTTTCTCCCTCAATCAAAATGGCTATACATTTAGTTAAATTTTCTTACTAAAATGCATCCTTTATAGTAAGGTTTGCTGTTGTATTTTGACAGTGTTTAAATTTTTATATGGCACAATGTATCCGTCCATTCTCATGCTGCTAATACAGACATTCCTCAGACTGCGTAATTTAAAAAGAAAAGAGGTTTAGTTGATTCGCAGTTCAACGTGACTGAGGAAGCCTCACAATCACAACAGAAGGCGAAAGAGGAGCAAAGGCATGTCTTACATGCCAGTAGGCAAGAGGGCATGTGCAGGGGAACTGCCCTTTATAAAACCAA
Organism: Theropithecus gelada; assembly: GCF_003255815.1. NCBI lineage: Eukaryota > Metazoa > Chordata > Mammalia > Primates > Cercopithecidae > Theropithecus > Theropithecus gelada. The sequence continues at coordinate 128,900,611 of NC_037669.1, forward strand.
CAGATCTTGTGAGGCTTATTCACTATCACAAGAACAGCATGAGCAAGATTCGCTTACCTCTCACCAGGTCCCTCCCAGGACAAGTGGGGATTATGGGAACTGTAATTCAAGATGAGAGTTGGATGAGGAAACAGCCAAACCATATCACATGCATTCTTGTTGATTAGAAGAATGCCTATATTGCCCATAAATCATAGAGAATGAGCTAAAATTATTTTGAATATTTTATAATTTCTGAGATGGTTTTTTTCATATATATGTATATATATAAATATATGGCACAGAGTGCAACATCCATCTATTTTATTTTCCTAAACAATTTGAAATTGCACACCTGAGTTGACCTTTCTAAACCATTTGGTAGTAAACTACTCAGAGTTCAGAAATTTGAGGAAAATTTATTTTATATTGAGGTTGCTGAAGCCTTTCCCTTAATTGTATTATATTTGAAGTATTTGCACATCGTTATATAAATCTTATTTATGCTAGCTTATTCATTATGCTATAGGGTCCAGTCTGACCATTTGTATCAGATTGTTTTATGGACATTTTTGCTTTCTATTTGAAATTGTTAATTAAAACTTTTGAAAAAGGTTAATGGTTGAGTTTACTGTAGTTTATTCTATCAAATATTAAAAATTTCAGTATCTACAATAATAGCTGTTTAAATAATATAAAATTGTAATATCTATAATAATAGCTATTTAAGTAAAGCAACTCAAACAATAGATTGTTACTTACTCCATCATATTCAATGACTAAACAAGTCCACAAATACCCATGTTTTAAAAATTATTCAGAGTACATATAATTATCATTAAATTTTGGAGAATATTATGGGTTTAATCTGGGGAGAAACTGATGTGTTCGTATGTTAATGACCTAATTATTTGGCCCTTAAACAAAACCAAGATATATTGATATTTTTGTTTTTGTGTAAACTTGAAATTTGAACATTTTGATAATTTTTTAAAAGTATACTTTTCCTAATATATAAAAGTCATGCTGATATGCCAGAATCATATAGTAAGAAATATTTACTCAGTAACCATTATATGTCTATAATATATTGAAAGCCATCAACATTTCACCGGAATATTTCCCATAATTTGATCGAATATGACCAATACTTTTTGTTAATGAATCCCCAACCCTATGTCCAACACCTCTATCCCTTTGCACATCCTCCTGTGGAGTCAGGGCAGCAGGTGACCATGCAGCTTAAGGTCTCATAATGAAATTGATATTGTCTCAACAATCTAGCCATAAATTTCTGCATATGCCATAACAATATATTAGTAAATAAAAATGATAAATAAGATATTAAGCAGGGGTAGATCTGGAAGGTATAAGTAAGTTGCATAAGCAGGGGGCTCAGACCACGTCAATAGCAACTTCTGTTGCACTGCCCTCCCTCCCTAAATCCATGTTTATGTACTGCTAGGGTACTCTTCTTGAACAGTTGATTGAGGAAAAAGAAAATCTTGAGCCTGATTTATATGTGGTTATGTCTGACATACTGATACCATCTGAAAGTGGACAAATATAACACTACACACTCTCACAGGTTACACTGAAGGATAGTGGTGAAAGAACATCCTTCTAGTAAGCAGAACTTTGAATAGTACATTTGGAGGCCTATTACATATGAAGTGATAGGTGACTGGAAACACAGATTTGCATTGATTTAGGGAAAGTACTATGGTCTGTTTGGATGAAACAGGATTGGAAAATTAGTTATAAGTGAAAGAAGTATTATAATGAAACTTCCAGAATAAGCCTGCACTGCGAAGATGTTTGTGTCCCATATGATTGGGGACACATAGGATCCATAACAGAGAAGGTTTTTAATAATGAGGTGGACAAAATGCCATGTTCTGTGGATGTCATAAGTCTTTTCTTGGTCATTCCTGTGCTTGGTCAATGGATGCATAAATACACTGGCCATGGTGGCAGAGATGAAGGCTACACATGACCTCAACAACATAGACATTCAATTACCTAATTGAAAGGTGGAATTGCTTCCTGAAGACTCAGTTACGGTACCAATTGGAAGATAACTACCTGAAAAAACTAGGATATTATCTTGTAGCTGCACTATATCTATCTATCTATCTATCTCTCTCTATATATAATTGTAATTATTATATATAATATATAATATTGTAATTATATAATTAACATATATATAATTATATATAATGTAATTAACATTATTACAGTAGTCCCCCCTTATTTGTGGTTTCACTTTCTACAGTTTCAGTTATCCACGATCAAACATTGTCTGAAAATATTACAGTATTTTCAGAGAGAGTCTACATTCACATAACCTTCATGACCATGTATCATTATACTTCTTCTATTTTATTACTATTTATTATTTATTATTGTTGTAAATTTTTTACTGTGCCTAATTTATAAATTAACTTTATCACAGGTATGTAGGCATAAGAAAAATGACATATATAAGGTTTGTTACAATCCACGGTTTCAGTCATCCACTGGGTGTCTTAGAATTCGTTCCCTACCGATAAGCAGGGACTACTGTGGTCGGTGCTGTCTCCAACATATCCAGGATATGTAGATCTAGAACTCAAAGAGTAGAATTCTGCTACTATCTAATAACACAGGAAATGGTTCCTCTCACTGGTAGATACTTGCAGAATTTTTGCTTTTCTTCACTCCTGTGACACCGAACCAACAAGCAGAAAAAGGAGGGGCTCTAAGGGATAGAGTGATCAAATGACAAAGGGGAAATTCAGGTGCTACTAGACAATGAAGGCAAGAGGACTGTGTCTCGCACCAAGGAGAGTTTTTGGAGTGTCTCCTAATACTTCCTTGCCAGATACATACTTCATTTTATGATTTTGAAATGGCCTATGAAAAATAATATTTCTGAGCATAGTATTGTACACTGATAATTTCCATTTTATTTTGACAAGCCTAAGGGGAGAAAGCATGTTTTGCAAGTTTTACAAGTCACCATTATATATATGAATATATATATTCATATATATTCATATACAATACTATATATTATATGATATACATTTTATAGATTATATGTGCTATATAATTACATGTAACATATAAATATAATCATGTATTATTAAAGATTTGTTGGGATTTGATGTTTTTACAACTTATTTTATACTTTTTTTTTCACTTGCTTAGATTTTCATTTTAGTGAAAACAAATAACAATGTAATCTTATATGCAAAAAAGGCCATTTTCTTCAACTTTGCTGCCATTTTTTGAAGGAATTATAGTTATTTTGCATGTCTTAAAAACATATATCTAAACTGTCCAAACTAAATGTCCAAAATTTAACTTCCATAAATTTTGTAAAATCAGCCATTTTCATTTTAGGATACTTGCCCAATTTAAGAATAAATTCTAGTTTGTTGGAAAATCTAGCTTCGTGGTTATTCAATTTAAATATATATTGAGCAAGAAAATATAAGTATAGAAAAAAGAGATGATTATTTATTGATTAATATATAACTCATGACTTTGTTTATTGCCTTGATTGTAAGGAAGCAGAGGTCAATTATTTTCTTTGAACTTAGGTATCCTGCTGTATTTATTTCTTACTTTCCTCTTCATCTCCTTTTAATTGACATTTTCTTCTTTTTTTTTTCTTCTTTTTTTTTAGTTTGTGTCCTTTGTAGGGACATGGATGCAGCTGGAAACCATCATTCTTAGCAAACTATCACAAGAACAGAAAACCAAACACCGCATGTTCTCACTCATAGGTGGGAACTGAACAATGAGATCACTTGGACTCGGGAAGGGGGACATCACACACCGGGGCCTATCATGGGGAGGGGGGAGGGGGGAGGGATTGCATTGGGAGTTATACTTGATGTTTACATCAAGTCGATGGGTGCTGACGAGTTGATGGGTGCAGCACACCAACATGGCACAAGTATACATATGTAACAAACCTGCACGTTATGCACATGTACCCTAGAACTTAAAGTATAATAATAATAATAAATAAATAAATTATTTTATACTTTAAAAGAAACCCAGAATTGCTACACTTCCTCTAAAGAAAAAAATGTGTAAACATCACCTTAATAGATGTGTAGAACTTCTGCCCAAACCTTTACTTACACAAAATAACATGTTATTTTAATACATACTACTCCCTTGGCGCTGATAAAGAGAACAAACATGTAACTCCTTTCATCGTTAAATTCAACATAGCCAGCTAAACAGCTTTACAATCCTCAGGGTTATACTAATAAATGCCTTTCAAAGTTATTGTCAACTTTCTTTTACCTCTCTTTTGAAACTGTGATAGCAGATATATCTTTGTATCCTGTAGGAATTTTACATTTTTATCACAAGATTGTTATATTTTCTCATATAAAATTGAAAAGCTCAAGGAAATTCAAGGTTTCAATAAGATAAAAATATTTTTAACAATGTCCTCTCAATTTATACTGTAATTTATAGAAAGGTACATTCATGCTTCCAGAACCCAATTTAAGAAACATGCTTTCCTATACATGGATCCTCCATCTATTATCTGTGTTTCACGATTCTGTGGATTTATAATTATAAGATTGATATGCTATACATTTTAATAAATGTGCTACGTTTTAAAATAATATTTTACTCACTTGATTTGCCACTCCACATTATATTATAATAAGCCCTAGCATATAATAGTTAGGTTATAGGTTAATTTAAAATAAAATAAATAAAACACGTAGCAAATCTTTAAGTCATACAGTATCTTGGTGAGTTTAAACATGTTGTGCTTTTGTACCAATTATGGTCCATTGTCATGCAGGTTATCCTCACATTCCCCCACATGTATTCAAGTGATGGAAAGACTAAATACATTTTCTACAATCCATTCCCAGTGTGTCTCTTCTTTAGATGCCTCTACTAAAAGGTATTTGGGTGGGATTTGGAAGACACTGGCTGCAAATTAACCCAGGATTCTTACAAGTTCCTCAGATTTCATAATCCATTTTTATTATCTGGTCTCAAATATGTAGATCACCCTGGGTTCATCTGCAGCCTCCTGAAGTTTTCTTATTTGGAGGTAACATCCTTGCTTGACATCTGTTTCTCCTGTACTTCCCACAATTTGTGAGTACTTATTTCTCTATATTTCTGCTGAAAATATCTGAACTTTTGTTTTCGCTGTTTTCCTTATTGAACTTTGATAACTACATTCAATTTATAATTTTAAGTATACCTTATGCACAAATGAATTATATGTAGTGAAATACTGAAGTCAGCCTAAATTACTTTTAATAATGATTTATTTATTTATTTTCTGAGTACTTGTTTTTGATCCATTACAAACACACCATTTGGTATTCATAAATTAGTATCGTTTTTTTTTTTTTTTTTTTTTTGAGACGGAGTCTCGCTCTGCCGCCCAGGCTGGAGTGCAGTGGCCGGATCTCAGCTCACTGCAAGCTCCGCCTCCCGGGTTCACGCCATTCTCCTGCCTCAGCCTCCCGAGTAGCTGGGACTACAGGCGCCCGCCACCGCGCCCGGCTAGTTTTTTGCATTTTTTAGTAGAGACGGGGTTTCACCGTGTTAGCCAGGATGGTCTCGATCTCCTGACCTTGTGATCCGCCCGTCTCGGCCTCCCAAAGTGCTGGGATTACAGGCTTGAGCCACCGCGCCCGGCCCTAGTATCGTTTTTAATAATGTGTTGCCTTTGTGTTTGTTTTATATCCTCAACTTCCCATCTGAATAATAATTATGTGGTAAAATGATCATTCAATTACAATATTTAAAATATAGTTAGTGTATTACTCCAACAATCCTGTACAAAACTGTTTATTTTATAATAAACACTGTCACTGAATATTCAAAGCATTATACAGAATTATATCTGTATGCCAATATTGTTAATTTAAAAAAAAATTATCTCAGAAATGCTACCGTAATTCATATTTATATAGCAGTGGCTTTATATTTTATTTAACTTGTTGAATTTTAATATCCGATTGATAGCATTGATAAGATATGATCAGTGATGTTTAAAAAATTAAGTTATTAATTATTTTTCAGGAATAACAACTCATTAATTGGCAATCAGATTGAAAGATTGTTAGAAGATTTTTATTACTTTGAATTATCTCCTCAGTAAAGCCTCACTGGAAATTTTATATTATTTTCAATCTCTCAAACATGTAAAAAATCACAAAAGCATAGTTTAATGTTAAACAAGTATGTGTAGTTGCTACACAGACAAGATAGTAGCCTGTCAAACTAGTCACAAACTGTGACAATGACTAGTTGGAAGAACTATTTTAATTAGATAGAAATCTGATTCTCATAGTTATTTTACATTTAACAGCTACAGATACATGGTAAAATCATCGTATTCTGACTTATAGCCAAATAAGGACATTTGACTGAGTTTTGGCAAGTAAGATTTGAAGAGTTCTAAAACAAAATGAAATTGCTTATACTTAATTAATGGGACAAACAAGACAATTTTTAAAATAAAGGTTTTTTTGCCCCCATTTCTGCCATCTACCTTGACTTTGACATTAGAAGACAAACTCGTTAGAAGATATATATATATATATAAACATATATATAAACATATATATATAAACATACATATGAGTAGAAAGAAGAAAATGACATTCTAAAGTGTATAGAGCAAAAGTAGTAATAATGCTAATAATAAACCTGTATTTACTGTTATTTAATTGAGTGGTAGATGCGGTAAATATTCTTAAGAACCATAAATGCCAACAAAAGCAAAAATTGACAAATGAGATCTAATTAAACCAAAAAGCTTCTGCACAGCAAATAAAGTTATCAACAGAATAAACAGACAACCTATAGAATGTGAGAAAAATTTTGCAAACTATACAACCGGCAAAGGTCTAATATACAGTATCTATAAAGATCTTAAACAAAATTACAAGAAAATAGGCAACTCTTAAAAAATGGGCAAAGGAAATGAAAAGACACTTCTCAAAAGAAGACATACATGTGGCTGATAATCATATGGAAAAAGCTCAATATCCCTGGTCATTAGAGAAATGCAAATCAAAACCACAATGAGATACCAACTCACACCAGTTAGAATGACTAATATTAAAAAGTAAAAAATTAACAGATGCTGGTGAGGTTGTAGAGAAAAAGGAACACCCTTACACTGTTGGTGAGAGTGCAAATTAGTTTAACCATTGTGGAAGACTCTGTGGTGATTCCTCAAAGACCTAAAGAAAGAAATCAAAACCACAATGAGATACCATCTCACACCAGTTAGAATGGCGATCATTAAAAAGTCAGGAAGCAACAGGTTCTGGAGAGGATGTGGAGAAATAGGAACACTTTTACACTGTTGGTGGGACTGTAAACTAGTTCAACCATTGTGGAAGACAGTGTGGTGGTTCCTCAAGGATCTAGAACTAGAAATACTATTTGACCCAGCCATCCCATTACTGGGTATATACCCAAAGGATTATAAATTATGCTGCTATAAAAACACATGCATACGTATGTTTATTGTGGCACTATTCACAATAGCAAAGACTGGATTAAGAAAATGTGGCACATACACACCATGGAATACTATGCAGCCATAAAAAAAGATGAGTTCATGTCCTTTGTAGGGACATGGATGAACCTGGAAACCACCATTCTCAGCAAATTATCGCAAAGACAATAAACCAAACACTGCATGTTCTCACTCATAGGTGGGAATAGAACAATCAGAACACTTGGACACAGGAAGGGGAACATCACAACCTGGGCCTGTCATGGAGTGGGGGGAGGGGGGAGGGATAGCATTAGGAGATATACCTAATATAAATGATGAGTTCATCAGTGCAGCACACCAACATAGCACACGTATACATATGTAACAAACCTGCAAGTTGTGCACATGTATCCTAGAACTTAAAGTATAATAATAATAATAATAATAATAAAAAGAAATACCATTTGACCCACCAATCCCATTAGTGGATATAGACCTCAAGGCATATAAATCATTCTGTTATAAAGACACATGCACGCATATGTTGATTGCAGCACTGTTAACAATAGCAAATATTTTACATGGAATCAACCTAAATGTCGATCAATAATAGACTAGATAAAGTAAATGTGGTACACCTACACCATGGAATACTGTGCAGCCATAAAAAAGAACAAGTTCATGTCCTCTGTAGGGAAATAGATGATGCCAGAGACCATTATCCTTAGCAGTCGAATGCAGTAACAGAAAACCAAATACTGTGTGTTCTCCCTTATAAGAGGGAGCTAAATTGTGAGAATACATGGACACATAAAGGGGAATAATGCATACTGGGGCCTACTGGAAGTGGGAGATGATCAGGGAAGATAACTAGTGTATACAAGGCTTAATATCTGGGTGACAAAATAATCTGTACAACAAACCCCTACAACATACGTTAGACCTATGTAACAAATCTGCACATCCTGCACATGTACCTCTGAATTAAAAGTAAAAAAAAAAAGAACTATAAATACATTTAAACCAATGTTGTTATGTTTCCCTGATATTTGAAGTTGAAGTAATTCCTTATCTAAACAGACTTTAATGTCAATAAAAAAATATCTATTTTGAAATTAATAGGCCGGGCGCGGTGGCTCAAGCCTGTAATCCCAGCACTTTGGGAGGCCGAGACGGCTGGATCATGAGGTCAGGAGATCGAGACCATCCTGGCTAACACAGTGAAACTCCGTCTCTACTAAAAAATACAAAAAAAACTAGCCGGGTGAGGTGGTGGGCGCCTGTAGTCCCAGCTACTCGGGGGGCTGAGGCAGGAGAATGGCGTGGACCCGGGAGGTGGAGCTTGCAATGAGCTGAGATGCAGCCACTGCACTCCAGCCTGGGAGACAGAGCGAGACTCCGTCTCAAAAAAAAAAAAAAAAAAAAAAAAAAAAGAAATTAATTTTATATTACTTTTGGATGTATTTTAATTGGATAACATTCTATGGAAAGACTGTATCAATTATAATTATGCATGGCATTATCAAAATATAATCTTTGTCGTTATTATATTTTATAATTCTTTGACTTAGTATATCATTAGATATAGTGTTGTCAAAGTGACAGTTCTGAAAAATGTGTTGACAGTAATTATTTTCAGATCTGTGACCATTTACATAATTAGTTCTTGCACAATCAAAGCAAGCAAGTAAACAGTGGATTCCTTGCTTCATAAAATAAATTACATCTGAAACTTCATAATAATACGATGGTAGATAAGTGTCAAAATGATCTTGTGATCTCTAACTTTAACTTTTTCCTTACTACAAAAGAAATTTATTTCTAGATTAAGATAAATGAGTGAGTTTATGCTTTGACAAATGACTATTGTCTACCAAGTGAAGGAACAAATTCTTAAAGTAAGTAACATAAATGTATAACTATAACTATGCTAAATCCAAGCTAATTTATATTTCTATTTTACTGGAAATTGATTCTGGATAAAGCCATGGGTCTGCCCTTCTCCAGAGCTGAAACTTTCAGCTGGGGGTGTGCCTCTGAGGAGCTCTGCACATGGCTAACTGATGCTTCAATCCAGGAACTCGTACTCTCCCTGCCAACTCATTCTCATGATACAAATTAAAGTTCTGAAAAACTCTTGCCAAATAATGAAATCTCCACAGACTCTAGCAAACAGAAAAAGAAAAATGGAAGAGCAGGTCTTACCTTATAAACAGGAACTGGGTCCAGCTGTCAATTATTTCTGTGGCTGGCTCTGTAACATCGCATGCATCACCACATTAGCAAGTAACTTTTAACTCCTCTAAGAGAAAGAAGGAGCAAAGGAGAGAGAGAGAGAGGCTGTCATATAAGTTGAGAGTTTAAACTAATATCCTAAAGCATACTAAGAAATTACGAGTGAAGAAGTATAGACAAATACACAAATACATTTTTTAAACTACCCCCTTATAACAATGATTTGATCGAATAATCTTCTGAAAACTTTATAATATGTATGTATAGGACATTCAAAGACATGTAAAATTGTAAAACAAAACAGAAATGTTAATGAGAAAAGATGACGAAGGGTATTAGTGAGAAACTTAAAAGTTAGTTATCAGAGGTTAAAATCTTATAACTAAACTGCACAAATTCTAATGAGCACATTTAAAAGAAAATTAGAATATTATATATTTCTACTAAGAAATTTATCTCAAATAGAGTCTGGAGAGAGAAATGAGAAACTACATGTAGATATACACTGAAAAAATTAAATCTACAAATTTTAATGCTATAGCCTGGATTAAAATTTGTTGTTTGTATATGTTTATATGATCTTATAAACGTTACATTATTCTACATGTATTATTTTTAAAATTAAATTTCTGTCATATTGTGCATTTTAATAAGTGAAATAAGTGTTCTATATTTTAGTTACATAAAATTGACAGTTTTATATTAAATACTTTAGTTTTAAAAAGTACTTAAATTGTCTTTCTGATCATAACAGGAATGTGCAAAATAATTTCTACAAATACTATTGGGTATTCATTTAATTTTTACAATACATTTATAAGAATTGAGTTGAAAACCACAATTAAACAATTAGTTATTTTTTTTTTACTTAGAATAAATGCTTAAAATTGGGTCAAAATTCATAAATAAATTTAGTAAATTCATTAAAAGTCTGCTGTTGTGAGAATTACATAAAATAGTACATCTAATAATTTAGGATTTTGTCTCACTTATAATAAATGAATTATTATTTCCAATTAAAATTATCACTGACAACTATATTTCCATGCTAATTAGGCATGTAGGAAAATACTTCTTATTTAACTTCTAAATATATTTTCTGACTATATATTATCACATATAGGACAGCAAAAAACTTATGTAATAATGAAAGGTTATTCCTAAACTGAAATATTTAAAAATTAATACTTTTACTTCAACGTCTCTCATAGTTTCTCAATTTAATCAGCCTGTGCTCTTCCCACTACAGGCTAAAAATCTTTTCTCTCTTTTTCAAATGTGAGGTGAATTACACTAAAAATTAGAAGTACAAGTCAGACGAAGTTATGTGAAAAATCTGGAATTCACTTGGATTGTATTCTAATCTCCACTAAGAGTTCAGTAATCTTAAAATGTGTGTGTGAAAAATGCATGAAGATATTTAAAGCTACTCATTTTTATTAAAATAATAGCAATGAAATAAACTAAACAAATTGGCCAACTTGAAGAGTTTGTTAATGCACAAAGATTGAATTCAAAAAAGCACATTCCACATGATATGCCCATTTTAAAATTATGACATCCTTAATAAAGTAACTTTAAATGGTGATCAACATATTTCATCATAGTAACCAATAAAAATATGGTTATTACATAAGTTAAAGTATTTGGTTCTCACCAGATGGTATAGCTTTATTCCTTAAAGGTCATCCCTCTTACGACTATAAAGCTCTTGACCTAATAAAACAAACAAGCATAGGAAGGTTTGGAAAGGTAGACAGAAGAAAGTGGACTACCTAGGGCTATTGGGACTTGAAGAACACGATGATTGTTTTCTGAATTTCTTTATTGCCTCCTATACATAATAAACAGGGCTTTGTAGCCAGCTCCAACTCAGAAATCATACATCAACTGTATGTCAATTGATTGTTCCTTTATTTCACTTTCCCAGTTCACAGCAGTGTACTTTCTTAGAAGCTGACTTTATATACAGTTTACACCTGGGTCCCTCCCTAAGTAGTTCCATACAATATTTCTTTTGTTACGGAATAAATGTTTGTATCTTCCCAAAATTCATATGTTGAATCCCTAATCCTTAATGTAATGGTATTTGGAGGTAGGGTTTTCAAGCAGTAATTAGGTTTAGATGAGGCTATGAAGATGGAACTTCCCTGACAAGGGTGAATATCCTTACCCAAAGAATAAGAGAGAGACCAGCACTCTCTCTTTGCCATACCATTCAATGGGTGTTTTTTAGCAGGCTGAGCTAATTTATGCACTCCTAATATTTAGCCCTGATACCTAGTAGAAGCCCCCTTGTCATAGATGAAGAAGGAAGTAGATATTTACTCTAAATGAATTGCATGTTCACACTTTTGTCAAGTGGTGAAGCTAAGCTTCAAACCCAAATTTATTATATTTCTCAAACTTTTGTCTTAATTTACCATCTAGAAACCTTTCAAATATTGTAATGTATAAATATGGGTTCTGCAGTTATCAATCATTCTCATTATAGAGTAAATGGTACACTTTATTAAAAAAAAAAACCTTCCATTTCAATGGAATGATGAGGTACGCTGTTTAGATACTGAAATCAAGACCCATTGGATATCAGAAGAATGTCAGTCTAAAGGTCTTTCCATCAAAACTACTTTCATATCAATGTCAAGGTTCTACTTGGGCTGGACTCCCTCCTTCATTTTGCCTTTTACTAGCTCAGGATTCCTTCAAACCTTTATCTTGAAGAGTTAAAATGGAAATGAAGTCTTTATTTACGCTCAGACATCTTCTGTGGGAATCTGGTATAGAAAGATCCTTTGTAGATAATGATTTAAGTAGGCCATGAAAACTACGTCCAGGGGTTTTTAACACAGAAGTAGACATGGTCTACAAAGTAAACTATTAAAGGCAAACATTTCAAAGAGCCAGAATTCTGTCTGCTTTCTTGTGAAAAGACATATAGATACAATTAGGCATTTCAGATTAACTTAAAGTTTTTTTGTACTGACCTAGAAAGAAGTTTTTAATTAATTTTTAAAAGGAAGATACAATGGAAAAGGAATGACATACTCTTTGGATTGCTGACATTTTTAAAGTAAAAACTAAACAAAGTAAAAGCAAGTCTTTCTAAACTGCTTAAGAATCTTCAATACTGAAGAAGCCTAGAAAATTAATTACACTTCTTTCTTTTCTAATTCCAATTTTTATGAAATTCTATTTTAATGATTATCTTAGAACAAATAAAATAAATAAATAAAACAAATATGTTTAACTTTGTGGTTAGAAAAAAACGAGACTATAAAGAAAGTGTATTATTTTCCTTACTCATAACAATGATGTTCACAGACAACTTTTATTATTTTACATATCAAAAGTCACACTTCCAATTCAAAATTTAAGTTGTATGTTTTGTTTCATACAGTATAGGTCAATTATTAAATAAATTATTTCATACCATGACTACATTAAAAAAATAAAAATATTAATATGTTATTTGCAAAGCAAATATAGACAGCTTATAAGAGGTGACGTATTACTGCCTTTTTTTTTTTAACCAAATATGTGGGTTTTTTTAGACTTGTAAACCATTTTTTCCAAGATGCAAGAAACAAAGGTTAAAAAATCAATATATTTCTCATAGTAATCTTTGTTTTCTTATTTAGCCCTTTTATATTGAAATTGTTGTTTTTAAATTAATCAATAGAAAGAAGAAAATAGAATAAAATAATATAAAATGTGGCTATCCATCCATCCTACAATTGGAATTAGGAATATGTATTTGAAAATAATTGGCTAGCTGTATAATGTTGCCCGTTCTCAGAAGGAGATAATTCCTGCAATAATTGTATAATAGCAGACAACTTTGCAAACACAAAACCAGAGGAAGTAAATTTTGTTAGAAATTAAACATGAATGACTCGAAATTCCCAAACTGATTATTGAATAATGAGATAAAGAATGATAATCTTACCACTATAATAAAGGAGACATCTACTTAAACAAGGCAGAGAAGCCATGCCATGATGCCTTATCACTGAATCTATAAGAGTTTACATCTAAAACAAAAGGTTACTATAGAATTGAAATAATGCAAAAATAAAAGAATTGATTGAAAAAGAAAATTTTTAGAAAATAAGAAGCATGACAAGGAAATGCAAAAATTCAGTAAGAAGATTAGAACATCAAGTTGAGAAAAGCACAGAGAAGAGACGGTAAATGATATACATTTTTTAAAAAATATAGAACATTAAATTAGCTGATTATTGGGTTCTATATTCATATAAAACATTATGTTATAAAAAGAGAAGAGAAAGGATAGGAACATCTTCATTTTTATTTGAATAATTCAAATTTCACAGAATATACATGATTTGAGTTTCAAGACTAAAAAACAACTACCAAGTGTTCACTACAATAAAAAAATTACACATATATTTATATCACACATACACACATGCACACACACATATGCATATTGGTTACAACACTAAAAATTGCAGTATGAAATAAACAACAGGTAGAAACTAAGAGCTTTCAGAGTTAAAAAGAAAAGTCACATGAAGTGAGATTTGAACGAGACTGGTATCAGATTTCTTAGCAGTAGCAATCGATCTTAAGAAAACAGTAGAATAATGCCTGTACACTTCTGAGACTATACTACTTACAATTTTGCATTTTGATTGCCAAGCTGTGAGGAAGGAACCATACATCTATTTTTTTTTTCAGCAAATGGAAGATACATCTTGAAAAATAACATAAGAACAAAAAGAAATGGTGTGGTATCCATTAACAAATGGGGAGGAAGAGATATTTTTTAGTAGAATTTCACCAAATGTAGAATTATTAGAAAAAAAAAATTGAGAAAGATGGTAAAAGGATGGATGCATAGAAGGTCACCAGGAAAAGCATAATACAATTAAAAAATTATCTTATGTCACAATATTGGAAATGCTATCATTGGGTATATGATAAATCTAGTGAGCATTTGAAAATATAATAATTAAATGTAAAAATTAAGGAGGTGAATAACATCTATAAAATAGAAATAAAAGGTAAGAATGTCATGTGCAAATAATATAATTTTTTTATTATTTTGTGTTCAAAATGAAATGTAATGTCCACTAATTTAACCAAATACTGTGATACATTGCTACTAGAAAGATGGATGCAGAGAAGAAGAAAGAGTGGAAGTTAAAATTTTTAAAATAAGTGTGAAATACTCAAATGCCATAGAATAAAATTAATATATACTGCTATAAGAGCATATTATACCACATTATGTAACCATAATTATCAGAAGAAATAACTAGCTTGAAATTGTTAAAAGTCAATATTTCTTGGGAGCAGTTATGAGAGTTAGACATGACACTGCAAGGTATTTTAAAACTATTATTATTATAAATTTCCAGAATTATTTAATATAGTTTGATCTTTGTGAATGCATTAAACTGATAAAGATTTCTAAAATTAAAAATAAATAAAATGAGGATATTAATATAAGCAATTGCATTTTAGAACAAAAATTATTTGGTTCAAAATTATTTGGGACTATTTCTGCTATGTGATTATTCTCCATTCCCTCTAACTGGTTGCATTATTTTTAATTAGTATTGTTGTTGGTATTATACAATTTTGAGTTAAAAACGGAAATAAAATTACCTTTAAGTATTGTAAAGGTGAGAATATTCTAGTGACTACAAACCTACTGTGTCTAGACCCTGTAAACAAATAATAATCTGGATTCTCAAGATGGAAATGGCATCTTATTTCAGATAATAACAAGACCAAGGTACAAAAGGGTAACCAATTTTGTGCCTATTCCAGTGCAGAGGATATATTTAGTTTTTCTAGGCTATTTATTTGTCTAGAGGAAATAGCCCAACTCAATTAGTGAATTCTATCATATCTATCACATTTATTAATCACTCCTTCACTAAACAAAAGTAAAGTGCAAGTGTTCATTAGAAAGGATATTTTCTAGTAATATCTCAATTCCCTACCTCCACTCCCCATTCTCCAAATTTATTTTTTTAAATAATTACATTTATAGTACTGAATATATTTTGAATATATTTATCTTCCCATTTTTAGTAGCAATTGATCATAAGAAAACAGTGAAATAATGTCTTCTCATTTCTGAGACTATATTGCTTTCAATTATTTTAGTTTGATTGCCAAGCTGCAAAGGAGGAATCATGCATCTTTTTTTTTTTTTTTTTTCCAGCTAATGGAAGATGCACTTTGAAAAATAATATAAGAACAAAAATAAAAAAATTGTGTCCATCATTAAACAATGGGGAGGAAGTGGCCGGGCGTGGTGGCTCACGCCTGTAATCCCAGCACTTTGGGAGGTCGAGGCGGGCAGATCAGGAGGTCAGGAGATCGAGACCATCCTGGCCAACATGGTGAAACCCCATCTCTACTAAAAATAAAAATAAAAATAAAAATAAAAATAAAATTAGCGAGGCTTGGTGGTGGGCACCTGTAGTCCCAGCTACTTGGGAAGCTGAGGCAGGAGAATGGCGTGAACCCAGGAGGTGGAGCTTGCAGTGAGCCGAGATCGTGCCACTGCACTCCAGCCTGGGAGACAGGGCAAGACTCTGTCTCAAAAAACAAACAAGCAAGCAAACAAACAAAAAACAATGGACAGGAAGCAACACTTTCACATTAGAATTCTGTACCAAATCAAGAGTAATCAATCAGAAAAGAATTGAGAAAAATGGTAAAGAGACGGATGCATAGGAGGTCAGCAGGATTTATTCCTAAATCCTCTATTGACCTACTGTTATGGGATCTTTGGGGTGTCACTTTTCTGGCTGGATACCTCTGTGGCTGGTTGCACATTTGCCTGAATTCTTGTCCTGTATCCAGTAAGAATGAGGTATGTGGACAAGTGGGTGGTGGGCAAAATAAAGAGGATCTTTACTGAGTGTTAGAACAGCTCAGAGGAGACCAGGAGTGGGTAGCTCCTCTCTGCAGACAGGTCATCTCGTTGTCTCTGCAGCTCTCATCAGAGAGCAGGCCCTAGAGATGGTAGCTTCACTCTGCAGCTGGTCATCCTGATATCTGCCCAGCTCCTAGCAGAGAGGAGACACTGAAATGGGCTGCTTCACTTTGAAGCTGGTAGTACCCATCTCTCTACAGGTCTCTGAAGCTCTCAGCAGAGAGGATAGCTCCTCTTTGCAGCTGGTCGTTCTGCCATCTGCTCACTCTGGCTAAGTCCAGGGTTTTAATGGGCCTCAGAGGGGAGAAAATGCACCCTGATTGGTCCATGGGTGGCCATGAGTGGTCCCCAGAAAAGGCACCACAAGTTCCCACTTCAGTCTGTGGGAACTTGCCCCCTTTTACACAGAAGCCTGTCTGCCTCCTGCTGCCCATCATGGCACCCAGGATCAGCCTTGCTTTTGATCTAAGATCAGAGTGGGCACCGACAGCAGGGAGAAGCCAGGCAGCAGGAGCAGGCATTTCTGAGCTTGCCAGGGAAGGGGGGTCCTTCCTGGGTCCTTGAGAGTGCAGGGATGCCTGAGTCTTCAGACACAGTTTGGGCATCAGCAGTGGCACCCAGGGAGCTCCCTCTCCAACTCAGAAGGGGCAAGGTTGCTGCTTGTCCCCTGCTCCCACCGGCTCCATGGAATGTGCAGCCCTGTGCACATCTCAACTGATACAGCTGGTGTGATGGCAGTGGCAGGCCATCTGGAGTGGCTGATATCATCACCACTAGCATTTGAAATCC
This sequence comes from Theropithecus gelada, assembly GCF_003255815.1. Taxonomy (NCBI): domain Eukaryota; kingdom Metazoa; phylum Chordata; class Mammalia; order Primates; family Cercopithecidae; genus Theropithecus; species Theropithecus gelada. The sequence goes on from NC_037669.1 coordinate 128,918,037, forward strand.
AATGTGTCATAAATTCTATTAAATATTTACACTTAGAAAGCAAATATACACATACCTTAATTTTCAGTTCCTGAAAAACAACTTTTCTTGTATTTTCTTTTATTACTGTATGCCGTCTTTTGCCTGGATTATGTTCAACTAAAAAATATATGCTGAAAATCATCCATAAATAAATTACTATTCTAGGTGCTGCAGAAACAAATCTATCAATAAGACTTTAGTCAGATTGTATTCAATAGGCTGTATATATGTGGCAGGTAAGAAAATAATTAATCACATACATGAACTTTCAATACTATTAACAAGGTTCTTAGTCTTAAACAGTTTGCTTAGAGGCCACAGGTTTGCTTTCTTCCTTTTGTAACTATCCATGCATCCATACCTTGGAAGTATTGTGGGTTTAATTTTAGACTACTGAAATGAAGTGAGTCATACAAATATTTTAGTTTCCTAGTGAATATAAAAGTTATTTTTACACTCTAAGTATGCAATAGTATTATATCTAATAACACAACGTACAAATGTTGTTTTAAAAGTGCTTAATTGCTAAAAATATTAACAATCATCTGAGCCATCAAGTTATAATCTTTTTGTTGGTGAAGGGTTTTGCCTTCATGTTGATGGCTGCTGACTTATCAGGATTTTATTTGCTAAAGATTAGGGTGGGTGTGGCAATTTCTTAAAATAAGGCAACAATAAAATTTGCTGCACCAATTGACTCTTTCATAAAATATTTTTTTCTGTAGAATTCAATGCTGACATAGTATTTTGCCCAATGTAGAACTTCTTTCAAAATTGTATCAGTTTTCTCAAGTTTGCTGCTGCTTTATCAATTAAGTTTGTGTATTATTCTAAATACTTTGTTATTATTTCAACAATGTTCACAGCATCTTCACCAAGAGACGATTCCATCAAAAAAAAAACACACACACATTTTTTACTCATTTACATGAGAAGCAAGTCTTCACTGGTTCAAGTTTTGTCATGAGATGGTAGAAGTTCAGTCACTTCTTTATTCTCCAATTCTATTTCTAGTGGTTTTGCTATTTCTAACATATCTGCAGTTGCTTCCTCCACTGAAGTCTTGACCCTCTCAAAGGCCTCCATTGGGGTTGTGCCAAGACCAGCTTGGTCGGGAAGACCCTAACCCAGTGGCGCTAGAGGAATTACAGACACACACACAGAAATATAGAGATGTGGAGTGGGAAATCAGGGGTCTCACAGCCTTCAGAGCTGAGATCCTTGAACAGAGATTAACCACATATTTATTGACAGCAAGCCAGTGATAAGCATTGTTTCTATAGATTATAGATTAACTAAAAGTATTCCTTATGGGAAACAAAGAGATGGGCCGAAATAAAGCGATGGGTCTGGCTAGTTATCTGCAGCAGGAGCATGTCCTTAAGGCACAGATCACTCATGCTATTGTTTGTGGTTTAAGAATACCTTTAAAGTGGTTTACCACCCTTGGTGGGCCAGGTGTTCCTTGCCCTCGTTCTGGTAAACTCATAACTTTCCCACGTGGGCATCATGGCCATCACAAACATGTCACAGTGCTGCAGATATTTTGTTGATGGCCAGTTTTGGGGCCAGTTTATGGCCAGATTTTGGGGGCCTATACCCAACAGGTTGGAATCAACTTCTTCCAAACTCTTGTTAATGTTGACATTGTAACCTCCGCCAATGAACCACAACTCCTTTTAATGGCATCTAGAATGGTGAATCTTTTCCAGAATATTTTAAATTTACTTGGCCCAGATCTGTCAGAAAAATCACTATCTATCACAGTTATAGTTTTAGGAAATGTGTTTCTTAAATAATAAGACTTGAAAAAAAATTACTCTTTGTATTAGGAAACATCAAAACAACATTAATCTCCTTGTATATTTCCATCAGAAGTCTAGGATGACAACATACATTGTCAATAAGCATTAATATTTTGAAAGGAATCTTTATGAGCAGTAGGTCTCAACAGTGGACTTTAAATATTCAGTAAACCAACATATAAACAGATGTGCTGTCACCCAGGCTTTGTTGTTCTACTTATCAAGTACACATAGAGTAGATTTAGCATAATTTTTAAGGCCCCGGTACTTTCAGAATAGTAATGAGCTTTGGCTTCAACTTAACATCAGCTGCATTAGCTAGTTCTATGAGAGTCAGCCTGTCCCTTTGAAACTTTGGAACCAGGCATTGATGTTTCCTTTATAGTTATGAAAGTCATAAATGGGATTTTCTTACAATATAAGGGTATTGCATCTGGTATTTAGATTATAGACATATTAATCAGTTATCTTCGCTAGATTGGGATTACGTACTGTAGCTTCTCATTAGCACTTGCCGGTTCACTTTTATGTTATGGAGACAGGTTTTTGTTTTTTGTTTTTTTACCCTTAATCCTCATAAACCTAACTCTGCTAGCTTCTGATTTTTCTTTTGCAGCTTTCTCACTTTTTGGAATATTCCTAGAACGAAAGAGAGTTAGGACCTTGTTTTGGATTACACTTTGTCTTGAGGGAAAGTTGTGATTGATTTGAGCTTCAGACCACTAAAAATGTTTTTCAAATCAGCAACTCTATTATTTTCCTTGCTTGTCATTTATGTGTTCACTGGAGTGAATTACACTTTTAATGTCCTTCAATAACCTCTCTTTTGCATTCACAACCTGGCTAAGTTGGGTACAGGAGGCCTAGCTTTCAGCCTCTCTCAGCTTTCTACATGCCCTCTTCACTAAGCTAAATCATTTTTCAGTTTTTAATGTAAACTGACAGATAATGTGACTGTGACTGTTTCTTTCACTTGAATGTTTAGAGGCCATAGTAGGGTTATGAATTGACCTAATTTAAATATTGTTGTGTCTAAGGGAATTGGGAGGCACCTGGAGAGGGAGAGAGACTGGGTTATGGCTGTTCATTGGAGCCGTTAGAATACACACAACACTTATCAACTAAGTTCAACATCTTATAAGGGTGTGGTTTGTGGCAACCCCCAAAAATTATTATAGTGATATCAAAAATCACTGAGCACAGATTACCATAACAGATATAATATAATAAAAAGGTTTAAACTAGTAATAATTATCAAGACGTGACAGATAGACACGAAATTAATACATGTTTTTGGAAAAACAATGCCAATAAACTTGCTTGATGCAGATTACCACAGACCTTCAATTTTAAAACGCATAATATCTGCAACCTGCAATAAAGTGTAGTACAATAAAATGAGGTATGCATATATCTACTTCTGTATAATTTTTTGTTCATAAAACACTTTATATAATTTTATATAGTTAAAAAAGAGTTTAATGTAATGAAAATTTTGTTTATTTTGTTTTTCTGTTGTGTCAAGACTGTTGCTCTTTGGTATCATAACTTTAAATTAATTCAATATCTCTAAATAACCAAAGAGACAACAGACTACATGGTAGTCTTTTCTCTTCACCAGTATAGAATGACTTGAAATCTTAAATCTCATAATGGTTCATAAAATTTGGGCTGTGTACACACAACTGATCAAACGAATTATAGTCTTTTTACCAAACCCTACAAATGAAGCCCTTCCACTTGGCTATGATTAATAATATTTTCTCTAGATGCCACTGAAGCTGTAAACAGACTTTAAGGTGGACAATGCAGGCAAGCACAAACTCTCCTTCCTGGTTTATTTATCAATAATCTTCTATCCTAAACCTCTCTCAGGTAGTAGTCTCCTCTATCTCAATTGGTTAGGACGTCTCTATTGTTCTTCTTGAGACCAACTCTGACATTCACCTTTGTTTCTCAGAAATCCCCCACTTCTTGTGTACAGTATATTGTCTGGATTACTGCCATGTCTCGTAATTCATTTCTGTGACTCAACATTTATCCATTCGTATTGAAGAAAACCAGAATATGTCATACTAAAATATTCCTCTTTTACATAAATATATTTTAGGTAAGGCCAACTGAGAAACAGTAAATGCAGAAAAATCTCTATAAATCCCATTTCTGCTTAAAAATCAAAATACTAATTATCCTTTGCACGAGACAACTTTTATCAGCTCAGAGATGGCACCAGAGAAATCTAGAAACTTTACTTCATTTGTTTCCTTTTAAATAATTTTACCTTTCTATAGTTTCCTGCATCTGGAATCTTAAACCTACTTTTCTTTGTCTTATCACTTCTCTAAAATTTACTGTTCTTTGTTGAAGATGTTATGTAAGCCAGAATTCTATGCCATTACTTTGAGTTACCTTTCATTGGTGTTTCCTAATGACATACAGTACATATTAATATTCCTAATTTTTTATCCTGCTAATCTGCCTAATATTTTTTATAGACTCAAATTGTTGAATTTTCAGAGTAGAGGGAAAGTCACCATTCCTCTACACAATCCACTTCCCATACTATCATGATCAAATTGCTATTAATATATACCTTATAATTTCATTATTATAATTAAAATAATGATGATAGTCTCTGCTGTATAAGCACATATTATGTGCTGTGCTATGTTCCATGCATTTTTTATATACTGACCTTTTTCCTGATAATAAGCTTATGTGTTAAATGTTATAATGAGATCTATTTTGCAGAGAAAGAAAGTAAAATTTATGGATGGTATATAACTTGTCTTAGATCATACAGTTATAAGCTTTTCATATGCTTTTCTTTATTTTAAGTTATCTACTTTATAGTTGTTTATATTCCTATATTCTACCCTATTAGTATTCATGTGACTTATAGCTATCATTCTCTTTAGGCTATTAACTTATATATTGCTAATATGTAGGGAATATCTGCTGTGTCAAGATTAAATAAAATGAATAATTAAAATTGTTCCAACAAAGAGATTCAAAACAGAGTTTTTCTTTACAGCCATAGAAAGTAAGATATAACACAGTTGGAAGAATCAAGAAATTATTATTCAAACAGCTGCAAATACTGTTTTTGGGATTAATGTACAGGATAATTTCACACTTCTTTAATGTCTGTAAATTTTTATCCTCTGAAGCTATCACTTGGTATCAGGTCTTGTTTGTAAAGTTAGTAATTTATCAATGTAGGCACTAAGATGACTAAGTCTAATGAAATCATGCTTAATTATAATGCCCCCTTCCCCTTTCTCTTAACCCTTCTTACCCATCCTTTCTTTTTATCACTCTCTGCTCCCCAAACTGCAGGTTTTAAAAAATAAATGGGTGTTGAGCATAATTAGGATGATATTAATTAAAGGAAATGATGTTTGGTATTGAATGACTTTTTGTTTATTTTTAAAATCCAGTATAGCAATATGAACCCTAGAGCTATTCAGGCTGTATTCGAGTCCAGATTCTAACAATTAACAGCTTTATGAACATAATCAAGTTAGTTTTTTAAATTACATATTGACAAATTGTAACTGTAGCTATATAGGGAAATAATGTTGCTGTTTCAAAGATAATGTGCAAAGATTAAATTGAGCTAATTGACATATTAATCATCTCAAATATTTAACATTTTTATGATGAGAATATTAGCAAATAAAACAATCGATCAAAAATGGGCAAAATATTGAATGGACATTTCTCTAACAACATGCAAATACCCTACAGATATGTTTAAAATTATTCAATTTTACTGATTATCAGGGAAATGCAAATGAAGCCACAATGAGCTATTATCTCACTCCAGTCAAAATGACTTTAATCAAAAAGAAAAACATGCTTATATACTGTTAGTGGAAATGTGAAGTAGTACAACCATCATGGAAAACAGTATGGAGGTTCCTCATAAACTAAAAATAAAACTACCATGTCATCCCACAATCCCACTGTTACATACATACACAAAAGAAAGGAAATCAGTATATTGAAAAGATATCTGCACTCCCATATTTATTGTAGCACTATTCACAATAGCCAAGATTTGAAATCAACTTGTGTCCATTAGGTTGAATAGATTTAAAAAGTGGTACTTATATGTAATGGAATATTATTTGGTCATAAAAAAAGAATTAAATCCTCTTATTTGAGGTAACATAGATAGAAGTAGAGGTATTATGTTAAATAAAGTAATCCAGGCAGAGAAAGACAACCTTCAAGTGTTGTCAGTCACATGTGGGAGCTAAAAGTGGATCCCATGGAAGGAAAGCAAGTGAAGAACTGAAGAGAAGTTAGGTAATGTGTAAAAAAATACAGTTTTATAGAAGGAATAAATTCTAGTATTTGACAGTACAGTAGAAAATTATAGTTGACAATAATTCATTATTTTTCAAAACAGCTATAAGAAAAATGGAAATGATCCTCATACACAAAAATATAACTGTTTGAGGTTATAGATATCTCAGTTATTCTGATTCGATCATTACAGATTCCCATTTATTCAAATTTGAATATTTCCTAATGTCTTCTCTTATTAAATTATTTTATCATGTAATTATCAATGAAATGTCATAATGTAGCATATTTTCAGTTTATGGGTCTTTGGGAATTGTAATCACCATTCCTACATTATAGTATTCATTGAGAAATAGTATTAGTATATCTTAGATTTACCCCATATAGAAACATTACTTCATCAAAAAGGTTGGGTCAATTCTGTCGCAATGCTTTGTTATTTTTTGAGTTGCAATCATTGATTCAATTTAATTTTTATACCTCTCAATGTTCAATTAAAAACATTACTAGATCAAAACGGAGAGAGTTGAAGAGAAACCTATTACTTTTAAGATACTCTTGAGTCACACTTATTTTTTAAGAAAGCAAGTATAAATGATGAAAATAGGAAGAATAACTGATTTAGTCACTCTGACCATTACTTCATTGACAAAAAATGTCACCATAGTCAAGACAACAATGCTTTATAAGTTGAAGAATGATGTTTTCTTACATACTTATTTAAAATTTTCAGGATTCTATGACACATTTTTGAAATATTCACTATAATGAGAAAAGTACAGCTCAGATCAGAATAATGCAGGAGTGAAGTATTTGATTTTTTTCCAATACAATTTTATTCATCACCTGCCAAAGCAAGTCATTTTAAATTGGCACTTTTGGTGAAAAACTTGAGCTGGCTATGAGATTTTTACCTAAGGCATAATTTTCTAACTTTGCAGTTTTCAAATCATTAGAGTGTGCACAGTATTGAAAAGTTATTAACCCACTAACAACCAACACTGATTGACATGTATCTCTAATTATTCATTAAAATATATCTATAAACAATAGTTCGAATATTTTTAATATATGACCTGGCCTGGTGGCTCACACCTGTAATATCAGCAATTTGGGAGGCCAAGATGGGCAGATACTTGAGGCCAGGAGTTTGAGACCATCTTGGCTACATGGTGAAACCTCATCTCTCCTGAAACAAATAAATTAGCCAGGTCTGGTGGCAGGTGCCTGTAATTCCAGCTACTCATGAGGCTGAGGCAGGAGAATTGCTTGAACCCTGGAGGCGGAGGTTGCAATGAGCAGAGATTGCATCACTGCACTCCAGCCTGGATGACAGAGTGAAACTCCATCTCAAAAAAAAAAAAAAAAAAAAAGTAATTAAAATTGTATTTCAAAGTTGTGAAGTTTTTTATCAATCTTGACAAACCCGAGAGCAATTAAAAAATTTTTAAAAAGGAGCTTTTCATTAGACTATTGGTAGCAGGCATGACTAGTTATCTCTAATTTTGTTACTGCCTTTCTGATAGAAACTCTAAGTCATTGGGGGTGACTTAACCCTGGATAAAGACTTTCTTCTGATATTTCTCAGGGTTAGCAATAGTTATGTAATAAGATGACTAAGTTCAAGACAGCATTTGGGAGATGGACTCTCCAGAAAGATATAGGAATAGAGACTGTTACTGCCATTTTTCTACTTTCTATGTTGTCATGCTTTATTAATAAGAAGCTGTTATGATGGCAGTGTCTCCAGAAAATATTAATGTCTTAAAATAATTCTCTGAATACACATTATGTCATGTTATATGAAGCATCAAGTACGGGATGAAAATCCTGTTTTGGTATCTTTGGGCATCATAACTGCTCCGGACTGCCAATATTAAGATTTATTTATTAAGAGAAAATAAATTTGTACTTGGTTTCTGGTTTCGAATTTTAGGGTTTTCAGATTTAGTAAACAAAATCTAATACTTTTAATTTTCTTCTCCTTTTATTTTTAATTTTTGAGTACATGGTAATTGTATGTATTCCTGAGGTACATGAGATGTTGTGAAACAGGCATGCAATGGAACATAAGCACACCATGGAGAATGGGATATCCATAGCCTCAAGCATTTCACCTTTGAATTACTTACAATCCAGTTATACTCTATAAATTATCTTCAAGTGTACTACTAAGTCATTATTGACTAAAGTTGCCCTGTCATGCTATTATATAGTAGGTTTTATTCATTCTTTCCATTTTCTTGTGGGTCCATTAATTAATCTCAATTCCCCACCAATCCAACTCCCTGCTACCATTACTAGCCTCTGGCAAACATACTCCTACTTTCTTGTGTCCATGAATTCAATGGTTTTGATTTTTAGATACCACAAATAAGTGAGAACATGTGATGTTTGCCTACCACAAATAAGTGAGAACATGTGATGTTTGCCTTTCTATGCCTTGTTTGTTTCATTTAACATGACAATCTCCAGTTTCATCCATGTTGCTGCAAATGACTGGATCTCATTGTTTTTTTCACCAAATGATATTCCATTGTGTATATGTATCACATTTTCATCATCTTTTCATCTATTGATGAACACATAAGTTGCTTCCAAATCTTTACTATTGTAAACAGTGCTGCAACAAACATAAGAGTGCAGGTATGTCTTCCACATGCTGATTTTTTTTGGGGGGAGGGAGGAATATGTACCAAAAGAAACCTACTGTAGCAGTAGAATTGCTGGATCATATGGTAACTCAACTTTTAGTTTTTTTGTGGAATCTTCAAACTCTTTTGCTGTGCAGAAACGTTTTAACTTGATGTGATTACATTTGTCATTTTTGCCTTTTGTTGTCTGTACTTGTGGGATATTGCTCACGAATTTTTTGTCCAAACCCATGTTCTGCAGATTTTCACCAAAGTTTGCTTTTAGTAGTTTCATAGTTTGAGATGTTACATTTAAGGCTTTAATACATTTCCATTGGATTTTTGTGCATGGTGAGAGCTAGGGGTCTAGTTTAATTCTTCTCCATATGAATATCTAATTTTCCCAGCACCATGTATTGAACAGATTCTCTCCCTCTGTATAAGGTCTTCGCACCTTTGTCAAAACTGAGTTTGCTGTAGTTATTTCGATTTGTTTCTGGACTGTCAATCCTGTCCCATTGGCCTATGTGTTTGTTTTTATACCAGCACCATGTCATTTTGGTTACTAATATAATTTGAAGTCAGGTAATGTGATTCCTTCAGTGTTCTTTTTGCTTAGGATACCTGTGGCTATTCTGAGTCTTTTGTGGTTCCACATACATTTTAGGATTTTTTTTTCTATTTCTGAAAAAGAATATCGTTGGCATTTTTATAGGAATTGCATTGAATCTGTAGATTGCTTTGGGTGGTATGAACATTTTAACAATATTGATTCTTCCAATTCATAAACATGGAATACAAATCTAATTATAATAAAAGCACTACCCATGGTAAGCGGAAGCCTAAAAATGTCTCCCAAGATCCCTCTTATAAAAGGTATGCTATGATTCACCACAGGCTATAAAACAACTAGGACCCTTGACTTTTGGGAAGCCTAATAAAACACTCTTCTTTAGATTTAAGATAAAAATACACATTTATACAAATGCAGGGATTGATGAACCAGATAAAAAAGAGCTATTTTGAAGAATTTTCATCTGATAGGCCACCTCAAAATTTGAACTTAGATTTAAATAAGCATAATGAAATTACAAAGGTAATTACAAATAAAAATATCTACATGTTAGATCTTATATCATTCATAAGAGAAATCATACCAGGTAGTAAGTTAAAATAAAGAGCACGATTAAGAAGCAAACATTAGTGACAGGCTTGTAAAAGGTATGATATTATCCACCCTAGTATATACAACAAGACATTCTAAGCTAAAAAAATAGAGATAATATTCATCAATTACACAACTGAGAATATATTCAAAGAAAGTAAAATCAATATGTCGAAGAGATATCTGTACTCTCATATTCATTGGAAAATTATTCACAATAGCTAGAACACGGAATCAATCTAAGTGTCCATCATAAAATGAATGAAGAAAACATGGTATATCTACACTATGGCATACTTACTATTAAACCTTAGAAGGAAATGCTGTTATTTGCAAAAACGTGGTTGAATCAGGAGGACATTACATTAGGTGAAATAAGCCAAAGAAATACAAATACTTCATGATCTCTTTGACATGCAGTATCTAAAAATAATTGAACACATACAGGTAGAGAGTAGAACAGAGGTTAATAGGGATGAGGGGCAAGAAGGATTTAGGTTATGTTGATCAAAAATACTAGATTTAAGTTAGAAAGAAAGAATAATTTTAAGGTATCTATTGTATAGTATGGGGACTATAGTTTATAGCAATGTATTGTAGTGTTAAAAATTGATAAAAACTGTAGATTTTTTGTTCTCACCACAAATTTTGAGAAATTCAGCTATTTTAAAATAATGAAAATATCAATTCAAATCAATATAAAGCAGGACTAAGAAATGATTTTGAAATTATAATATGGTGAAACAGCAGAACAACAAGAAATAGGAGGAAATCTCAAAAGTACTCAGATGGCAGGGAAGAAAATACAGATTACCTTAAACATATTGGCAGTTAGATGGACAGCTAAATTATTAACAGTAACAGTGACAGAAGAATGTTGGATGGTACCATTTCAAAAAAAAAATCACCACCAACCTCAAATACAATATCCAGACAACGCAGATTTTAAAATGACACATTAAAATAAGAAAAAATAAATAAACAAAATAAGAAAAAGAAGGAGAATAGCAGGAGCAAGATACAAAATCAAGAGAAAGAAGGAGAAAAAATATTGAGAGAGTTTACTATGAGTAAACAGTTTATTAAAAATACTACAGGCAAGATTACATTTTCTAAATGCAAAGGCTGAGAAGCAAGAAGATTAAAAACAAGTGGAAAACAAAATTAAATATAAATAAACATAGACTGTATAAGACAATATTACTAAGGTACAGGTTTTAGGTATGGAGATAGACTTACAGTGCTTTGTAGTTTTTAGCTTAGACTGATAAGGACAGTTAATGTTTAATTAGTTTTAGCATTTAGATAATATAATTAATAATATTATTTTATAGGTAATTGTAAAATAATTAAAAATAAATGATTGTATCTTCCAAAGTACTAGAAGTTGAGTACGTTTTATTCAATATTCTTGAAACCAGAAATGTGTCACATGTCATTTTTTTTCTTTTTTTTTTTTAGATTTAGACACATTTGCATATGGAAAATGAAAAATTTTGAAGAAAAGATCCAGGTTTAAATAGATAATTAATTTATGTTGCAAATACATCTTATACACATAGTTGGGGAATAATTTTATATAATATTTTTAATCATTTTCTGCATGAGACAAAGCTTGTATACATTGGACCATCAGAAAGCAAAAGTGTTAGGTTCCACTACTAGAATCATGTGGGCAGTCAAAAATTTCAGATTTTGGAGCTTCCTGGATATCAGATGTGTTTGGTATAAGAATGCTCAACATATAGTATGAAAACGTGGAGGGAAACAATAAAATAAATGTGGAAGTTTAGAAAAGAAAAAAAAAACATAACAGGAAGAAAAAATAGAAAGTGTAAAATAAAGTGGTACATTTAAGCCCTTCTATAAGACCAATTACATTAAATAATCTTATTAAAATACAAAGGTACTAGAAAATAAACAAATTAATACTCTTTAAGATAAAAATAATTCAAATGAATAATAAATACAATGTAGAGAATTAAGAGAGCTAGCATCAAATTTCTGTGAAGGCTAATAACATTGAAAGTTACAACTCAAACTTGTAACTGTGGGACAAAATTATCAGAATGGATTAATAAATAAAACAGCTATATGAAGTTTATGCAATATACCTGGAATATAAACATCCAAAGTTTTACTAAAGTTATACTTCAGAAATACTAAGCCATATAATGCTGATGTATTATAATACTATCAGTCAAAATATTCTCTGAAGTATAACAGAACATGAGCAAGTGGAAGCTATACAAACACATGGACATTGAAGAATATGTTGCCGTAAGAACAGTGGATCAATGAAGAAAATAAGAAGGAAATTGAAAAATTTCTTTAAATAAATGACAAGGGAAATACTATGTACAAAAACCCATGAAATACAGCAAAAGCAATACTAAAAGAAGTTTATAGAAATAAGTGCCTGCATTAAAAAAGTAGAAAAACTTCAAATAATCAACTCAATGATGCACCTTAACAAACTAGAAAAGCAGGAGCAAGTCAAACTCAAAATTAGCAGAAGAAAAATAATAATAAATATCATAGCAGAAATAAATGAAATCAAAATGAAATATGAAAAAGATTAATAAAACAGAAAATAGATTTTTTAAAAACATAAACAAAATTTTAACCAGGTTAATAAAGAAAAAGATATAGAAACCCAACAAATAAAATCAGACACATAAAAAGAAATATTACAACCGATAGTGCACACAAAGGGTTATTAGAGGCTACTATATGCATCTGTATGTCAATGAATAGGAAAATCTAGAAGTGGAGAAACTTTTAGACACATACAACCTATTAAGATTGAACTAAAAAGAAATCCAAAACCTGAACAGACCAATAAATAGTGAGATTGAAGGTGTAACAAAAAACTCTCCCAGCAAAAAATATGCGGGACTCCAAGGCCTCGCTGTTGAAAATTACCAAATGCTTAAAGAGAACGAATTCCAATCCTACTCAAATTTCTCTGAAAAAGAGAGGAAGAGAGTATACTTCCAAACCCATTCTACATGGCCAGTTTTGCAGTGAGTGTAAAATCAGGAAAAGTAACACACAAAAAGAAAACTAGAGGGCAATGTCATTGATGAATATTGATGCAAAATTTCCAACAACACTTTAAACAGATCTTTCATCATGATTAAGTGAGATTTTTTCCAGAGATTCAAGGATTGCTCGCCATACACAAATCAATCAATGTGAAAAATCATATCAACAGAATGAAAGACAAAAACCATATGATCATTTCAATTAATATTGAAAAGACATCCGATATAATTCTATGTCTTTCCATGATAAAAACTCTCAAAAAAATAAAACTAGGTATAGAAGGAACATATCACACTATAGTAAAAGTTATATGCAACAGACTCACAGCTGGTATCATAACTGAATGGGAAACAAATGAAAGTCTTTTCTCTAAAATCTGAAACACGACAAAGATGTCCTATTTTGGCATTGTTATTAAACATAGTACTGGAAATTTTAGCTACAGCAATCAGACAAGAGGATAAAACAAAGGACATTCAAACTGGAAAAGAAAAAGCCAAAATATTCTCTTTTTTGCAGATGATCTAATGTAACATTTGGAAAATCCTAAAGTCTTCACCAAAAAAAAAAAAAAAAAAAAAAAAAAAAAAAAAAAAATTGAACTGATTTAAAAATATAAGATTCAAAAATCAGTGACATTTCTATCTGCCAACAGTGAATAATCTGAGAAAGAAATCAAGAAAGTAATCCTATTTACAATAGCTACAAATAAAATAAAATAAAATACCTGGGAGTAAACTTAACCAAAGAAACGCAAGATCTCTGCAATAAAAACCACATATCTTTGATTAAAAGAAATTGAAGAGGATGAAAAAAAAAAAAAAAAAAACGAAAGATATTCAATGTTCCTGGATTGGATTGGAAGAGTCAATATTGTTAAAACGTCCATACTATCCAAAGCAATTTATAGATTCAATGAAAACCCTATAAAAATATCAATGACAGTCTTCACAGAAATAGAAAAAGACAAGCTGAAAATTTATATGAATCCACAAAAGACCCAGCATAGTCAAAGCTATCTTGAGAGAGAGAGAAAAAAAAAAAAAAAACAAAAACTGGAGGAAACACATTACATGACTTCAAATTATATTACAGATGTATAGTAACTGAAACAACATGGTATTGGCATAAAAACAGACACATAGACAAATGGAACAGAATAAACAACCCAGAAATAACTCCATACATCTACCAGCGAACTCATGTTTTCCAAAGTTGCCAAAAACATACATTCAGGGAAGTACAATGTCTTCAATAAATGATGCTGGGAAAACTGCATCTATATGAAGAAGAATAAATTAAACCCTTATCTCTTATCATGTATAATAATCAAATTAAAATGGATTAAAGACTTAAATGTAACACCTCAAACTATGGCTCTACTAAATGAAAACCCTGGAGAAACTCTCCAGGACATTGGTGTAGGCAAAACTTTCTTGAGCAATATCCCACAAGCACATGCAACCAAAGCAAAAATGGACAAATGAAGTCACATCAAGTTAAAAAGCTTTGTCATATTAAAGGAAACAATCAACAAAGTGAAGGGACAGCCCATAGAATGGAAGAATATATTTGCAAACTATACATCTGACAAGAGATTAGTAACCAGAATGTATATGGAGGCCAAACAACTCAGTAGAGAAAAAATCTACTACTCTATCAAATGGGCAAATGCTCTAAGTAGACATTTTTGAGGAGAAGACCAACAAATGACAAGTATATATGTTAAAAAAGTATTCAATATCACTGATTATCATAGAAATGCAAGCCAAACTACAGTGATATCATCTTATCCCAGGTGTAATGGCTTGTATCTAAAAGACAGACAGTAACACATGCTGGTGGTGATCTGGAGAAAAGGGAATCCTCGTACACTGTTGGTAGGAATGTAAATTAGTACTACACTATAGACAACTGTTTGGAAGGTCCTCAAAAAACTAAAAATAGAGCTTTTATATGATTCATTAATTACATTGCTAGGTATATACCCAACATAAAGAAATCAGTGTATCAAAGATATATTTATGCTTTTATATTTAATGCAGCACTATTCACAATATGCCAAGATTGGCTTCCAAATGCCAAGATTTGGAGGCAACCTAAGTGTTCATCAGCAGGTGAATGAATAAAGAAAATGTGGTATATATACACAATGGAGTGCTATTAAGGCATTAAAAAAATACAATTATTCCATTTGCAGCATCATGAACAGAACTGGAGGAACATATTGTTAAGTAAAATAAGCACACCACAGAAAAATAAACTTCACATGTTCTCACTCATTTGTGGGAATTAAAAAAATTAAAACAATTTTACTTATGAAGATAGAGTATGGAAAGATGGCTTCCAGAAGTTGCAAAGGGTATAAGGGGTTGAGAAAATAGGGAGGATCAATAAGTGCAAAAATATAGTTAGATAGAATGAATAAAGTATTTGATAGCACAACAGGATGGCTACAGTCAACGATAATTTATTATACATTGTGCAATAACTAAAAGAGTATAGTGGGATTGTTTGTAATAAAAAAAAAGATAAATGCTTGAAGGGATAGCTACCCCTCCCAAAAAAGTAAGCAGTTTTGCTTACTAACTATATAGTATCCAATTTAAGAAAAATACACACACATATTTTAAACATGTTTTAATTCTAAACACCTAATAACAGTATAAATAATACTAATAACAAAAATTAATGGAACTACAAAGAGAATAGAAAATATTATAATGAGCTAAAAATTTGAATATAGATCTCTCATTAAACAGTAGATCAGCTAGCCATCAAAACAAGAATAATACTTAACACAAATATGTAATAAAGTTAATTCATCAGATATGTGTAGTAAATTATACTCTAAATGTGGAGAATGTCTCATCTTTTTAACTACAAATGTAATATGTATGCAAACTTATCAGATGCTACACGATAAATTTCAAAAACTTTGTTCACACCACTCTAGTCATGATAATTGAGTTGGAAATTAATGACAAAATAAGCTAAAAGTCCTTCCTACATTTGAAAATGTTTATACTCTCAAACAAATAATTTACCAAAAAATAAAAAATACTTAAGAGAGAGTAAAAACTATGGAATTCAGCTAAAGTGATAATTAGATTGACATTAATAATTTTAAGTGCTTTTGTTACTAACGATAAGTCGTTCAAATTAACAGCCAAGTTTTTTATTTAAAAATATAGAGATACCAGAAAGCAATGAAGTTTAACAAAGTGTTAATTTAAGAAAAAATACACGCAGTGAAAAATCCTGAAGACAAAAAGCAACATTTTTTGGATGAGTGAATAAAAGTAAATCTCTAAGAAGAGTAATCTTGAAGAAAATCAGAAGGCATCATTGAACAATATTAAGAAGCAATGATGCTACGTAAGTATGGATGCTGCAAGAGATTATCTAGTTAGGGATTGTATTAAAAATATTCAGTTCAAAACTCAGTTAAACAAATTATAGTAATGTCAAAGCAGCATAAAAATAACCACCCTATCCAAATAATCTTGTGGCCATTAAATAAAATATACGTATAATTAATAATATTTTACAATAAATAAACTAGGCCCAGAAAGCTTTAAAGATAAACATAAGCAGACAGTAAAGGAACAGATATCTTGGATCTTAATGAAACTCTTGAAGAAAATAGAAATTATGGTAATATTGCTATGTATACTTTAGAAGGCTAGTGTAATATTGATACCAAACCAGGTGTGCTCCAAAAGAAAATAAATATTATACACTAATCTCATGTGAGACAATATGTGTTAGTTAAGACATAGGCTGAGTTATTGTAATAGAGGAACATCAAAGGCAGTGGTGTCAGTAAGATAGGATTTTATTTATCTTGCATATAAAAGTATAAAAATAGATAAGGAATGGCTAATTGGAAGCTCTGACCTACAAGGTGAAACCAATACTCAGGGTCCATCATTTCTAGGGTGTTTATCTCATGAATATGGATTAATCTGGCTTACTGCTATGACATTTGTACACCAACTCACAAGAAAAGTAACAAAGTATTAGATAAGCAGCTGCTCTTAAGTACAGGGCATGGAAAATGCATATATCATTTGCTTTACATTCTACATCTTACTTCTAATATCAAGAAAAACCACGTTATGTCGTCTACTAAGTAGCCAAGAGAACCATTAAACTCTACCAGGTTGGACAGCTTGTGGGAAAACAATTTATGTTTTTATATCTCAAAGGAAGAAAGAGAGAAAAGATTCTGGGAGAAAAGTATCAGTCTCTGACAAAATATAGATATAAATATATTTTTAAATGGGTCGGGCGCGGTGGCTCAAGCCTGTAATCCCAGCACTTTGGGAGGCCGAGACGGGTGGATCACGAGGTCAGGAGATCGAGACCATCCTGGCTAATATGGTGAAACCCTGTCTCTACTAAAAAATACAAAAAACTAGCCGCGCGAGGTGGCAGGCGCCTGTAGTCCTAGTTACTCGGGAGGCTGAGGCAGGAGAATGGCGTGAACCCGGGAGGCGGAGCTTGCTGTGAGCTGAGATCCCGCCACTGCACTCCAGCCTGGGCGACAGAGGGAGACTCCGACTCAAAAAAAAAAAAAAAAAAAGAAAACTATCTATATTTTAAATGTCTAAAGATGCTCCAACATATGCCCCAAAAGGAAACTGTCAAAATAACAAAACAAAAATAAAATTTAAAGAATTCAAATTTAAATAGAAGTTTTAATGTACCATTAAAATGGCACATTGTGTTTTAAAATCTAAAAGAAAAGTATATTTTACAAATAAAATTTTTTTTTGGAAAATCTGGTAAAATAAACTTCTATTCAAAAGGTGAAGAAATGGGACATCCAACTTTTCTGTAGGAAAATTCTACAATGGAATACAATACAATAAAATTTGCAAATATCCTGAAGAAAAGTGTTACCAAATCATTTTATACCTAGGCACACTTGGGTTTAATAAAATTATCAAGACAAAATCAGTTTTAACCGTGCAAGAGTCATTGATTCTTTTTCCCAGGTCCTAGTAAAGTAATAGGGAGTAAACATAAATCCATATAGCCTACATGGCCCTTATGATACCTCTCTAATATTTTTCCTACTACCTCTTAACCACTCATTTAGCTCCAACCCCACTGGACTCAGCTTTTCTGTAAGCATGTCAGGAATGTTTCTGCATTACAGCCTTTGTCATTGCAATTCCCTGTCTGAAATATTCTTCCTCCAAATATCCACATGACTTAATCCTTCACCTCCTTTAATTCTGTTCAAGGCCACATTTCCAAAGATAATTTTCCAGGTAGCTCTATTTTAAATTGCATTCTGTGAATCTTCCTTTTTTACTCTCTACCCCCTTTCCTTTATTTTTGATAATATATTTATTACCACAGTACTTATTATCTTTACCATGTTATATACTATTTTATGTTTACTCATTGTGTCTCACCTACTCACTAGAATGCAATAAATTTCTGAGCAGGCTTTTCCTCCCATTTTATTCATGAGATTTTTCGACTTACAGAACAGTACTTGAACATTGAGCAATACAATAAATATCTGTTAAACCAAGAGATGTCTAGAAAATGTGATGTAAAATGCCAGTGAGCATTGAATATACTCAACCAAGAGGTCACTGGGGGACTATACTAAGCAGTCCTTCAATAAGGATCAGTTCTGTTATAATTATACAACAAAATATAAATGTTACATACTAAATTGTCCCCCCCCCACCCCTACAATTTATATGTTGATATGTTGAAGCTTCAACCCCCACTATGACTGCATTTGTAGATAGGGTATTGTATTAGTCCATTTTCACACTGCTATAAAGAAATACTTGACACTGGGTAATTTATAAGGGAAGGAGGTTTAACTGACTCATAGTTCCACATGACTGGGGAGGCCTCAGGAAACTTATAATCATGGCAGAATGTGAAAGGGAAACAAAGACCTTCTTCACATGGTGGAAGGAAAGAGAAAGTGTGCAAGAGTAGGGAAAACTGCCTTATAAAACCATCAGACCTTGTGAGAACACACTCACTATCACCAGAACAGTAGGAGGGGAACCAACTCTATGATCCAGTCACCATCCACCAGGTCTCTCCCTCAATACCTGGGGATTGGGTTTCAAGATGAGATTTGGGTAAGGACACAAAGCCTAATCGTATCAGATCTGTTAGAGGTATTTAAGCTAAATGAAGTAATAAAGATTTGAATATGATTTCACAGAAACACTGTCCTTATAAAAAAAAGAAGTGATGCTAGGGATCACTGTCCACATGCATAAAAGAAAGGCCACATGAAGACACAGAAACAAAAGAGCCATCTATAAGCCAAGAAGAGAGTCCTCGCCAGAAAGCAAATTTTCTGGCAATTTGATTATGAACTTCTAGCTTCCAGAAATGAGAAAACAAATTTCTGTTGTTTATGCCACCTGGTATTTTGTTACGGAAGACTAAGCAGATTAATGCAATTATGTGTATAGTCTCTGACATACAATGTCATATTCGTACAGGTAGGGAACTAATATAAATGAGCAAAGGGAAATGTTAAGTTAATCAGAATAGTTACTGGTGCATGACAAGGGCTATAATGAACTAGACACAGCACAGCTTAATGGGAAAAACATACATAATTCGGGTAAAGCAAAATTTGGAATTGTGTCAAGGTATGTTCAAAATGTTTTAGAAAACAAATCGAGATATTTATACGAAATCCCTTGACTTTTAAATTTGGGAAACTAATTCAGATTCTGTTTCTCTTAAACAGTAAAAACTGAAAATGGCTGAATATTGGAAGATTCTGCTAACAGTGAGTTTCTGACATTTTTACTATGATGAATACTAGATTCAATGCATTCAGTGTAATCAAATAGACTACATCTCAAAAATGACAATAAACAAGAACATTTAAGCAATACATTTTTGAAGGAAAGAAAAAATGAAATTTTCAGGATTAAGCATAACCTTTTTTTAAATGTTACATTACAACATAAGACCATGAAGCAAAAAATAATTATATTTCTCTCTATGTATCTGTGTTTTCTTATATCCAACTTTTCACAGTTTAGTTAAAGACCACAAAAGGAAAACCTACTAAAGTAGAAGGAAATATACATGTGTTTATATTTCATTAAGAATTATGAGCTAATTTTGTAAAAAAAGTACATTTTACAAATGAAACATAAAATAAATGTATTTATTTTAGTTTAATATTCTTATTTATTATACTGGAACAAAATGGGAGAAGAAAGTAAATATAAAAATGAAAGATATAATAATAATAGTATCACAAATATCTAATGAAAAATCCTGACAAATGTTTTGATACTTTTTGTGTGATTTTTTCAAACTTTAAAAATGGTAACATGTATGAGTACTATGAAAACTTTTATTGATATGTAACACATTGTGAAAGTTATCAGAATCCAAATGGAGTTGCTTATGTTTAAAAAAATGTAAAAACAAAATCCCTGACAAATAGAGCTGGGAAGGTAATAATAAAAAAAAAAGTTCTCATGCACAAATATCTGATAACAAAAGCTATCATAAAAGATTTCAAAAACTGCACCTTGCACTAGAGCCATCACAGTCTTACACCAAAAAGTATTTCTGTAAAGACATCTGCCCAACAACTGTGGGTCTAACCTCAGATTAGTACCACACTTATTAGTGATATCTATCACTGAAGCTCTTTTAAACAATTGTTATCCTCCTCATTGTTTTGTTGACAATCTTTGTCTTCCTTTACCTCCCTGATTATGTTCATAGTTTACTATGACACACATATTCCTATTGAAATGCCCTATCCTCAAATAAATATCATCTTATCTTAGAGAGCTTCTTTCTCTTTGTTATTTAGATTGACATACATAGTGTACAAGCAGGACATGAAGCAAGATCATGCTCAAGAGGAATCAGCAATTACTGGGGCTCTTGTGCAGTACCCACACGAGCCCTTACAGCTCTCCACTTCCACAGATTGCCCTTTCTGCCCTGGTGAGTCTATTCTAAGGGAAAGATTCCTTCTTTTTGTTAGAAGTTTTTTTTTTTTTTTTTTTTTTTTAACTTTGGGATTTGTTTTGATTATAAGGCTACCTTTGATGAAGGACATTACATCCCTCCTAAGATAATAAAAGATATTTTATTTTTCCTGGAAAGTTCTTTCTTGTGTAAAGACAAGTGTCCTTTTGGTTTGAGTGCTCTAGTTTCTACAGAATTTGCATTCTATGAGGCATGTCTTTTGTGGTGAATTTACTTTTGCTTCTTTTGCATGCCTAATTTAATATTTTGTTTGATCTTTATGTCCCGGTTACATTTTGTGTGAGCACTCTGATTTTGGTTTCATTTTGATCTGATTGCACGCATCTGTAAAGTATTCAGCTCTTTTTCCTTGCCAGTTTCTGGAAATCTGAGAGCAAAAATGAGCATTCTAACTGGTGGACCCAGGTTGGCTCCTTAAAAGCCACTAGGACAGTGCCATCATCTACAAACTGGATCAAACTTCTGACGTTCAGTGACAGAGTTTATATAATTTTCTTTGCTCTCAAGCAATTAATATAAAAATGTAATGAGGGCCGGGCGCGAGCCGTGGTTCAAGCCTGTAATCCCAGCACTTTGGGAGGCCGAAACGGGCAGATCACGAGGTCAGGAGATGGAGACTAGCCTGGCTAACACAGTGAAACACCGTCTCTACTAAAAAAAAATACAAAAAACTAGCCGGGCGTGGTGGCGGGTGCCTGTAGTCCCAGCTACTCTGGAGGCTGAGGCAGGAGAATGGCGTAAACCCTGGAGGCGGAGTTCGCAGTGAGCTGAGATGCGGCCACTGCACTCCAGCCTGGGCGACAGAGCGAGACTCCATCTCAAAAAAAAAAAAAGAAAAAAAAGTAATGAGATTTTAAAATCTCATGAAGATATGCCAAGCTATGTAGATTTGTCTTGTGTACATTTTGGGTCAATGACCATGTTGGGGATCACTTCAACTCCCCAAGCTTTTTTATTCTCACTATACAATTAAGAGAATACAACTATAAATTAATATGTAGAGCCTTCTAAGTTTTCTCTTTTTTGTTGTTGTTGTTGATTTGTCTGCTTACTTTGAATATGCTGACTCTTCTCCAGATGTTGAGATAAAACTTACTGCTCATGGCATTCCAGCCAATATAGAAAAATAAAAAAGGAAATTTTTGAGGCATTTTCAAATCAATGACGTTCCAAATTGTAACAACCTAAATACCTTTTGGAAAGGTATATTTAGGTTTTCTTGGCTAATAATTATGTGGGGGAGAGGGAACAGTTCATTGAAATGTTAATAATATAAAATAAAAATAACTAAAGAAATGCTTATAAAAGTTTTCTCAGATGAAACTGATTAAAATTTTAAGCCCAGAGCAACAATTAAAATATCTGTGTTCAGCATAAAACTTTTGGTTTTTCTGTCATGCAAGCCACATAAAAACAAACAAGCAAAATAAAATAAAGCAAAAAAGCTAAAATGCTTTCCTGACTGCATTAACTAGTCAAACAACTATTTGGCAAACAAAAAATTGATTTATTACTAGTTCAAGGGTACTTGGAGATGTTGTTTTTTCTTATAGAATTCTGCCAGTCCTAGCTAAAATGTCAAAATTGAAAATTTAACCTTAAACTCATTTGAAACTAAAAAAGGAGAATAAAATGTGAAGGAGATTTTTAAGTCAAACTGCTTTACCCACAACTTTAGTACACAGCCTTCATTAGGTTACCTATCAGGGAAAAAAGAAAAAAAAAAAAAAAAAAACAATAGCGATGTGAACAGATGTCTCATTTAGTCAAAAGTGTAATTTGGAATCACCTATTTTTTATAAACCATTATGTTTGTGCTACTATCTCATGAGTAAAAACCTAAATTGAAAGCTGTAAGATTTTTGTGAACATATGAATTTAGGCATGTTTACACATATTTGCATGTATTATGAGGTATATTGTGTCTACAGGGTAAAATCTGGTATAGCCAGCCAGAAGTAACTAAGAAATTTGATTCAGATGTGCTTAGGTAAATAAATGCTCATATAAAAACATATACTAATTAACCCAAATGCTTTTTAATTTATGTGACTTAAGTGAATCTCTGATAAATATGCTGATTTTTAAATTACTGATAAAATAAAAACAGAAATATCCTAAAAATTGTCAGCATACATGTTTGCCTGAATTTACTGCTCAGATAAGATAGTATTTGTCTCTGATAGATATTTTAAAGGTATAAAACTATCAACCCAGCTAAAATAGAATTATCTTTGTTTAACTCTTTCATACATAGTATTAATTTAATATTATTTGTTTAATAAAAATATCTGTATAAACTGAGTTATCAGCAAAGTAACTATGTATTTAAATGTAGAGTTCTTACATACATGAACAACTGATCATCACTGCCTGTAAAAGTGATTATCAGGGAAATAACTTGAAAAGATGACTAGATTTGTCCAATGTCTCAATTTTCATAGGTAATCTGGGTATAATTGTTAATTGTTAAAAATAAATAAATTGGGTAAAGATAAATAACACTGAAATTTATAAGTAAACTTTTCATGTAATTTGAAATTCTATGTATATTTTCAGGTAAATTAAGTGATAAATATTCATTAATGTCTGAATCATTTCCATATAAGATGTATAAGATGATAAAAACTAAAGGAAATTGTTGAAAGCAAATGTTTCCCTTGACTTTTAACATTTTATAGAAATACTAAATATATCTGAGACTATTAGTATATCTACAAATTATGTTATGAAGAAACATATTTCTAAAATTATAAAATTATTTTTATCTATAAAATACTGGTGTTTGACAAATGTTAAAAATTGCTTTCTTCCTCAGTTTTTACTAAAAATTAAGGTTACTAATAATTAAAGTTCTAATTTGTATAGAAAGTGTACCCAAAAAATGCTGTATTATTAATTTTAAAATCTATAATAAAAAACATAAAAATGTGTTTTTTGTTGAGAAAAGTAATAATTTGTCTAATTCAGAAGTTATTTAAAAGTTGTTTCAAAGAATAGATTTATGAAGAAAATAGAAGCAAGTCATAAAGAAACCAATAAGTAGGAGAGAGAGACAGATGTGAAGAAAGTTATGAGTAGAAAGATACATTTCTATCCCAATTCTCATGGTAACATCAAACCAAAAACCATACAACAGATCCACAAAAAATAAAACACAAAAAATCAAAACATACCACCAGTGAAACTCATCATAAGTAAAAGGCAAGGAGAAAAGGGTGAAAAGAAGTTAAAAAATCCACTAGAAAATAACATGACAAAAGGGAAGGAATAATGCTTTCTTTATCTATAAAATACATGGTGTGTAAATGCACTAAACACTCACGTCAAAATAAATAGAATGGCTGAAGAATAAAACCAAAAATCTGGAGCGCGTGCCCAACATGGCCGAATAGGAACAACTCCAGCTTCCAGCTCCCAGCATGAGCGACACAGAAGATTGGTGATTTCTGCATTTTCAACTGAGGTACTAGGTTCATCTCACTGGGGCATGTTGCACAGTTGGCACTGGTCTGCAGGTGCAGCCCAACCAGAGAGAGCAGAAGCAGGGTGAGGCATTGCCTCACCTGGGAAAGCCAAGGGGGAAGGGAATTCCTTTTCCTAGCCAAAGGAAATTGAGACACACAACACCTGAAAAATCGGGTAACTCCCACCCTAATACTGTGCTTTACCAAGGGTCTGAGCAAATGGCACACCAGGAGATTATATCCCACACCTGGCCCAGAGGGTCCCATGCCCACGGAGCCTCCCTCATTGCTAGCACAGCAGCCTGAGATCTAACTGCAAGGCGGCAGCGAGGCTGGGGGAGGGGTGCTTGCCATTACTGAGGCTTAACTAGGTGAACAAAGCCACCGGGAAGCTCGAATTGGGTGGAGCCCACCACAGCTCAAGGAGGCTGGCCTGCCTCTGTAGACTCCTCCTCTGGGGACAGGTCATAGCTAAACAAAAAGCAGCAGAAACCTCAGCAGTGGTAAATGCCCCTGTTGACAGCTTTGAAGGGAGCAGTGGATCTCCCAGCATGGAGGTTGAGATCAGAGAACGGACAGACTGCCTGCTCAAGTGGGTCCCTGACCCCTGAGTAGCCTAACTGGGAGACATCCCCCACTAGGTGCAGACTGACACCTCACACCTCACATGGCAGGGTACACCCCCAATACGAAACTTCCAGAGCAAGAATCAGACAGCAACACTCACTGTTCAGCAATATTATATCTTCTACAGCCACCGCTGCTGATACCCAGGCAAACAGCGTCTGGAGTGGACCTCAGGCAAACTCCAACAGACCTATAGCTAAGGCTCCTGATTGTTGAAAGGAAAACTAACAACCAGAAAGGACACCCACACCAAAACCCCATCAGTATGTCACCATCATCAAAGACCAGAGGCAGATAAAACCACAAA
This sequence comes from Theropithecus gelada, assembly GCF_003255815.1. Lineage (NCBI taxonomy): Eukaryota > Metazoa > Chordata > Mammalia > Primates > Cercopithecidae > Theropithecus > Theropithecus gelada. Next base: position 128,943,449 of record NC_037669.1, read on the forward strand.
GATGGGGAAAAAGCAGTGCAGAAAAGCTGGAAATTCAAAAAATCAGAGTGTATCTCCCCCTCCAAATGAACGCAGCTCATCGTCAGCAACAGAACAAAGCTGGATGGAGAATGATTTTGATGAGTCGAGAGAAGAAGGCTTCAGTTGATCAAACTTCTCAGAGCTAAAGGAAGAACTATGTAATCAGCTCAAAGAAACTAAAAATCATGAAAAAAGATTTGATGAATGGCTAACTAGAATGATCAATGTAGAGAAGTCCTTAAAAGAACTGATAGAGATGAAAATCATAACAGGAGAACTACGTGAAAAATGCACAAGGTTCAGTAACTGACTCGATCATCTGGAAGAAAGAGTATCAGTGATTGAAGATCAAACGAATGAAATGAGGTGAGAAATTAAGTGTAGAGAAAAAAGAAGAAAAAGAAATGAACAAAGCCTCCAAGAAATATGGCATTATGTGAAAAGACCAAATCTTCGTCTGATTGGTGTGCCTGAAAGTGACGGGGAAAATGGAATCAAGTTGGAAAACACTCTGCAGGATATCATCCAGGAGAACTTCCCCAACATAGTAACGCAGGCCGATATTCAAATTCAGGAAATACAGAGAATGTCACAAAGATACTCCTCGAGAAGAGCGACTCCAAGACACATAATTGTCAGATTCACCAAAGTTGAAATGAAGGAAAAAATCTTAAGGGCAGCCAGAGAGAAAGGTCGGGTTACCCACAAAGGGAAGCCCATCAGACTAACAGCAGATCTCTCGGCAGAAACTCTCCAAACCAGAAGAGTGTGTGGGCCAATATTCAACATTCTTAAAGAAAATAATTTTCAACCCAGAATTTCATATCCAGCCAAACTAAGTTTCGTAAGTGAAGGAGAAATAAAATCCTCTACAGACAAGCAAATGCTTAGAGATTTTGTCACCACCAGGCGTGGCCTATAAGAGATCCTGAAGGAAGCACTAAACATGGAAAGGAACAACAGGTACCAGCTATTGCAAAAACATGTCAAATATAAAGTCCATCAATGCTAGGAAGAAACTGCATCAACTAGCAAGCAAAATAACCAGCTAATATCATAATGACAGGATCAAGGTCACACATAACAATATTAACCTTAAATGTAAATGGACAAAACGGTCCAGTTAAAAGACACAGACTGGCAAAATGGATAGTCAAGACCAATCAGTTTGCTGTATTCAGGAGACCCATCTCACATGCATAGAGACACACATAGGCTCAAAATAAAGGGATGGAGGAAGATCCACCAAACAAATGGAAAACAAAAAAAAGCAGGGTTTGCAATCCTAGTCTCTGATAAAACAGACTTTAAACCATCAAAGATTAAAAGAGACAAAGAAGGCTGTTACATAATGATAAAGGGGTCAATTCAACAGGAAGAGCTAACCTAAATATATATGCACCCAATACAGGAGCACCCGGATTCATAAAGTAAATCCTTGGAGACTTACAAAGAGACTTAGACTCCCATACAATGATAATGGGAGACTTTAACATCCCACAGTCAACATTAGACAGACCAACGAGACAGCAGGTCAAAAAAGATACCCAGGAATTGAACTCAACTCTGCACCAAGCAGACCTAATAAACATCTACAGAGCTCTCCACACCAAATCATCAGAATATACATTCTTCTCAGCACCACATCACACTTATTTGAAAATTGACCACATAGTTGGAAGTAAAGCACTCCTCAACAAATGTAAAAGAACAGAAATTATAACAAACTGTCTCTCAGAACACAGTGCGATCAAACTCAGGACTAAGAAACTCAATCAAAACCGCTCAACTTCATGGAAACTGAACAACCTGCTCCTGAATGACTACTGGGTATACAAAAAAATGAAGGCAGAAATAAAGATGTTCTTTCAAACCAATGATAAAAAAGATACAACATACCAGAATCTCTGGGACACATTTAAAGCAGTGTGTAGAGGGAAATTTATAGCACTAAATGCCCACAAGAGAAAGCAGGAAAAATCTAAAATTGACACCCTAGCATCACAATCAAAAGAACTAGAGAAGCAAGAGCAAACACATTGAAAAGCTAGGAGAAGCCAAGAAATAACTAAGATCAGAGCAGAACTGAAGGAGATGGAGACACAAAATTCCTCCAAAAAATCAACGAATCCAGGAGCTAGTTTCTTGAAAAGATCAACAAAATTGATAGCCCGCTAGCAAGACTAATAAAGAAGAAAAGAGAGAAGAATTAAATAGATGCAATAAAAAATGATAAAGGGGATATCACCACCGACGTCACAGAAATACAAACTACCATCAGAGAATACTATAAACACCTCTACACAAATAAACTAGAAAACCTAGAAGTAATGGATAATTTCCTGAACACTTACACTCTCCCAAGACTTCACCAGGAAGAAGTTGAATCCCTGAATAGACCAATAGCAGGCTTTGAAATTGAAGCAACAATTAATAGCCTACCAACGAAAAAAAGTCTAGGAACAGATGGATTCACATCTGAATTCTACCAGACGTACAAGGAGGAGTTGGTACTAGTCCTTCCGAAATTATTCCAATCAATAGAAAAAAAGGGAATCCTCCCTAACTCATTTTACAAGGCCAACATCATCCTGATACCAAAGCCTGACAGAGATACAACACAAAAAGAGAATTTTAGACCAATATTCCTCATGAACATTGATGCAAAAATCCTCAATAAAATACTGGCAAACCGAATCCAGCAGCACATCAAAAAGCTGATCCACCATGATCAAGTGGGCTTCATCCCTGGGATGCAAGGCTGGTTCAACATTTGCAAATCAATAAACGTAATCCAGCATATAAACAGAACCAAAAACAAAAAACACAAGATTATCTCAATAGATGCAGAAAAGGCCTTTGACAAAATTCAACAGCCCTTCATGCTAAAATCTCTCAATAAATTCGGTATTGATGGAACGTATCTCAAAATAATAAGAGCTATTCATGACAAACCCACAGCCAATATCCTATTGAATAGGCAAAAACTGGAAGCATTCCCTTTGAAAACTGGCACAAGACAGAGATGCCCTCTCTCATCACTCCTATTCAACATAGTGTTGGAATTTCTGTCCAGGGCAATCAGGCAAGAGAAAGAAATAAAGGGTATTCAGTCAGGGAGATAAGAAGTCAAATTGTCCCTGTTTGCAGACGACATGACTGTATATTTAGAAAACCCCATTGTCTCAGCCCAAAATCTCCTTAAGCTGATAAGCAACTTCAGCAAAGTCTCAGGATACAAAATCAATGTGCAAAAATCACAAGCATTCTTATAAACCAGTAACAGACAGAGAGCAAATATATATAAAGCAAATATTGTTAGAACTATAGTATTGGTATAGACTCCAATACTAGGTGGAGACATCAACACCCATCTTTCAGCATGGTACAGATAATCCAGACAGAAAATCAACAAAATAAGCATCAAACTAAATCAGCACTGTAGGATAAATTAACCAAATAAATATTTACACAACATTTCACCCAACAACTACAGAATATACATTTTTTTTTCTCTGCATGTGGATCATTCTCAAAGAAAGACCATATGTAAGGCCATAAAATAAAGCTTTAAAAAATTCAAATAAAAAAAGAAATCCAGTATCTTCCTTGACCACAGTGGAATAAACCTAGCACCCAATAATGAAAGAAAATTTAGAAATTATAAAAACATATGGAAATTAAACAATATGGTCCTGAATGAGCAGTGGGTAAAAGTAGAGATTAAGAAAATAATTTAGAAGTTCCTTGAAACAAACGAAAATAAAAACATAACATACCAAATTATGTGGGATACAGCCAAAGTAATACTAACAGAAAAGTTTATAGCAGTAAGTAGCTATACCAAAAAAGTAAAAAAATAAAATAAAAATTAAAAAAAAGGCAAATAAATATTTTAACAATGTTAAGTCCTAAAGACTTAGAACAACAGGAGCAAAATTAGCCTCAAAATCAGTAGAAGAAAACATATGAACATCAGAGCAGAAATAAATGAAATTGAAATGAAGAAAACAATACAAAAGATCAGTGAAATGCAAAGTTTTTTTTTCTAAGAAGATAAACAAAATAGACAAAGCTTTAGCCAAACTAATTAAGAAAAAATGCAATGAAGATCAAAAAAATAAAATCAGAGATAAAAAAGTAAGCATTATAATTAATACCACAGAATTCAAAGGATCAGTAGAGGCTACTCTGAACAGCTATTTGCCAAAAAACAAACAAACAAACAACAACAACAAAAGAAACTGGAGAACCTAGAAGAAATGGATAAATTCCTAGACACATGCAACCTGCCAAGATTAAATCATGAAGAAATCCAAAATGTAAATAGAGAAATAACAAGAAATGAGATTGAAATGGTAATAGACACCTCCTAGCACAGAAAATATTGGGAACTGCTGTCTTTAATGCTGAAGTTTACGAAACATTTAAAAAAAGAGCTAATAACAATCCTATTCAAACTATTCTGATAAATAGAAGAGGAGGGAATAGTTCCAAACTCATTCTATGAGGCTAGAATTATCCTGATACCAAAACTAGACAAAGATACAGCAAAAGAAGAAAAGTGCATGCCAACATCCCTGAGGAACATTGATGCAAAAATTCTCAACAAAATACAAGCAAACCAAATCGAACAACATATTAAAAAGATCACCTATTGTTACGAAGTGGGATTTATCACAGGAATGCAAGAATGGTTCAATATATGTGAATCAATCAATGTGATACATTATATCAACAGAATGAGCATTTACACACACCATATGATCATTTCAATTGCTGCTGAATATCATTTGATAAATTTCAACATCTTTTTATGATAAAACACAGAGAATGTACCTGGGTGGTTAGGGGTGAAAGGGTAGAGAATTTTAGTGAGTACAAAACTATAGTCAGAAACAATATGATCTAATATTTGATTGCACAAGAGAGTGACTACAGTCAACAATAATTTATTGTACATTTTAAAATACTTGAAAATTATAATTGGATTGTTTGTAAAAAATAAATAAATAAATAAATAAGGAAAAATGCTTGAGGTCATAGATACCCCTTTTACCATAATGTGATCATTACACATTGCATACCTGTATCAAAATATCTTATATATCCCTAAAATATTTACACCTACTATATACTCACGAAAATTTAAAGTAATAAAAAGAAGAAAACAAAGGGAGTTACTAGTTGTATTACTTTATTCTCACACTGCCATAAAGTACTACCTGAGACTGGGTAATTTATGACGAAAAGAGGTTTGATTCGTAGTTCTATAGGCTATCGCAGAAGCTGAGAGGCCTCAGGAAACTTACAATCATGGCAGGAGGCAAAGGGGAAGCAAGGACGTCTTTATGATGGCAGAGCAGGAGAAGGAGTGAAACTGAAGGGAAATGCCATACACTTTTAAACCATCAGATCTCATGAGAAGTTGCTCACTATCGTGAGAACAGCAATAAGGAAATCTGCCCCCATGATCCAATTAAGCCTCACCAGGCACCTCCCCTGAGATGTGGGGATTATAATTCTACCTGAGATTTGCATAAGGACACAGAGCCAAACCATATCACTGGTGTTGAGAAAAAACAAAAACAAAAAACTGATTAATAAACCCAGAGATGGCTTTGAAGAGACAGTTTTCACGCACAAATGCCTGATAATGAGAATTATTACAAAAGACTCTAAAAGCCACAACCTTAAACAAAAGCCATTACAACCTTAAACAAAAAATACTTCAACATAATCTACCCAGCAAGTTCTAGCACAACCTTAGACTGATGCTATCCTTGTTATTGATCTTTTCAGGCAAGGATCATTATCTCAAAATTATAATGAAATCCTCCTCATTTTTTTCTTTAAAAACTTTGACTTCCTTTACCTTCTTAAATATGTGCATAGTTTTCTATGGTTTGCATATTTTCATTGCAATGCCCTATTCCTGAATAAATATCATTTCCTTTTTGAGAGTTTTTCTCTGTTTATTTAGGTTGCAAATATATATGTTTACAAATCCTAACTCCACAGAAAAACAATGCTGCAAATTTAACATTTTAACAAAACTTTACCCAAATCAAAAAATGCATCATTCTAACAACTTACAGAGTAGCTATGGTAACAGTCACTGTTCCCAAGGGGCTTGTAACACCACACAGTTACTCAGCACCTGCTGCATTATATCCAGCTCATGGTGCTCAGCATTATTCATGTTATTCCATGCAAAAGGCACTATAATTAAATTCCACTATTTCAATTATCATTAAGTAGGAATTTCAATGATTAATGTAACACATGTACTTTATGGATTTTGAGAATATCTCTATTAGACACCTTTAAAAATAGTATTTTGATTCACAATCATAGTTTCCTTAAAAGTTACCTAACAAGTTGCACAAAATGAAAGAGTAATATGCAACATTTGTGTTAGATTTCATTGCTATTGAAGATTTACAAGTCCTGATTGTTACATTGTTTTTAGCACAATTTTAGTTGAGCTTATACTTACACAAAATATTTTATTATAAATTGAATAGAATATTTTTATTGAACTGTAGTTTTTATCTTTTAATATTGATAATACTTGACTATCATCATCTGAGAACAGCACAATTTTATTATAAATTGAATAGAATATTTTTATTGAACTGTAGTTTTTATCATTTAATATGGATAACACTTGACTATCATCATCTGAGAACAGCATGGTTTATACAGCATATACCCTAAACCTTCTAAAAAATAAAACACATATTACACTTACATTTAATTAAAGGAAGTGTGCATCACACTATGAATACAATTTCTTTCATCAAGTAAATTGCAACCAATGTGAAAAAAAGGACGATAGTTTTTTGCATTATTTGTCTTTTTTATTACATTTCTTTAATTTCAAAATGTCCAAAGAAGCAATATCTTGCATATGTTAATATTTCCTTTGGGATGGTCAAAGTTTAACTTCCATTAGTAGACGGATGTTAATACCTTAATCTATTCATCAGTAATGAAATAAGACCTTTGGTATGAAGTTTATGAGAAGACCAAAAGAGAGATAAATGACAAATGTTCTGTAATATTTCTAAAATTATGGCATAATTACCTGTTATAATGTACATTATAAGGGGAATCAACTATTACAATTAAATGATGAGCAGAAACAAAGATAAAACTTCTTCAAATTAATATTATTGAGAAATGTTATAACACTATCATGGCAGTATTACTTCCAAAAATATCTTGGAAAACTTATAATGAGAAAGTATATATTATTTGTGTAAAAATAAAAGCATTTTTGCAAGTCTCGATCTTTCCAAAGCTATCAGTTTTGATGCCACAGAGAGAAAATTACCATTTTAGGTGGCAAAACTGCTCTCACAGATGAATTCCGAAGAAATAAGTATTCCATTTTTATGCAGATATCCTCTGCAATAAAGAATGAGGAAAACAACTTACATAAGTTATGTGTAAGCAGATTGATTTCTAAATAAAATTTTTCAAATTCTTACTGAGATGTCAGCAGCTGCTATTTGAAAATGAGTGACTACTTTCAATATGCTACAGTGGAAATGGAGCTCTCAAATTAAAATCCAAATTACTTATCTCATCGTTAATACATGAACTATTTGGATACTATAATAGTTGCTGTCCACGACTGGACTAAACAATAAAATGTAAGTACGAGAATTCAAAACTCATAATATTCTGTCTTTTATTCTATGGTCTTCATATAAGATGAGGTTATTGCTTATTGCTTAAAATTTTGCATGCAGAGCAATTATATTTAGCAGTCACAATCAAGTCAGTCTGTTTTCGAAAGGGACAGCCTGAATCACAACGGGCAAGAGGCTAAGCAAAGGTGGTTTATGCTTTTAGATCATTTGAGAATTCTGTCACCCCAAATTTTTAAGAGTATCCCTTATGCTTTATTCAAATTCCACCTATAGTCTAACAACATTTATTACTATTCTAACCCTTGTCACTTTTAGTTTTTCTAAAAATTTTTTATCTTTCCGCTTGCAAGTCTTCCCTCAGAAACACATGTTGCAATTTGGTTGCCATTATGACATTATTATGACGGGGGACTTTAAGAGGCGATTTAACGCTTTTATAACACAGCTTTTGGGAGTGGATTTTCTCTTTCGCCTTTGGAAAGATGCATCACGAAAACTCTAAGCAGATGCTGACCTCTTGATTTTTGACTCTCCAGACTCCAGAACTGTGAGCCAATTAATTTATGTTACCCAGTCACTGGTATTTTCTTATAGCAGCAGAAATGGACTAAGACATGGCTTATATACAATACTGAATTTTTTGTTTGTTATTTATTGTATAAAATATTAGTTTTCCAAAAAAACCTAAAGCATGTACAAATCAAAACTTAATTGTCGTATAAAATGTTTTTATTCTCTCTTCTATTCTTACTGTAACTAGTCAATAAAATATATTATTTAAGAGGAGATTATCTTTAAAATAACAAACAGAGGGTGCTCTATTTAGGCATTGCTTAATTGTTGGCGTCCCCTCAAAATTTATACCTTGAAACTTAATCCCCCACACAATAGTATTAAGAGGTAGAACATTTAAAAGTCGATTAGATCATGAGAGTGAAGATCTCCTGAATAGTATTAATTCCCTTATAAAAGGGGGCCACTTTGCACTTCTACCATGTGAGGACACAGAAGGTCCCGTCTGTGAGAAATAGGTCCTCAACAGACACTGAATCTATTAATGCCTTTAGTTTGGATTTTCAAGCCCCCAGAACTGCAAGCCATACGTTTCTTTTATTTTTATTTTTAATTTTTTGCAGATTACCAGACCTGAAGTTTCTGTTATAGCATGTCCTATCTCTGGCCAAACCATGTCAATCAACTTCCCAGGATCCTTGTTCACAGCTCTCTCCCTTCTCTGCGAAGGCCCAAGGTGAGCTCATCAACTCCTGCCACTCCAGCAACTTCCATCTCCGCCCTGTTGCCTTGGCCCAAATTGGCTATGACAGGGACGGATATGTTTCATTAGTTGTTCAAAGCTCGTAGTCTATTGATTATAGATTTAAAGTAGCCATCAAAAACAAATAAATGTTTTGAAGTTTATGGAGATACTTTTTCTGTATCAAATGTCCAAAAAAAAAATTGCAGTCCTTAAGTTTCCATTTCAAGATAACTTTTCTTCTTCATGACTTTACTTTGTTAGGCATTTTCCAACATCGTGAGTAATTACATGGCTCACAAAAACATCACGCATTAAAGTTATTCTTTTTTTTTTTTCTTTTTTAATTTATTTATTATTATTATACTTTAAGTTGTAGGGTACATGTGCATAACGTGCAGGTTTGTTACATATGTATACTTGTGCCATGTTGGTCTGCTGCACCCATCAACTCGTCATTTGCATCAGGTATAACTCCCAATGCAATCCCTCCCCCCTCCCCCCTCCCCATGATAGGCCCCGGTGTGTGATGTTCCCCTTCCTGAGTCCAAGTGATCTCATTGTTCAGTTCCCACCTATGAGTGAGAACATGCGGTGTTTGGTTTTCTGTTCTTGTGACAGTTTGCTAAGAATGATGGTTTCCAGCTGCATCCATGTCCCTACAAAGGACGCAAACTCATCCTTTTTTATGGCTGCATAGTATTCCATGGTGTATATGTGCCACATTTTCTTAATCCAATCTGTCACTGATGGACATTTGGGTTGATTCCAAGTCTTTGCTATTGTGAATAGTGCTGCAATAAACATACGTGTGCATGTGTCTTTATAGCAGCATAATTTATAATCCTTTGGGTATATCCCCAGTAATGGGATGGCTGGGTCATGTGGTACATCTAGTTCTAGATCCTTGAGGAAGCGCCATACTGTTTTCCATAATGGTTGAACTAGTTTACAATCCCACCAACAGTGTAAAAGTGTTCCTATTTCTCCACATCCTCTCCAGCACCTGTTGTTTCCTGACTTTTTAATGATCGCCATTCTAACTGGTGTGAGATGGTATCTCATTGTGGTTTTGATTTGCATTTCTCTGATGGCCAGTGATGATGAGCATTTTTTCATATGTCTGTTGGCTGTATGAATGTCTTCTTTTGAGAAATGTCTGTTCATATCCTTTGCCCACTTTTTGATGGGGTTGTTTGTTTTTTTCTTGTAAATTTGTTTGAGTTCTTTGTAGGTTCTGGATATTAAAGTTATTCTTATTTCATATTTAATATTAAATAAGTAGTATCTTGTCTTTTTAACTAGTCTATTTTATTATAATTTATACAAAACTCTATATTTATTTTATTATTGGAAATTACTATATTTAAAGTGATTGGTCCATATATTTCTACGTTTACCACCAGCATACCTTTCTAAATTTTATTCAGAATTTCATTTTGGCTAAATTGTATCCCTCCAAAACTTACATGTTGAAGTCTTTATCCCCAGTAGCTCAGAATGTGATTATATTTGGAGGTAGGAGTATTAATGAGGTAATTAAAGTAAAATGTAGCTACATGTATAGGTCCTAATTCGATATGGCTGGTGTCCTTATAACAAGTGATACTTAGGACATAGAAAACACACACACTAAAGGGTGACCATAAAATGTCACAGAAAATAGGTGGCCATTTTCAAGTCAAAGCAAGAGTCCTCAGGAGAAACCAATCCTACCAAAGCCTTGATTTTGAACTTCTAGACCCCAGAATTCAGAGAAAATATCTTTCTGTTTTTTAAGCCATACAGTCTTTGATATTTTGTCGTTGCAGCCCTAGCACACTAATACAAAATTTCACTACCATTTTACACAATCAATCCTATCTACCTTTACAATCACATTTTTGGTTTACTTCCCAAGCCTTGTCAGTTGGGCCTGTATTATTTTTCCCCATACTATAAATAACACACAATTAAAATAAATTAGGTAAAAAGAGATTTATATTTACAGAAGGAGATTTTTAATTCTTAAGATTTGGCCAGATCTATTTTCTGTATCTCTTTACTGGGTAAGATATTTAAAGGTATGAAATAAAAAAATAAATTGGATTGGCTTATGTAAAAGTCATATGAATACTCTTTCAAGGTATATAAAAATGCTCATTAAAGTTAATAAACATCATTTCAATTTTTATAAACTAGTATTTTTCCTTAGGTTTTCCTTCTTCAGAAAAATTACACAGTATTACTTGATTAATGACCTACTTAATTGGACATTACATGTGAGTTTGAGTTTTTCTTTTATTAATGTAACTAAATTGCATAATATAACAATTTATTAAGATAACTAAAATTGCTTATGATACAAAATTTATTATATGTAAGTAAAACTTGTTTATGCTATATTTCAACAAGACAGCAGTACCCCTGAAACACCACATGCCCTGGAAAAAATATATATATATATCTATGTAAAATATAAATATTTCCACTTAATGTTGTTTCTTATTAAAATTGATTTTAATAAGAATATATTTATATATGTTATATTGTATTATTGATATATATAATAACATATATATAATGATCAATTTTAATAAGAAACTGAGAGTCAGATGGGAATATTTCCAACTCTCAAACATAATCATCTGATGGCTTGCATTTATGACTATTTTAAGAATCTCAGCATTGGCCAGATTTGGAGGAAATCTTCATGGGTGCCCTGGGAAGTCAAAACACACAGTGAGGGATGGTATACTCTGCTCTTTGCTAAAGGGAAAAAAATGGATCTGAAAGAAATACAACAAAAAAATATATTGCTGCAAGCGTATTGTCCTTTCTTAAGGTTAAAAAAGTTAACTCATTGTAATCTTTGTTTTTTATCTTCACATTTTAAGTATGTATTTACCAAATATTAGTTGAAAATAAAACACCACCTCCATGAGTCCTGGCTTGGGGATAACTGCTAACCCCTGGCCTGCGGCTTTATTCGTCTCCTGTGTCCTCCCCCACAGAAAACTCATTTCCAGATATCAGGCCCTGAAACGGCTTCCAGTGACAGCTACCATGGCTGATACAGTGGTTATGCCCTTCACCCATCCAGCAAATCTGAAAAGAAATTGGAGAGCCCCACCAACCTTTCCCTGACCTGAACATGTAAATTTTCAAAAATAAGCAAGACTATGGGTTATGGTATGGTTCTTCCATCCTCACAGAGAGATACATGTCCTATGACAAGAACCTTCCCAGGAATGTAATGGGGAGGTGGAGAGAAATTGAATTTCTGTGCCTTTTGAATACTAGTACATAGGTGACCATAATTTCCACAACTCCTTGTATCAAGATGAGACGAAGAAATTAATGTTCTTCAGTGTTTCTCCTGAGATTACCATTAGCAGTATTTTTGTGCAGGGTAGACTACGGGTGGGCCCATTTGGGCCCCTACAAATCTCCATTGTTGTGGCTGTTATTACCAAACATATCATTGATACATATTGTCTATGGGCAGTTCTTATTTTCTTTGCCCCCAGTCTCTGACAGGAATCTTTGAAGTTGAGGCCATCTTTTGGGTCATGTGAAATCCTGTAAACCAACCTGAATGTAGGCACCTAGTGAGAATATCATTTATGGCTCCTTTCAGTTAACTTTTATCAAGATGGAATGGGATGAAAATACCATCCAGCCTCAGAAACCTATCCCTACCAAGAATAATAAAGCATGCACAGCACAACAGGCCAAGCTTCATGTCATATTACCATCCAGGGTACTGCAGTAAAAGAGCATACAATATTTTTACTGACTCGTAGCTGTGACTAAAGGCTGAGCTGTTTGGTTGGACCATTAGCAAGCCTTGGACTGGCATATAAAATAAGCCCTCTTATGGGAAAAAACATATGGATAAAATTCTGTTGTGCTTCTAAGTTTCTTTTTTCCCATGTAGATGATCATCAGAATGACTCCTGTGCTAAGAAAGGGCAAGGTAATAAACGAGAATATCATACTTTTTAGCTAAATGCAGAGACTGGATTGCTCTCCACTCAGCAAGCACATGTGTGATCAATTGCCTTCTGGGCCCATAAGATATTCTTGGCAGATGGATTATTCTGGGTCCCTTATCCAATCCAGAGGGTTCTGCTGGGTCTTGACTGGAGTTGACACTTTCTGCTGGTTTGACTTGGTCCCTATACTTTCCACTAACCCTAGCTACACGATTGAGGCCCTAAAATATCTCATTTGTTTTCCTGTTTGGCTTCCTTGAACAGATTGTGACTAACAATGGTTCCATATTTGTGGCAAAGGCAGAGGATGTAATCATGGACTCTCCATGTTTCATATCACACCCCAGCCACAGTGTGGTCAACACATTTAATGAACAATTTAAAGGTAGGCTTAAGAAGCTAAAAGGAGAGGGCAAGATGATCTAAGCTGAGACCACATATCTCAAGTGAGCAGTTCTGGGCCTTAATGCAATAATTCCTAAAAGAGTACTTTTCACTTATGAAAAGAATGGAAAGAATATGTGCATAAATAATGTATTTCATAATTATATAATTTAATTTGTGATTGTTTTTATTTACTGTGTGAACTTATTGTTTGAGATCACATGCTTTCAGTCTGAAGAACTTATTATTTATGTTATTAAAAAGAAATATTAGTAACAACTAATTGTTATTGACAATGAATAAAACAGCTAGTAACAATTACTTAAAATTATAAATAAGTACTTGTTGTTAGTTTTTGGCCTTCATTTTTGAAAGACAATTTTGCTGCATGTAAGACACTGCTTCATAGAACTTTTCTTTTTTTCCTTTGATGCATTGAATGTGTCATTCTGACAGATGCAGGAAGAAGATAAGGGGGAGTGTCCCTGGAGAATCTCCCACTGGTCTGCACACTGGGAGAACAGGGTGGAGCCACAGGAAGTTAATGTCGTTTACAGGGGGAGAAACCTGTCCTCTCCTGTTCCTGTGTGGCGACCTGGGATCCAATCTGTGAGTTGGGGGTCTGTTAATAGGAACTTGTCTCGCTTTGTTGAGAAGTTTTTTTCTAGTTTCCTTTTCATCCAATAAATTACATTCCCCTCACCCTTCAAAGTGTCTGCCTGCTTAATGTTTCCTGGTTGTGCTACAAGAACCTTTTTTTTTTTTCCCCCACAATAACTCTACTGCCTCTGCCTTCTACATTTCATTACTTAAAATGAGACGTGACTGTTAATCTCGGAGTTTCATTATATGGGTCAATTTTCTCTTGCCACTTTCAAGATTATTGTGTTGTTTTTGGCTATCAACTTTTAAAAAAATAATGTTTTGGAGTGTGGATATCTTTTTATGTATTTATCCTACTTGGAGCTTAATGAGTTTCTTGGATGTATAGTTTCCTTTTGTTTTTCATTTAATTAATTTTATCAACTTTTATATTTAAAAAATATTTCTGCTCTTTTGTCTGTTTCTTCTACTTCTGATATTCCCACCAGACATTCCCACTGAACATATACATTGGTATTAATGCTATCTTATACTTTGAAGACTTTTTGTTCACTTTTCTTCATCATTTTTCTTTGTTCTTTTAATTACATAATCTCATTTGATCTGGCTTCAAAGTTTATATCTTTCTTCTGCAAGTTCAGATCTACTGTGATGCCTATTCAGTCATTTTTAAATTTCAATTATTGTATGTATTTTTCACCTTTAGAATGTATTTGGTGTTTCCTGTAATTTATCTCTTTTCTTAATATTTTCTATTTCAAGTGTCGTTCTCATTATACCTTCCTTTACTTTTAAAAGCATAAATTTCCTTAGTTATTTGAACGTATATATAATAGATGCTTTAAAGTATTTGCCTATAAAGTTTGATGTCTGATCCCTTTCAAAGACACTTTTCTTGCTGTACATTGACATTCTGGAAGTCATCTCTTCAGATAATAATTTTTGTAGCAAAATAAAAGAATTAGCAAATTGGATATGGATGAATGACCAAAATAAATAATTCAAAGGCAGTCTAGGAAGGGAAAAATTTGAAAACCACATAAGGAAATTATTAGACATAACATATAAAGAGACATACACATATTTTCACCTTGAGTAGCAGAGTAGAGAATGGGGTTGAAAAAGAGGTAATATTTTATAAGATAATGTCTAAAAAGACAAAAAGACATAAAATACTAAATTATAATAGCTTTTTGTTTTTGGAAATAACCCAAACTTTCATTACTAAATTTTGTAGACTTTAATTTTTATTTATTTATTTATTTATTTATTTATTTATTTATTTTTAATGTTGCTATTATACATAGAAGTTCTGAGTACTAAGAGGAAACTTACCTAGCTTCTGGTTATTTCCTTTCTTCTTTGTCTCCTTCAAACTTTGAGTATATCAATTAGCCACCTCAGTCGTATGGTCCATTACTTTGACCTGTATAGAAACATCCTTCTTTTCTTGCTGGTTAAATAGCATCAATGTATCCAAATTATTATAGTTTCAATTTCCAATTTAATAAAAATTGTTCTTTGTCAACATCTATAATATTCTTTCTTTTATTTTTTAATCAACACTTTTACGCTGGAAAATGTTACATTTCTAGGAATAATAAACAAAAACTTGCTTTCATTGTCTGGTGTATTTTGGTTATGGGAGAAACAGCATCATATATTGTTTGACATTTTAAAATCATATACCAGATTATAAAATAGAGCCATTGCTTTGTCACCCAAATTCATCACTAAGTTTTCAGTAGTAAGACCTGCTGCTTCTGGGTGATAAAAAGCATTGTAAAAGTAATGAGTTTCACTTAAATTAAACTATTGCTGAACTTTGTTCTTTAAAAAGTGTTTTTGTTCAGAAGAAAAATGTACAGAATCATGTGATAAAGTTGTATAGCTAACTATACTACAAAGCTACAGTAATGCAAACAGCATGATACTGATGCCAAAACAGATATATAGACCAATGGAACAGAACAGAGGCCTCAGAAGTAACACCATACATCTACAACCATCTGATCTTTGACAAACCTGATGAAAACAAGCAATGGGGAAAGGATTCCCTATTTAATAAATAGTGTTGGGAAAACTGGCTAGCCGTATGCAGAAAACTGAAACTGGACCCCATTCTTACACCTTATACAAAAATTAACTCAAGATGGATTAAAGACTTCAATGTAAGACATAAAACCATAAAACAAAAATAAATAAATAAATAAATAAATAAACCTAGGAGAAAACCTAGGCAATACCATTCAGGACATAGGCTTGGGCAAACACTTCATGACTAAAACACCAAAAGCAATTGCAACAAAAGCCAAAATTGACAAATGGGATCTAATTAAACTAAGGAGCTCCTTCACAACAAAAGAAACTATCATCAGAGTGAACAGGCAACCTAAAGAATGAGAGAAAATGTTTGCAATCTATATATCTGACAAAGACCTAGTAACCAGAATCCACAAGGGACTTAAAGAATTTTACAAGAAAAAAACAACCTCATCAAAAAGTGGGCAAAGTATATGAACAGACACTTCTCAAAAGAAGACATTTGTGCAACCAATGAACATATGAAAAAACACTCGTCATCACTGGTCATTAGAGAAATGCAAATCAAAATCTCAATGAGATACCATCTCACTCCAGTTGGAATGGTGAGCATTAAAACGTCAGGAAACAACAGGTGCTGAAGAGGATATGGAGAAATAGGAACACATTTACACTGTTGGTGGGAGTGTAAATTACTTTGACCATTGTGGAAGAGAGTATGGCAAGTCCTCAATGATCTAGAACCAGAGACAGCATTTGACCCAGTAATCCCATTACTGGGTATATACCCAATGGATTGTAAATCATTCTACTATAAAGACACATGCATGTGTATGTTTATTGCAACACTATTCACAATAGCAAAGACCAAATGTCCATCAATGATAGATTGGATAAAGAAAATGTGGCACATATACACCATGGAATACTATGTAGCCATAAAAAGAATGAGTTCATGTTCTTTGCAGAGAAATGGATGAAGCTGGAAACCTTCATTCTCAGCAAAATAACACAGGAACAGAACACGAAACACCACATGTTCTCACTCATAAGTGGGAGTTGAACAATGAGAACCCATGGACACAGGGAGGGGAATATCACACGCTGAAGCCTGTCGGGGGTTGCAAGGGGCAAGGGAAGGGATAATATTAGGGGAAATACCTAATGTAGGTAACAGGTTGATAGATTCAGCAAGCCACCATGGCACGTGTATACATACCTATGTAACAAACTTGTACATTCTGGACATGTATCCCAGAACTTAAAATATAATAAAAAAGTAAAATAAATGTAAATTTGATTTAAAACACACAAGCTGGGGATTTTTAAAATGAATATGAAGAGTCAAAAATAAAAAACAAAGACTTTAGGTGATCATGAAAATATGTAAAAACAGGGCGGAGCAAGATGGCCGAATAGGAACAGCTCCAGTCTCCAACTCCCAGCCCGAGCGACACAGAAGACCAGTGATTTCTGCATTTTCAACTGAGGTACTGGGTTCATCTCACTGGGGAGTGCCGGACGATCAGTGCTGGTCAGCTGCTGCAGCCCGACCAGCAAGAGCTGAAGCAGGGCGAGGCATCGCCTCACCTGGGAAGCGCAAGGGGGAAGGGAATCCCTTTTCCTAGCCAGGGGAACTGAGACACACAACACCTGGAAAATCGGGTAACTACCACCCCAATATTGCGCTTTAAGCAAACAGGCACACCAGGAGATCATATCCCACACCTGGCCGGGAGGGTCCCACGCCCACAGAGCCTCCCTCATTGCTAGCACAGCAGTCTGTGATCTACCTGCAAGGCAGCAGCAAGGCTGGGGGAGGGGCGCCCGCCATTGCTGAGGCTTAAGTAGGTAAACAAAGCTGCTGGGAAGCTCCAACTGGGTGGAGCTCACAGCAGCTCAAGGAAACCTGCCTGTCTCTGTAGACTCCACCTCTGGGGACAGCACACAGCTACACAACAACAACAACAACAACAAAAAAGCAGCAGAAACCTCTGCAGACGCAAACGACTCTGT
The DNA here is from genome assembly GCF_003255815.1 of Theropithecus gelada. Taxonomy (NCBI): domain Eukaryota; kingdom Metazoa; phylum Chordata; class Mammalia; order Primates; family Cercopithecidae; genus Theropithecus; species Theropithecus gelada. The sequence continues at coordinate 128,961,409 of NC_037669.1, forward strand.
CTGACAGCTTTGAAGAGAGCAGTGGATCTCCCAACACGGAGGTTGAGATCTGAGAAGGGACAGACTGCCTGCTCAAGTGGGTCCCTGACCCGAGTAGCCTAACTGGGAGACATCCCCCACTAGGGGCAGTCTGACACCCCACACCTCACAGGGTGGAGTACACCCCTGAGAGGAAGCTTCCAAAGCAAGAATCAGACAGGTACACTCGCTGTTCAGAAATATTCTATCTTCTGCAGCCTCTGCTGCTGATACCCAGGCAAACAGGGTCTGGAGTGGACCTCAAGCAATCTCCAACAGACCTACAGCTGAGGGTCCTGACTGTTAGAAGGAAAACTATCAAACAGGAAGGACACCTACACCAAAACCCCATCAGTACATCACCATCATCAAAGACCAGAGGCAGATAAAACCACAAAGATGGGGAAAAAGCAGGGCAGAAAAGCTGGAAATTCAAAAAATAAGAGCACATCTCCCCCGGCAAAGGAGCGCAGCTCATCGCCAGCAACGGATCAAAGCTGGACGGAGAATGACTTTGACGAGATGAGAGAAGAAGGCTTCAGTCCATCAAATTTCTCAGAGCTAAAGGAGGAATTACGTACCCAGCGCAAAGAAACTAAAAATCTTGAAAAAAAAGTGGAAGAATTGACGGCTAGAGTAATTAATGCAGAGAAGGTCATAAACGAAATGAAAGAGATGAAAACCATGACACGAGAAATACGTGACAAATGCACAAGCTTCAGTAACCGACTCGATCAACTGGAAGAAAGAGTATCAGCGATTGAGGATCAAATGAATGAAATGAAGCGAGAAGATAAACCAAAAGAAAAAAGAAGAAAAAGAAATGAACAAAGCCTGCAAGAAGTATGGGATTATGTAAAAAGACCAAATCTACGTCTGATTGGGGTGCCTGAAAGTGAGGGGGAAAATGGAACCAAGTTGGAAAACACTCTTCAGGATATCATCCAGGAGAACTTCCCCAACCTAGTAGGGCAGGCCAACATTCAAATCCAGGAAATACAGAGAACGCCACAAAGATACTCCTCGAGAAGAACAACTCCAAGACACATAATTGCCAGATTCACCAAAGTTGAAATGAAGGAAAAAATCTTAAGGGCAGCCAGAGAGAAAGGTTGGGTTACCCACAAAGGGAAGCCCATCAGACGCACAGCAGATCTCTCGGCAGAAACTCTCCAAGCCAGAAGAGAGTGGGGGCCAATATTCAACATTCTTAAAGAAAAGAATTGTCAACCCAGAATTTCATATCCAGCCAAACTAAGTTTCATAAGTGAAGGAGAAATAAAATCCTTTACAGATAAGCAAATGCTTAGAGATTTTGTCACCACTAGGCCTGCCTTACAAGAGACCCTGAAGGAAGCACTCAACATGGAAAGGAACAACCGGTACCAGCCATTGCAAAAACATGCCAAAATGTAAAGACCATCGAGGCTAGGAAGAAACTGCATCAACTAACGAGCAAAATAACCAGTTAATATCATAATGGCAGGATCAAGTTCACACATAACAATCTTAACTTTAAATGTAAGTGGACTAAATGCTCCAATGAAAAGACACAGACTGGCAAACTGGATAAAGAGTCAAGACCCATCAGTCTGCTGTATTCAGGAGACCCATCTCACACGCAGAGACATACATAGGCTCAAAATAAAGGGATGGAGGAAGATTTACCAAGCAAATGGAGAACAAAAAAAAGCAGGGGTTGCAATCCTAGTCTCTGATAAAACAGACTTTAAACCATCAAAGATCAAAAGAGACGAAGAAGGCCATTACATAATGGTAAAGGGATCAATTCAACAGGAAGAGCTAACTATCCTAAATATATATGCACCCAATACAGGAGCACCCAGATTCATAAAGCAAGTCCTTAGAGACTTACAAAGAGACTTAGACTCCCATACAATAATAATGGGAGACTTCAACACTCCACTGTCAACATTAGACAGATCAACAAGACAGAAAGTTAACAAGGATATCCAGGAATTGAACTCATCTCTGCAGCAAGCAGACCTAATAGACATCTATAGAACTCTCCACCCCAAATCAACAGAATATACATTCTTCTCAGCACCACATCGTACTTATTCCAAAATTGACCACGTAATTGGAAGTAAAGCACTCCTCAGCAAATGTACAAGAACAGAAATTATAACAAACTGTCTCTCAGACCACAGTGCAATCAAACTAGAACTCAGGACTAAGAAACTCAATCAAAACCGCTCAACTACATGGAAACTGAACAACCTGCTCCTGAATGACTACTGGGTACATAACAAAATGAAGGCAGAAATAAAGATGTTCTTTGAAACCAATGAGAACAAAGATACAACATACCAGAATCTCTGGGACACATTTAAAGCAGTGTGTAGAGGGAAATTTATAGCACGAAATGCCCACAAGAGAAAGCAGGAAAGATCAAAAATTGACACTCTAACATCGCAATTAAAAGAACTAGAGAAGCAAGAGCAAACACATTCCAAAGCTAGCAGAAGACAAGAAATAACTAAGATCAGAGCAGAACTGAAGGAGATAGAGACACAAAAAACCCTCCAAAAAATCAATGAATCCAGGAGTTGGTTTTTTGAAAAGATCAACAAAATTGACAGACCACTAGCAAGACTAATAAAGAAGAAAAGAGAGAAGAATCAAATCGACGCAATTAAAAATGATAAAGGGGATATCACCACTGACCCCACAGAAATACAAACTACCATCAGAGAATACTATAAACACCTCTACTCAAATAAACTGGAAAACCTAGAAGAAATGGATAATTTCCTGGACACTTACACTCTTCCAAGACTAAACCAGGAAGAAGTTGAATCCCTGAATAGACCAATAGTAGGCTCTGAAATTGAGGCAATAATTAATAGCCTACCAACCAAAAAAAGTCCAGGACCAGATGGATTCACAGCTGAATTCTACCAGAGGTATAAGGAGGAGTTGGTACCATTCCTTCTGAAACTATTCCAATCAATAGAAAAAGAGGGAATCCTCCCTAACTCATTTTATGAGGCCAACATCATCCTGATACCAAAGCCTGGCAGAGACACAACAAAAAAAGAGAATTTTAGACCAATATCCCTGATGAACATCGATGCAAAAATCCTCAATAAAATACTGGCAAACCGGATTCAACAACACATCAAAAAGCTTATCCACCATGATCAAGTGGGCTTCATCCCTGGGATGCAAGGCTGGTTCAACATTCGCAAATCAATAAACATAATCCAGCATATAAACAGAACCAAAGACAAGAACCACATGATTATCTCAATAGATGCAGAAAAGGCTTTTG